>NW_027507787.1:198906109-199506109 GCF_037356315.1 Lithobates pipiens
AAAAAACCCACACACAAACACAAGACTTCAGGATCACTTTAACCACTTTGCGCCTGGGTGGACATCCTGGGACGGCCTCGACTTTCCGGGGTTATATCTGAAAGATGCCTGAGGCTACAGACATCATTCAGATATCTGCATTTTCAGCCGGCGATTCCCTGCACCATAAGAATGATCATAGCGGCTGTTCTGCCGCTTGATCGCTCTTACGGGTGGTGGGAGGGGACGACCCCCCCTCCCGCCGCCCTCCGGTGCTTCTACCGACTCACCGCTTCCATCGGCGAGTCGGATACAGGATCCGCTGGCCCCCCGAATAACGATCATTTCCTGTGGACCAGATGGTCGCCGGAGTCTCTATGATCGTTTGGAGGCCGGGCACAATGTTATGACGTCACGCCCGGCCTCTGCATTCAAAATAACACCGCCGCCTCGGCTGGGAAACCGTGATTCTTTTTTTAATTTTAGGCTTCCCAGCCTAGAGGTGAGATATCTCACTGTAAATAGGTCCGATCATGCCATATTCCTATTACAAGGGATGTTTACATTCCTTGTAATAGGAATAAAAAGTAATCAAAATGTTTTTTTTTGGTTTGTTTTTTTTAAGTGCCAAATGAAAAACATAAAAGTAAAATTAACAATAAAAAAATATATATATATTTAAAGCGCCCCTGTGCCCGTGAGCTCGTACGCAGAAGCAAACGCATATGCAAGTCCCGCCCACTTATGAAAACGGTGTGCAAACCACACATGCGAGGTATCGCCGCAAATGTTAGAGCGAGAGCAATAATTCTAGCCCTAGACCTCCTCTAACGCAAAACATGCAACCAGTAAAAAAAAAAAATTTAAATCGTCGCCTATGGGGATTTTTAAATACCAAAGTTTGGCGCCATTCCACGAGCACGTGCAATTTTGAAGCGTGACATGTTGGGTATTGATTTACTCGGCGTATCTTCATCTTTCACATTATGCCAAAAAATAGTATTGTATTCTCTAGGGTCTTTGCTAAAAAAAAAAAAAATAATGTTTGGGGGTTCTATGTAATTTTCTAGCAAAAAAAATTATGAATTTTACATGTAGGAGAGAAATGTCAGAATTGGCCTGGGCGCGAAGTGGTTAAAGAGAGACCCTATCATCAACTTAAATACAGGTAAAACCAAAGAATTATCAAGCTTTTTTTTTTTTTTTTTAATACATTTTTTTTTATTCACTTGCAGCGTGCCTATGAGCTTGCTAGAAAATTGGTCTACTCCAGTGTGAGTAGATTACCTAGCACATCTCTCTCTTCTTGTATATCGTAGCCTTCTCCACTCTCCTCCGGGAGTGTCTAATTGCTGTCTGTGCTGATCCAGCTACTCTGTCTTTCATTTAACCTCTCTACATCTTTTGTGTAGCTGCCAGGAAGGAAGTGAAGAATACTATAGAGTGTCTTCTGATATCACATCCAAGATGGTGGCACCTAGCAGCAGCCTCAGGGGTTTTGGATGTCTACACAAGTGAGATTTTTACATTTAAATAACCTGTATTAAATATTTTAAATGCACATATAATCTTTTAGAAGAGTCCTGTTGAAATGACTAGTCTGTGTAAAGGGTTTCTTTAGTTTCTTTTTCTCTTACAACCTGGCAGGTGTTGATACAACCCTGTTACCATATGCACACTATAAAAACACTCAAATAAAATCCTCCACTGGATGATAAAATTAAGGCCAATAAAGGACATACCAGCAGCTTTCCTGTGACAAGCGATTGCCTCTTCATATTTCCCTGTAGCCAGAAACCTGTCTGCTTTCCTGCTTTGTTGATGTGCCTGTAAGTACAAGAACATGATACTGGGATTAGCATTGCTGTGATGAATCATTAAAAATCACGATCACCTTGCTGTTACATAGTTAGTCTGGTTGAAAAAAAGACAAGTCCATCCAGCTCAGCCAAAAGAAAGGAAAAAAAAATTTTTTTTATACAATCCTACTCCCACAGTTGATCCAGGGGAAGGCAAAAGACCCAAATTGCTCCAGAAAAAAAAAAAAAAAGTACCGTAAAGTTGTATTCTAATAACAGATCACATGATCCTGTTGGTCGGCTTTCTGTATCAAAAGGTGCAGCTTAGGAGCCTTTGGTAGATAGATACACATACATACACACATACATACATACTAGGGATGCACCGAATGGGTTTTTTGGTGGCGAAACCGATACCGAAAATGAAAAATACACTAGGCCGAAAACCGAAACCGATACCGAAACAGCACCGATACCGAAAATGACTGTTTTAAAAAAATATTTTTATACAGGAGGTGGTCAGAGACTGGGGGACACGGTACAGGAGGTGGTCAGAGACTGGGGACACGGTACAGGAGGTGGTCAGAGACTGGGGACACGGTACGGAGGTGGTCAGAGACTGGGGACACGGTACAGGAGGTGGACAGAGACTGGGACACGGTACAGGAGGTGGACAGAGACTGGGGACACTGTATAGGAGATGGTCAGAGACAGAGGACGTGGTACAGGAGGCATGCCCCATTGCAGCCAGTGTGCCCCATTGCAGCCAATTGCAGCCCAGTGTGTCCCATTGCAGCCTGTGTGCCATTTTGCAGCCAGCCTGTGCACTGTGTGCAGGGAAGAGAGCCGCCTCCGCCGCCTGTTTGATCACAGCGCAGGGAACATCACAGCTTTCATTTCAATAGCTGTGTGTTCCCGGCCGCGCGCCGTCACACGCAGCCCCTCCCCCTTGTCCGGGCACTTTGATAGACAGATCATCCGTCCAATCCTGCGGATGATCTGTCTATCCAAGTGCCCGGACAAGGGGGAGGGGCTGCGTGTGACGGCGCGCGGCCGGGAACACACAGCTATTGAAATGAAAGCTGTGATGTTCCCGGCGCTGTGATCAAAACAGGCGGCGGAGACGGCTCTCCTGCGCTATACACCCCCCATGATGGGCGTCACCAGGGGCGGGGGGCAGGGCCCCGCCCCCTACCCAAGCCACGCCCCATTTTCGGCTCCATTATCGGCCGTTTTTCTCTTTCGGCAAATTGCCGAAAAGGGCATTTTTGGCCGATATGTTTCGGCGGCCGAAATTTCGGTGCATCACTAATACATACATATATATACACACACACACACACACACACACACACACAATGTTTCAGTTATGTGAATGGACAGTCCGTGGTCCTACATCCGCTCTTCATACTGAGGGGGGGCACACCCACAGAGAAGAGAAGGAGACACGGAGCAGCATGGAGGGGGGACAGTCAGCAGTGATCATGTGAGGGAGAGAAGTTGGACACAAGTCAATCAAACAATCTTGAATAGATTTCAGGAGCCCACCTGTACAATCTAGAAGATTTTAAGATATTTAAGATAGTAGTTTGATTTACCAATGTAGTAGAGGCTGTTCAATGCATGTTCACTTTAAAAATAAAATAATATATTCACTGAAATGTGGCTTACTTTAAATAATCAAGTACGAGAGAAACCAGAAATGGAAATTTTTATATATTACTACTTCATCTAAGCTTGTTAAAGACTCACCGTCAACAGTCTCTACGCCTTTATTAAATCAACCCTGCGGTTCTTGAACATGCAACAGAAAAGTGATTGCAAAATTCTAGTCTGTCTGGCTTTAGGACTTGGTGAATGTATAGCTATGAGAAAATCTCTGATTTCAGACATACAAGACTACCTGGTGCCTCCAGTTGTTAACATCATACTGCTGAATACAGACAGGGACTAACAAAGACATAGCAGCATTATAGTGTGGCCTTACTTTAGCAGGCTTGTGAGTGCAAAAAGCATGACACCAGGACAATATGTCAGCAGCCCAGGGCATATATTAATGAATAACCTTACCTAGCAGAAACAAAACAAGTGAGGAACAGCATAGGAATGTCCAGTGTTGAAAATATACACTACGTCACCAGAGGCTGCTGGGATGCACAGGTGCTAGCACTCACACAGCTTCCTGACTAGAACCAGAAATCTTATCAATATTAATGACAGGCTGCACAATGTACAGCATACAGATTAGCCCAGTATGGAGGACATCAACCTTTCCTTGTAAAGCCAATCTGACAGCTGCTAGGAAAATAAAACCTCTCTATGCAATTTCTGCCCAAAAGGTCAGTCTGTTTAAGGTTTGTGATGACTGGGTAGGGTATAGGAAGCTAGTTGTCAATAACCAGCATTTTGATGTTGCACAGACCTGCAGCCTTCATTACACAAAGCTTTCAGTGCGAACATTTCTGATGACAGGTTTCTCCCCTGGAAGTGTATGCTGAAGAGAGAAAAGGCTTCTGAGCAAACACTGTTTTTATCTGGCAGCTCTGTTAGCAATTACTTTACTCTCACTGGAGCTTTAAAGCTAAACTAATATGGTCCAAATAGAAAAAGGCATGTGTATTTTACCCGAATCTTACTGATCTTTGTGTATTTACTCAAGATCAGACTACTTAACCACTTCAGATCCGCGCTATTGCCAAATGACGGCATTAGCGCGGACCTACATTTTCAGGACTACGTCTATTGACGTCGTCCTGGTTACGAGCGGCCTGCGCGCCCCCTGAGGGGCGCGCGCGGCGCGCTCTGTGATCGGCGAGTCCGTGAGACTCGCCTGATCACCGATCCGTGTAAGGGGTCGATCCCGACCCCTTATCACGTGATCAGCTGTCAGCCAATGACAGCTGATCATGTGATAGAACGGAGCCGGTAATCGGCTATTATTCCTCCTCGCGCTGACAGCGTGAGGAGAGAAAAAAAAAGCCGATCACCGGCGGCCGTGATCGGGACATCAGTCCCGATCACGGCCATCAATACAAGGGACCACCTGCCACCTGCCTGTGCCCACCTGCCTCCCGCAGTGCCATCCTGAAGTAAAATAAAAGAAAAAGTGCCCCCCGTCAGTGCCCCCTGTCAGTGCCCATAGTGCCCACAGTGCCACCCACAGTGCCACCCCACAGTGCCACCCCACAGTGCCACCCCACAGTGCCACCCAATCTGCCTCAAAGGTGCTGCACCCCAGTGCCGCCCATCAGTGCCCAGCAGTGCCGCCCATCAGTGCCCAGCAGTGCCGCCCATCAGTGCCCAGCAGTGCCACCTATCAGAGCCACCTATCAGTGCCACCTATCAGTGCCCATCAGTCCCATCTATCTGTGGTACCTATCAGTGCCCATCCGTGCCACCCATCCGTGCCACTTATCCGTGCCACCCATCCGTGCCATCTTATCTGTGCCCATCTTTGCCCATCAGTGCCGCCTTATCTGTGCCCATCGGTGCCGCCTTATCTGTGCCTATTAGTGCCGCCTTAACTATGCCTATCAGTGCCCACCAGTGCAGCCCATCAGTGCCCACCAATGCAGCCCATCAGTGCCCACCAATGCAGCCCATCAGTGCCCACCAATGCAGCCTATCAGTGCCGCCTAATCAGCGCACTTCAATGAAGGAGAAAAATGACCCGTTTGCAAAATTTTATAACAAACTATTAAAACATGATTTTTTTTTTTTTTTTTTTTTGCATCTTTTTTTGTTTGTTTAGCAAAAAATAAAACTCCGAGCTGTAACTAAATACCACCAAAAGAAAGCTCTATTTGTGGGAAAAAAATGATAAAAATTTCATTTGGGTACAGTGTTGTATGCCCGCGCAATTGTCACTCAAAGTGCATCAGCGCTGAAAGCTGAAAATTGGTCTGGGACTGAGGGGGGTTTAAGTGCCCAGTAAGCAAGTGGTTAAAGTGGTTGTAAACCAGGGGTCTCAAACTGGCGGCCCTCCAGCTGTTGCAAAACTACAAATCCCATCATGCCTCTGCCCGTGGGAGTCAGGCTTGTAACTGTCAGCCTTGCAATGCCTCATGGGGGCTTGTAGTTTTGCAACAGCTGGAGGGCCACCAGTTTGAGACCCCTGTTGTAAACCCTTACAACAAACTTTGACCTACAGGTTAGCCTAGATTAAGGCTTACCTGTAGGTCCAAGAAATATCTCCTAAACCTACACGGTTTAGGAGATATTTGCCGAAAGACAGGCACCTCTGTCAACGGCGATATGCCAAGAGTGGCAGCTCCTGCATGCGTGGGAGTGACGTCATCGCAACTTCGCCGAATGACAGCGGCGGAGCAGCGAGACCCACCGAGAAGATGGATGCGCCGGACTACAGGGGACAACGGTGACTTCGCTGGCTCCTGTGTCAGGTAAGTGACACATAATGGACTACTATATGCTTTACCTTTGCAGGGAATGAAAGAGGAAGTAAACCCATCAGGGTTTACTTCCTCTTTAAGCTTATATCCGTTTGTAAAAAGGTATATGGTGTACACAAAGCGAATTGAAAAAAAAAATTCTCTACAGTCAAATATAAACAGTTTTTTGTACCCAGAGCTCAGCTTGAAGCATAATAAGAACCTTTACCAACTCAGAACACCAACCTGCAGGCAATACACACTAGGCAAGATATTTTTTCTTAGTGTGAACCTGATGAGAAGGAACACGTCATACAATGGAAATCCCCTTCAAGTGCTTGTCACGAACCTTCCCCTCCCAGATGTGTTACTTATAACATTGAGATATAGTGTTTCTTATACCTACTGTGCCTAATGACTGTAACAGATCTTTCTGGCTCTAGCTGTGGCCGCTGGGGGAAGTGATAACTATGATAAATCAGATAGGACCACTCAACGTCTCTGTGATAATGACCATATGGACGCCATATAGTTATAGATAAAAGGTTGAACATGCAGCTGGATGAGACCTTGGAAGGATAGATAAGTATATTAGTTTTTGTACTCTTTTTGTGTTTTTTTTTTCACTTGAAGTGCATTGGAGAGGCACGGGAATTCTTAAACATTCAGGTTATACTGACATCTAAAAAGAAGTGGACACTGGCAAGCAAGAAAACAAAAACACAAACAAAAGACTGCATTCAAGGGTAAAATCCCTCATACTACGGTACCAATATACCAAAGTTTTGTAGCAAAGCAGCACCAACAGCAGGATTGTAAGCGCACAGAGGTGGGACCCGTGTCCTTGAATGGAATGCAAGAAAAAAAAAATTGAGGGCGTGTACAAAAACCCCATTTTTGTCTTGTCCATTGAGGGAAACAAGAAGTCTATAAACCTTCAGGATGTCCAAAAGCAATCCAATTGATGGGTAGGCAGCACAGCAAACAACTGCTTACATGACCAACATTAAACAGCAGATGAGCTGCCTGAAGGAAATGTACAACTTAGAGAACATGTGAACACAAGACCAGGTGGCAGCCTCTCATGTCCGGGAAACAGACAAAATATCCGGGAGAAGTGATGGGGAACCTTGGCACCCAGATGTTTTGTAACTACATTTCCTATTATGCTCATGCACTCTGCAGCGTAGTTGAGCATCATGGGAAATGTAGTTCTAAAACATTTGGGGTGCCAAGGTTCCCCATCACTGCCCTAGAGGCACCCACTGTCCTTGTGGAAAGAGGAATCTGATACCTAGAAAATAAGCCTGAATGATGGTCTGGAAGCGCCATCTTGATATGGTGGAATGAGAACCTTTTCTTGACCCATCAAGACAAAAAGGGAACCTGTATTTCTGAAGGAATCAGCAGCTGAAAGACAGATTTGCAGAGCCCGAGCTACAGCCAAAAGGCAAGAAATTTATTTTTGGTAAACGGGAGTGGGAGGGAGGGAGAGAGACAAAAGTACAATGACCATGTCACGGCCTCATTCACATTGTTTTCTCAAAACGCTGTTTTTCTTGGCAGGTGAACGGTTAGACTCACCGGTAATAGGGTTTCTACGAACCTTACGGGATGGCAACACAAGAGATGAAGTAATTCTCCCAACCAATTCACAAGGGTTTTTTCAAACATTTAGGCACTTACCACTTATTGTATACATTCTCCTCCACCCTTAACAGGGCGGGAAGTAAGCATGTCATTCTGGAAGGTTTGTAGAAACACCGTAACCAGTAAGTCTAACCGTCAGTTTTCTCATCTCGCCTTCCAGGATGGCAACACATGAGAGGATAATCAAGTAATCAGCAGGCCCACCTTAGGGTGGGACCACTGCCTGTTGCACTTTCCGACCGAGGGCTAGGTCTTGCTGCGAAAGGACCTCCATTCGGTATTGCGTCTTCGCTGGACCAGCTGGCTGCACTACGAATTGGATCCCAGGAGGCTCCTGCTTTTTCAGCCCAGGAGGTTGCCAGGGCTTTAGTTGAGTGTGCCTTCCTGTGCTGGTGCAGGTATACTTGAGCTTTTATATGCTACTGTAATAGCTTGCCTTATCCACCTAGAAACTGAAGGTTTTGAAGCTTAATTATTCCTTGCTCCAGAGAAGAGGGTTAAAAGGTGATTAGATTTTCTAAATTCTTTATCCTCTGTAGATAAGTGAAGAGGCATCCCCTGATGTCTAAGCAATGAAATTTCTTTTCCTCCCTCATTTTTTTGGGTTCTCACAAAAAAGGGTTATTACCCACGTCCTATGGAACGCTGATGACACCTTAGGTAGATACAAAGGATCTGGCCTGAGGGTGATCCTGTCTGATAGAATCGACAAAAACAGGGTTCTTAATGGTTAGACCCTGTAAGTCCCCTACCCTTCTGGCTGGAGTAATAGCTAGGAGGAAGGCTAATTTTAAAGTAAAAAAAAAAAATGAAACTTCTTCTAAGGGTTCAAAGGGGTCAAAGATAAAGCCTCTAATACCCTCATTAGGTCCCAAGGGCAACCTATCTTTCTTGACAGGGGTAGCCCCATCTCTGGCCACCAAAAATCTTTTAGCCTCCGTGCACACGGTCGGAGATTCCGACAACCAAATCCGTCATAGTGATTAATTCCGGAAGAGGTCCGGAAGTGATGTTGCATACACACGGTCGGACTCAGTTGTCGGAAAATCTGATTGTACATAACGTGATGATGTTATTTCGTTAGGACGGGACTACGTTCAGGCTAGTAGCCAATAGCTTTGGTCTAGGAATTTGATCTGAGCATGCGTGGCACTTTGTCCATCGGAGTAGGCTACACATGAGCGGAGTATGTCCGATAGGAGCATTTTGTCAGAAAATTTTACCGGCAAGTTGGAAAAGTTGGTCCGTCGGATATTCTGACGGAAACAGTCTGATGCAGACCACACACAGTCGGAATATCCGACAAAACGGTCCGATAGGAAATATTCCGTCGGAATCTCAGACCGTGTGTACAAGAGCTTAAAGGTTCCTTCGCTATTCTAGCGTCAAGAAAAAACAGAAAGAGCTGCCACTTGTACTTGAAGGGTGTTGAGTCACACCCTTCTCTACCTCATCCTGATCTGTTCATCTGTTTTCGCTTACACCAAAGTACAAAAGAAAGATTTTCCATATTTTCGAGTACATCTTCCCTGTTACCGGCTTCCTGCTCAAGAGGAGAGGGTGTCTATCACTGTCTGAGCAACCCTTATTCATGAGGATCTGGCACTCACTAACCAGGCAACCAGGTGAAAAAAAAAAAAAAACAACTCAGGTCTGGGGTGTAGCACTGGACCCTGAGAGAGAAGGTCCAGGAGCTTCCAAGGAGGGGCTACTGACAGCGCTTTCAAGGTCGCAAACCAAGCCCTCCTCAGCTACCACAGGGCCACTAGGAGGAATAGGCAAAGGGACTGACTGAGTTTATGAATGACTCGAGTAATCAGTGCCAGAGAGAGAAAGGCATAAGCCAACTGGAAGTTCCAGCTCTGTGCTAGGGCATCCAGGCCCTCTGACTCTCTTTCCTCAGAAATAGAGAAAAACTTCTTTACCTTTCTGTTCTTTTGATTGACGTTTCACCGTGGGAGAAACAATCAATGCTGGAGGACAAGGGGTAAGGTGGGGCCTTTTAAACAGCTGTGATCGGATTGTTTTTCCTGTAGGGAGAAGCCTGTCATCTCTCAAGTGTTGTCATCCTGGAAGGTGAGATGAGAGAACAGCGGGATGAACTCCCCTAAGCTGCATTTTTTCAAATCAGTTTAGACACGTTTAGCAGTGTTTGGGGTTTGGGTGTTTATTTCATTGACCAGCATTTATTTATTCTGGCCATTAAAATAAACTCTGAAGTACTAAATGTGGGTTTTTGCTGTGTTTGGAGTTTTTCTGCCTGCCTCTAAACTCTGGTAAAAGCCCAATGTTGGCAAGGGCACATAGGCCTTTATTGAATGGAGTTCAGGGGCTTTGGTAAAAAAAAAAAAAAAAAAAAAAAACCCAACACCAAAAGCTCCTAAACGCAAGTTAAGAGCAGCAGTATGTGGGAGGCCCAAGTTAGATCACAAAGGCTATCTTGGAAAGAAAGAATTCCAGGGCCTTAATACCACTTTGCCCTTGTGCAAGGCCAAAAAAAATCCTCTCAGAATAAAGCCACCAGCTCAGACACAGGAAATCTTGTGGAAGTGTAGAGAAGATTTTCTCTGGTTCAAATGAGACCTCCTGAAGAACAAGGCCCCCTTCTTGGAGTACATCACGGGACACAGAGCAGCACAGTAATTACTGTGTGGGTTATAGGCCACCTTTATGTGATAGATGCTGGCACACCCAAGACAGGAAGTTGCCTCCCTATATAACCCCTCCCATACAGGGAGTACCTCAGTTTTTGTAGCAAGGCAGTATACATAAATCCCAAAAAGAGGGGAGGGACCTCTGTGTCCCATGGTGAACTCCAAGAGAAGGATTTAACAAGTTATAAAAATCCTATTTTCTTACTTCACAGGACAAAGAGCAACATAGTAATTACCATGTGGGATGTCCCAAAGCAATGCTATTTGGAAGGAAGGGAGACACAACAAACAGGGCGCCGTCAGACTTGAGGACCTATACTGCTGCTTGCAGCACACTGCATCCAAAGGTGATAGATATCCTCATAATACAAAGGTGTGTACCAAAGCACTGATGCGGTATTAAAAAAAAAAAAAAAAATTAAGGACTACCACATACACCTTCACAAGCAGAAAAATAATTGATTTTAAACAGGCTCTCACTGGTCCCTAGTATTGCACTATATACATTAGCAAAAAGGTTCTCAATATACTTCCACAAGGATATATCTTATGAATTATGGACCATATCCACAATATTTCAGGTATTCAGGCTCAATCCTCCTTTGAGTTTCTCCTTTTACACAAAATTCTCTAGTTCTTCAAAAGTTAATCAGTTTGCATAAATATCATGAAAAACAAAGAGCAATCATTGCACAATGATCATCTTCTTACAAGGTTCAATTAAACACACGCCAATCCACTTACATGTAGATGACCAATACCAGTGCTTTTGAAGAATCAGCTGCTCTAAACAATCCACACACAGCGTCCGATGTGTTGTACAGAGACATCGTGGATGACTTCACTGGCTCCTCCCGATGCCTTATGTCACGTGATTTTATCAAGGGTCGCCTTGATAAAGTAATTTTTTTACGTAATCTCTTCCTACTCCTGAGAACTGCAGAAGTCTTCCCCCTACCCGAGCGAGAGGGGGCGCCCCTTCATAAAGAGGTCTTAGAATTCTGTTTTGTAGGCTTCCCCCCAGGACTTTTTCTGTCCCTGGGCTTGGCCTTGAGGTTTACCTCTTGAACCTGATGGCGGAGGCCGTCGCGACTGCCTAGCGGCTGATGCCCCTGGAGAAGAAGCCTGTTTAAAGGAGGGACATTTACTCCTTTCTCTTAACTGGTAAAAGGGTACTTTTCCCCATTTGAAACTTTTTGGATGTATTTGTCCAAATCATCCCCAAACAGCCGTTCCCCATGAAAAGGAAACCCAGCCAGGAGTTTTTTTGCACAGTGCTTCGACTGACCAATTTTTCAACCACAGGATCCTATGCATATGCACTAGCAAGAGCGTAAGGCGTGACGCCTGATGAACAGAATCCTTAATGGCATCAATTGCAAAATATAATGCCCTTGGCAGCTTGGCTAAGTCCCGGGCCTGTTGAACAGGGACCACCGTGAGAGCCTGTTTAAACTGGTCTTTTAGGGATTGACAAATGCCTATTGCAGCAACTGCAGATTGAGTTACTGCACTTGCCAAGGAAAAAGAGGTTTTCAATAAGAATTCCAATCTCTTATCTGTTGGATCCCTAAACATTTGAGCATTGTCTACTGGACAAGTTAAACTTTTTTTATTCACACAGGATATAGCAGCGTCAACTGCTGGTATATTACATTTTTTAGTGAATCTTTCCTCCATGGGATAAAGTGCTGAAAACCTTTTATGAGGGAGATAATGCTCATCTGGGTGATCCCACTCAGCATATACAAGTTGCTCCAGCGATGGATGAAAAGGAAAGGCATGCAGAACCTGAGGAGGTTTTAGAGAACCCAAGGAAGAAACGGGCCTTTCGGCAGACTCAGGGGCTGCTTGAAAGCAGAACGGACCATTTCTGTAAGGGATTTCACCAGCAATTTTTCAGATTGCGAGGCTGAAAAGGGTTCTTCCACAGTGGACTTCTCAAAAGAAGAGCCACTAGTCTGTCCCTCCTCCCGATGGCAACTCATCCTCCTCCGCCCACTGCTCCCTTGTTAAAGGGCCTGGGGATCTATCGCGCTCCTACTTTGGAGGAAAGATGCGATTAAAGCAGCTCACCTTTCTTCTAACCCCACCAGAGCCGAGGATGAAACGTCCTCCGTTACATGAAATGTTGGAAACATCTGCAACACCTAATGGTCCCAATAGCTCACCCTGGCCAGCCACTTCTGGTCCTTTAGGGGAAGATAGCATTGCGGAGAGCGTGATTAAGATCCTCAGTGCCCAAATGTGATGCAATTGGTACCTTCGAGGTGTTTGTATCCCCCTTCTTGGAAGCCATAGTCCTAAGCATAAAAGCAGAGGTACTAAAAGAAACAAAAAAAAGCACCACCTGCTGAGCTATAGTCCAGCAAATAAAATGTTACTATTAATTCTCAGCCTGATGCTGAGTAAGTGTGTCCTGGAAATGCCTGTATGCACCAGCTTACATGTCCCCACTGCTCCTGTGACCATTTGGTTTAGCCAGCTGCACTTACAAGGGGCTGCCTTATGTAATGCACATGGCGCCACACCCCTTTCCCTCCCCCAACACGTCCTATTATTTAAAGATTTTAAGGGGGGGGGGGGGGGGAGAAGAATGCCGCATGTGGAAGGTGCCAAGCTTATCCATTGAACATCTAAGAATCCCCTCCTGCAATATCCTCCTGGTGGCTTAGACTAAGCATGCTGCCTCCTGCTTAAAAAGAGCAAGATACTGGAGAAGCATGTAAAAAAGGTATGCGCCCTCACACCCTCTATTGGTAAAAACTAGGCATGACCACATTTACTCAAAAGAAGAAATCCATAAGTGAACTTAAAGTTCCTTTGGAATCTTCACTTACCTTTTCCCCACCGCAGGATTCTGCTGGTAACCGAACAGACCCAACCTTCACCCATCACGGCGAGCTACATTTAAAAAACCTTCAAGGACCGGGTCCCTTTTTATCAGGGGGTCCACTCCCTTGGACCAGTATAGCACTGTGCCAGAAAACTATTGTATTAGATGCATGACCAAAGCACTGGATCCCAGAGTCCAATCCTCCAAGGAGAGGCGCTACAGGCAAAACCTAGTTCTTCGTTCACTAGGCCCGGGTTCCATCCACTTTGGCCTCAGTGGCACTTTGGATGGATCTGGTCTGCAAAGGCCGTTTGATCCAGTAAGGATCCTTCCAGCGGAGCTCTTCATTGCATTTCTATAACCGTGACCAACACCTTAGACACTGATGAAAAAACTGAGGTACTCCCTGTATGGGATGGGGTTATATAGGGAGGCAGCTTCCTGTCTTGGGTGTGCCAGTGTCCATCACCTGAAGGTGGCCTATGACCCACATAGTAATTACTATGCTGCTCTGTGTCCCGTGATGTACGATAAATAAATATGAATGCAATCTATACATTGGGGGGAGAATCTCTGGGGGAATCTAGGATGGAAGAGGACCTGGGGGTCCTAGTAGATGATAGGCTCAGCAATGGCATGCAATGCCAAGCTGCTGCTAACAAAGCAAACAGAATATTAGCATGCATTAAAAAGGGGATCAACTCCAGAGATAAAAACAATAATTCTCCCGCTCTACAAGACTCTGGTCCGGCCGCACCTGGAGTGTGCTGTCCAGTTCTGGGCACCAGTCCTCAAGAAGGATGTACTGGAAATGGAGTGAGTACAAAGAAGGGCAACAAAGCTAATAAAAGGGTTTGGAGAATATTAGTTATAAGGAAAGGTTGCGAGCACTGAACTTACTCTCTTTGAAGAAGATGCTTGAAAATTTTTGGGGAAGGGGATTTAACAAGACATGTTAAACAGACAAAGCCACTGTATAAAGTTAGAAGAAAAGGAGGTTTAACCTTAAAACTAGAGGGTTCTTTACTGTAAGAGCAGTAAGGATGTGGAATTCCCCTTTCACGGGTGGTGGTATCACCCGTAGCGATAGTTTCAAACAACTATTAGATAAGCACCTGAATGACCACAACATACAGGGATATACAAGTTACTACCGACATATAATCACACAAATAAGTTGAACTTGATGGACTTTTTTTTTCAACCTCACCCACTATGTAACAAGATTTATATTCCTCCAGAGTCACAGGAAATTGGACTAGGGGCACCACCCCTGCACAAAGGCATTATTAACCACTTCGCGCCGGGTGGATGTCCTGGGACGGCCTCGACTTTCAGTGGTTATATCTGAATGATGCCTGAGGCCACAGACATCATTCAGATACCGGCATTTTCAGCTGGCGATTCCCTGCACCATAAGAATGATCATAGTGGCTGTTCCGCCGCTTGATCGTTCTTACGGGCAGTGGGAGGGGATGCCCCCCCTCCCGCCGCCCTTCAGTGCTTCTACAGACTCACCGTTTCCATCGGCCCCCGGATGATACCATAGAGATTTCCGGTGGACCAGATGGTCCCCGGAGTCTCTATGATCGCTCGGAGGCTGGGCGCGCCCGGCCTCTGCATTCAATGACGTCACGCCCGGCCTCTGCATTCAAAATAACGGCGCCACCTTGGCTGGGAAGCCCAGGATCGTTTATTTTTTTTATTTTAGGCTTCCCAGCCTAGAGCTGATATCTCACTGTAAATAGGTCCGATCGTGCCATATTCCTATTACAAGGGATGTTTACGTAAGTCCCGCCCACAAACGGTGTGCAAACCACACGTGAGGTATTCCTGCGAACGTTGGAGTGGGAGCAATAATTCTAGCCCTAGACCTCCTCTGTAATGCAAAACATGTAACCAGTAAAACAATTTAAAGCGTCGCCTATGGGGATTTTTAAATATCAAAGTTTGGCGCCATTCCGCAAGCGTGTGCAATTTTGAAGCGTGACATGTTGGGTATCCGTTTACTCGGCCTATCTTCATCAATCACATTATGCAAAAAAAAAAAAAAAAAAATCTAACTTTACTGTTTTTTTTTTTTTAAGCATGAAACAGTTTTTCTGAAAAAAAAAAACAAACAAACAAACACGTTCGAAAAATTGCTGCGCAAATACCGTTCAAGATAAAAAGTTGCAACAACCGCCATTGTATTCTCTAGGGTCTTTGCTAAAAAAAACATATATAATGTTTGAGGGTTCTATGTAATTTTCTAGCAAAAAAAATTATGAATTTTACACGTAGGAGAGAAATGTCAGAATTAGCCTGGATACGAAGTGGTTAAAAGAATAGGAAGTCAACAGTTTCTGAAGCAGAATAGAAAGAGAAGAGATCTGTCCCATGACTAAGAGCAAAGTGTTGGTTCACAAATGCAAAAAAAATTTTTTACACCAAGTAAAATACACCTTCCAGGTCATATGGCAGACTTTGCAGGAAGTGTACTTACTAGCCCTGAGCATCATAGGAATCACAAGTTTTGATTTCCCTGTCTTAGAACCTGGGCTTCAATAGTCTGCTGTTAAAACCAGAAACTCAAAAGGGTGATAAAGGAATATTTTGGACAGCAGATTTTTGACAGTGTTGCAGAGCTCCCAGCCTTACCAGTTCACCGTACCACATGCAACTGGGCCAATCATGAGCAATGAGAATCACTTGAATACCCCCAAACTAGATCTATGGGCAGCAGAGGAAAACATTTCACTGAGCCACTAGAGCACCCGTTGCTTCAGCCATTCCCTAGACTTGAATACAAAACCCGATCACATGACTGATGAAGGGGCCCTGCGTGGCTCCGAAGCGTTGCACTTAGCTCTGTGATGTGATCTCTCTCAATATAAAACCTTTGGACAGAAGTGTTGATCCATGCTGTGCTGGAGAATATGTTCACTTGCTTGATGTTTCCAGGACCCAACTGGTAATCGCTACACCACCCATTATTTTAAGAGCCATACTTTCCAGGAACGTGTGCGATAGGAATATTGGCAGGACTGAATACAAACCTCTCTAATCTTTTGTTCAACCTGGGAGGCCAGGCGGTGCACATTCAACATCCCCCACTTGCAACACAGGTCCAAGAACATCTGTGGGTGCAGAGACCACTCTCCCGGGTCCAGACACTGACAGCCAAGGTAATCACCTCCCAACTGTCTATGGCAGAAACAAACAGCTGTCAGGGCTGGAACTCAAAGTTCTGCACAGGGCAGGATGAGCTCTACCTTGTTCGTCCCGGTTGACTGATGTAAACCAGGATACTAATACTGATGTAAACCAAATAGAATTTCCCTCCATGCTGGAAGATTTTAATGACCACTGCTACATATGTACTTTCATGTCAACCAAGCACAAACTTCATCTGCTAAGGGAGTCAGCAAATCCAAATCTCAGTGCTGCCTGGAAAAACACGTAGACAGTCTGTCTGCCTTTAAAGAGGAAGTAAACCCTGATGAGTTTACTTCCTCTTTCATTCCCTGCAAAGGCAAAGCATAATGGACTACTATGCATCGCATAGTAGCCCATTATGTGTCACTTACCTGACACAGGAGCCAGCGATGTCACCGCTGTCCCCTGTAGTCCGGCGCATCCATCTTCTCGGTGGGGTCTCGCAGCTCCGCCGCTGTCATTCGGCGAAGCTGCGATGACGTCACTCCCGCGCATGCGCACGAGAGCCGACACGTGCGGCAGCTCCGTTGTTGGAAATGCCACGCTCAGTGCGCCTGCGCGCCGCTGTCTACGGCGCATGCGCCGTAGACAGGTGCCTGTCTTCGGGCAAATATCTCCTAAACCGTATAGGTTTAGGAGATATTTCTTGGACCTACAGGTAAGCCTTAATCTAGGCTTACCTGTAGGTCAAAGTGGTTTGTAAGGGTTTACAACCACTTTAAGGTATATTTTTATCTGTGCACTGGGCCAATGGCTATAGCCATTTCTTAGAAAACTACCGGTAACTAAAAAGGTGAACTCTGTTTCATTAGCTATAATATGTACCGAAGTACTATGATCAAATCATTCAAATGCTGCTGGCTCTTCATAAACAGAAGTGTTCCTAAAGCTCATGTATTGACCTTGGCAAATCGGGTTCTTTTTCCAACCTGCACTAGAAAGAGGACAATAGAGAGTGACTATAAAGAATGACAGAACCTTTTAGACATAATAGCTAGTTATACAAGATCACAGCACATGCTGGTCTGCAGTAAAGCAAATGAGCATCTTAGCACCTGCATATAAATACCTTCCCTGCCTCTTCCAGGTAGAGACCCTCCCAACAAAAATGAAGGCCGAGAAGTTCATGTAGACCAGCAAATCAGTCCATGTTCATTTCAACATTATGAGGCTAAAGCTTTGCTTAAAGCATTCATTTATATACATGAAGTGCTTGGAAAGCCTCAGACAACTGTGATACAAGACCTAAGCACAGCAAGGATAGATGTAGATCTGTGAACTGAGGGTGCAAAGGTAATGAACATGCTTCATTCACTGTCATTGAATCCAAAAAGGTGGTACTCTAATTTTTGTCAGCTTGATCCCCAAGCCCACAAAAAAAAAAAAAAAAAAAAAAAAAAAAAAAAAAAAAAAGCAACCACCTCCAAGGCCTTTCTATTGCCTAATGGGGCAGACCAGAACAGTGAATGAATGATTTGTATAGCGCTGCAAAATGCAAACCGAATCGCCTCAAGGCGCTTGATCCGTCCAGTGTTGTCCTGCTTCTTAGAAGAGGTGGGTCTTGAGTTTTTTTCTGAAGAACCGTGACCAATAGCAAGGTGGACTAGGCCATTCACACCGTTTGTGGTAATCAGCAGAAATTCATTATGAATGGCACCAAATACACCCGATGACAGACATGTATTTCATCGCAATGTATGGCAACACACTGATGTACGTTGTTGCACAGCTGATGCATGGAGTGCCATTTATAATGACAAAACCGCAACACAACAATGCACGCAATGTGTGTTGCTGTGCAGTACTACAAAAAGATGGTAAGATTGGGGCCTTAAGCTGATGTCTGATCACTTACCTTTTCCTATGTAGTCGCTTCATCACTGACCAGATCAGAGAGGTGTCCCTAGCTTGCCTAAGTTTATGGATCACCATATTTCATACAATGTGTTTGTACAATCTTGTTTCGATCTACTATCAGCTATGTAGCACAATGGCCTGATTTAATACTAATTGAATGGACTGTCCAGGTCTCCATATTGCATAGTGTTGGGAACTCTAAAAGGAGAATTAGATCATAGAGTGTATGACCAGCTTAAAGCCTACAAAATAAATAAAATCAGCAAAAGGGACATTACTATCAAACAATGGCTTTGTTCCCTTGTGCTGTTGTCTGCCTCCCAATTCTGATCCTGGAAACCCCCCCACTGTAATCTTTCAGAGTGGGAGGGGGCAAGTTAATGGAGCCGAGACAGCACTCATCAAGAGTGCCCGAATTTTCCACCCCCTCCTCCACAAATAAAATGTAAACAATGAATGGAGGGAGGTGAACCTTTCCTGTGATGCCGGGGGCAGGTGCGCAATGCACAGAGCATTCCAGATCCTGACCTTAAAGCCCCATACACACTATTAGCCCTTGTACACACAGTCGGAGATTCCGACAACCAAATGCGTCGCATCTTGTCCGAAACTGTTGCATACACACGGTCGGACAAAGTTGTCGGAAAATCCGATCTTTCAGAACGTGATGCCGTAATTTCGTTACGATGGGACTAAGTTCAGGCAAGTAGCCAATAGCTTTGATGTAGGAATTTGATCTGAGCATACGTGGCACTTTGTCCGATCGGAATTCTCTACACATGATCGGAGTATGTCCGATCGGTGCATTTTGTCTGAAAATATTTCCGGCAAGTTGGAAAATTTGGTCCGACGGATATTCCGACGGAATCAGTCCGATGCAGACCACACGGAGTCGGAATATCCGACAAAACGCTCCGATCGGACACATTCTGTCGGAATCTCCAACCGTGTGTACAAGGGCTTAGATTTTCTGCAGATTTTTGTCTTCAGATTTTCCAAAACCTGCCTGATAGCATACAAATCAAAGCTCTTAGGCCTCATGCACACTGAATGGTAAAATAACGTTCTAAAAACGCCAGTAGCTTTGCAGTGAGTTTTTCAACGTTTTTGCAATAGCGTTTAGCATTTTTCCACGTTAGCATTTTTTGTTTTTAAGAAAAAAAATATATATATATTTTTTTTTCATGGATCAAAAACATTAAACGCGTTAGTTCATTTTTACAGCTGAAAAATGTCTCAGAACCCACTAGTTTTGAGGGTTTTTTTACTGCTCAAAAACGTTACTGCCCAAAACTGCTGAGAACAGCCTACGTGTGCATAGGATAACATGATGGAGAGTTTAATGACTGTAGAAAAAAAAGCCTACTGCCAAAAATGGCTGCTGTAAAAATGTCCAGTATGCATGAGGCCATAAGGTTTGACCTCATTATATGGTTTAGCTAAATCTGGAGACAAAAATCTGCAGAAAGTCAAATAGTGTGTATGGGGTCTTGGGCCTCATTCACATGGAGTGCACTACAGTGTATGCCTGCGTGAGGGTCGTGTCCTACACTGGGATATATATGTGTTCTGTACATAGCCATGCAGACAGTCCCATTGATGTCAATCTCTGCGGGTAAATACGGCCCTCACATGAGCATATCAAAGCTTACAGTGGGAGTTTGTAGGAGAGGATTTGGGGGTACTGGTGTGGCCTACTGGTAAGCATATTACAAACCTGCACAGTGTTTAAAGTACCCCCCCGACTACATAACGTATTTTATTGACAAGGTGAATTTAATGTGGATCTTCACCCAGGAGAGAAAAAAAAAATAAAAATAATCAGCAGCTACAAATACTGTAGCTACTGACATTTCATAAAGGAACACTTACCAGTCCAAGGATCCAGAACTGTTCTCACGCAGGCCAGTTCTTAGTCAGTCTTTGGGTCCCCAGCACCAGCTGTGACCCATTGCTGCTTCACATCTGGCTTCTCACTGCACCTGCACCTTGTGATTGGTTCTTCAGCTTTCTAGGACCAGTGACGTGTCCCAGAAGACTGTGGGCAAAGAGGAAGTAGAGGGCAAAATTCCAAGTAGCTATCAAAACTATTTCCACGCCCCCAAAAAAAATCTGAATATGCCAAATGTTGTAGAGGAGGTGGGGGAGAACATAAAGCGGAATGTCCCCCTTTAGGCCCCTTTCACACTGGGGCGGTTTTCAGGCGCTACAGTGCTAAAAATAGCGCCTGTGTAGTGCCTGAAAAACCGGCCCCTTTCGGTGCGCTAGCAGGACGTTGAAAAAAGTCCTGCTAGCCGCATCTTTGGAGCGGTGAAAGGAGTGGTGTATTCACCGCTCCTACCCATTGAAATCAATAGGGCAGCGCGGCTATACCGCCGGCAAAGCTCCACTGCAGCAGCGCTTTGTGGGCTGTTTTAACCCTTTTTTGGTCGCTAGTGGGGGTTAAAACCGCCCCGCTAGCAGCCACAGACCGCCACTAAAACAATGTTAAAGCGCCGCTAAAAATAGCGGCGCTTTACCGTCGACGCCCGCACCGCCCCAGTGTGAAAGGGGCCTTAGAGTGCAGTTCTGCTTCAAGCTGGCCATAGATGGATCAAAATTGGGCTGGACTGGACAAAATTTCTATCTATGGCAATTGCCATTTGAGAGGAGTTGATCTAAATCATCTGCTCCACTTAAACGGGACTGTTGGTATATTTTCGATCGGTCAGCACTTGCAGCCAATCAGGTGCAGCGCTGATCAGTGTGTTCTGACAGCGGAGGAGTCCTAATGTCAGAATACAATGGCCCAGCAGGAAGGATCCCCCCCATTCACCTCCCTTGTGTTAATAGGGGGGGGGGGGATTAGGGTTGCCACTTGACCCCTTTAAACCCGAACACACATGACTTACACAGGTTCTGGGTCCAATTTAATGCAGATAAGGCACCGAGTGAGTTTAACCCATTCCCGCCGAGCGTACACAGATGTGCGTACTCAGCTTTCGGGAGTTATACCGGGATGATGCCCGCAGCTGCGGGCATCATCCCGGTATAACTCCCGAAAGCTGAGGTACTGTTTAGCGATTGGCTTTCTGAGGATAACAACCGATGCGGCTAAAAGCCACTCGATTGTTATCCCGAAGGAGCAGGAGGGGACGTCCCTGCCTCTCACCGCTCTTCCCCGGGCCTCCCAGTGGCTATATATTTGGGGGTTCTAAGTAATTTTCTAGCAACAAAATACGGATTTTAACTTGTAAACACCAAATATCAGAAACAGGCTTAGTCATGAAAGGGTTAATCATCAACCTTAACCACTTCAATACCAGACACTTACACCCCCATCCCGAAAAAACTGAAAAAAAAAAAAAAAAGAAGATTTTTGTTACCGTTATAAAATATTGTAAAAAAGTATGTTTTCTCCTTCACTGAAGGGCACTGATAAGGTGGCACCAATGAGATGGCACTGACAATGGGCATTGATAGGTGGTACTGGCAGGCATTTTTAATGGCCACTGATTGGCAGCTGCCTGATGGTCTAGAGTGGCATCCTGGTGGTCCTGGGCAGGCATCTGCAGGGGGGCTGTGCTGATAAACAAACAGCACAGACCCAACCCCCCCCCCCCCCCCGCCCCATCAGGGGAGCCGCCGACTGGCTCTCCTCTACTCGCATCCGCTCTTCCAGTTTTTACATCGTAATCAGCCGTGATTGGACATGGCTTATAACGTTGTAAAGAGCCTCCGTCAGAGGCTCTTTACCGAGATCGGTCGGACTGACGCAACCACTGATCACCGCACTGCATGCCCCCTAGGGTGCACGATCGCGCCTTATCCTGCTGGATTTTATATGATGCTCAGTCAGTTTGCTATTTTTGGGCAGGAAGTGGTTAATCAGCCTCAGAACCTGTCTAATTAATATGTTTGGGTTTAAAATGGATGAGGAGGCAACCCTGGGGAATCCTTTGAGTTTTTTTTTTCCTATCGGACCCGGGCCATCTATGGCCAGATTTAGCCTGAAAACTCATCTCTTCAGAGAGGCCTACCCTGCGCCCCACCCAGCCCTAACATCTGTACTTTTATTTTTTCCACCAGCCCATCCCCCCACAGCTTTCACCTTTTGTATCGTCTCTGACCTCCTCCCCCTCTTCCTTAGATTGTAAACTCTAAAGGAGCAGGACCCTCTGATTCCTCCTCTATTAAACATTATTGTGCTCTCTGCCCTTATGTGGTAAAGTGCTGTGTAAACTGTCAGTGCTATATAAATCCTTTATAATAATAATAATAATAATAATAATAAAAACAAATCCATCATTAGAAAAACTGTTTTTTTAAAGAAATTCTAGCTTGTAAAGAGAAAGAGGGGGGAGGGGGAAAGGGGGGGGTTATAGGGGTTGTAAAGGTCATTTTTTATTTTTTTTTAAATAACATGTTATACTTACCTCCACTGTGCACCTTGTTTTGCAGAGTGGCCCCGAACCTGCTCTTCTGGGGTCCCTTGGTGGTTGTCTCGGCTTCCCCCCTGCAAGAACTTCCCATGTGAGCTCCCTCGCATGGTGAGGAGTAGGCATGAGCTCCAGCATGTTCGCATATGCCACGTGCAGAGCCCGCCAGGAAGTCGGCACTGCGCTGCGCTAATCACAGGCAGAGAGACATTTCCCGATCTCTGCAGCCGCACATCGGGGCAATGTCTCACTGCCTGTGATTAGCGCATTGCTGCGCCAACTTGCGGGCGGACTCTGCACATGGACCATGTGAACACCCCGGAGCTCATCCTTAGCGCTCCCGTGATACAGCCGGCGGCCATAGCTGCTCATTGTAACACTGGGCCCCACCGCCACGTCATTGGATGTGATTGCTAGCAGCACAAGCCAGTGGCTGCGCTGCTTTCAATCCATCCACTGTAACCAATCAACGGCCAGGCTAAGCGGCGAAGAGGATGTCAGGGGCAAGCGCAGGACTTTCGAGGGGTCAGGTAAGTAAAATGGGGGGGCCGGCATTGTTGGATGTTTTTTCACCTTAATGCATAGAATGTATTAAGGTGAAAAAACTTTTACCTTTACAACCCCTTTAAAATTCACCACCCACCTCACTACCAGTCCTTGCTCTGCTGCAGATTTACAGCGGCCAAAAAGATCTCCAGCACCCAGAAGACGCACAGAGGAGGGGGGAGGGGGGTAGCAGACGTCCTTCACTCCTCACAAATGTGGGCTGCTTACAGTTCACCACACACATTCCCATGTGATTGTACAACCTCCTGTCTGATTGGATAGTTCTAGTAAGAGATGATTGTACTGTGTATGGGGGCTCTTCTATCACTGAGCAAGCTTCCTCTGTTATGCACACAGGCCAGCCCTTTCCTCGGTTATACACACAGGTGGGGGGTATGTTGTAGTAGCAGGGTTTGTATAGGTGGTCCCTATGAGCAGACCCCCTACACTCAGCCCCCCCTCCCCCCTGAGGTCACCTATGCCCACCCTGCTCACCTTTGTGGCCCTCCAGGGCACCGTATCTCCCCCTCCTCTCCCTAGGAGCCCAGCCTCCCCCTCCCCAGGACTGCCAGCTGTCAGGGACATCCGGGAGGGGTGAACACGGGACACTCACCAGATTGAGAGGACTCTCCATCACTTCCATAGAGCCCGCTAGACGGGAGAGTGTCGGCTCATCGGTCCTGTCTGTCCCCGCGGCTCTCGGGGGGAAACCTCGGGCTCTGATCCCGGCTCTGTCAACACTGACACCAACCTCCACTGCAGCATCAACAACAACTTCCGCCTCAGGCCCCGCCCCGACCTGTCGTCACACTCTGCGGGGCCCGGAACGCCGGTGACACCTGAAAGGGGAGGAGTTACATGCTGATTGGTTGTTATAGATACAGCGGCGGCGTCCTGAGCTGGAAAGCGGTGCTGGTCGCTAGGCGGCGCTGTGATGTAGAACTGATGTAAAGGATAGCTACACTTTGTGAATGAAATCCCCCTCCCCCCCTCACTCCTCACCAGTCACCACACTGTGCTCAGTGCTCAGTTCACTCGTGTAGGGATTAGGGAAAGTGTCGCTGCCATTTAAAGAGGAAGTAAAGCCTTAATAAAAATAAAAATAGACCCTGCAAGGCAAAGGCGTAATGAGCTAGCTCATTATGAATAACTTACCTGAGATGGAAGCCCCCAAATCGATCCTCATTGTCCTCCTCCAATGCCGGAGGGGATTCCTGGTATCGCGGCTCTAGCGATGTGACTGGCCAGAGCCGTGATGACATCACTCCAGGCATGATAACCGTTAGCAGCGGCATGCTTAGTGTGCATGCACCGTAGACATCGGTGCTTGTCATTTGCAAATATCTCCTAAACCGTGTAGGTTTAGGAGATATTTCTTGGACCTACAGGTAAGCCTTAAAGTGGTTGTAAACCCTTACAAACCACTTTGACCTACAGGTAAGTCTAGATTAAGGCTTACCTGTAGGTCCAAGCAATATCTCCTAAACCTATATGGTTTAGGAGATATTTGCCCGAAAACAGGCACCGCTGTCTACGGCGCATGCGCCGTAGACAGCGGCGCGCAGGCGCACTGAGCGCGGCATTCTCAGCGACGGAGCTGCCGCGCGTGTCGGCTCCCGTGCGCATGCGCGGGAGTGACGTCATCGCGGCTTCGCCGAATGACAGCGGCGGAGCTGCGAGACCCCACCAACAAGATGGATGCGGCGGACTACAGGGGACAGCGGCGACTTCGCTGGCTCCTGTGTCAGGTGAGTGACACATAATGGGCTACTATGCGATGCATAGTAGTCCATTATGCTTTGCCTTTGCAGGGAATGAAAGAGGAAGTAAACTCATCAGGGTTTACTTCCTCTTTTATCTAGGCTTATCTGTGGGTCAAGGGTTTACAACCACTTTAAGGCCTTGTGCACACAGGACGTTTATTTTCCGCCCCATGACAAAATGTGTGTTTTCTGGCTGCATTTGGGGCGCCATTAACAATTGGCAGCACCATAAGTGTAATTAGTGTTTTAGGATGTGTTTTGCATGCAGGGGCGTACCTAAAGCATCCCATCTTAAAATGTAAAAACACCCCACTGTGCCCCCTGTATACCTCTGCATCCTTCAATATCTTTTTGTCACTACTGTGTACTCCCCTCTCTACAACTGCACCTCTGGACCCCTTTACATTACACAGCACCCTGCACCTCTGCACCCCTTTACATTACACAGGACCTTGCACCTATAGCCCTCGGACCCCTTTACATTACACAGCCCTTGTACCTCTGGACCCCTTTACATAACACAGAACCCTGAACCTCTGGACCCCTTTACATAACACAGCACCCTGAACCTCCTGACCCCTTTACATTGCATAGCCCTTGTACCTCTGAACCCCTTTACATTACACAGCACCCTGCACCTCTGGACCCTTTTACACAACACAGCACCCTGAACCTCTGGACCCCTTTACATTAGACAAAACCCTGAACCTCTGGACCCCTTTACATTACACAGCCCTTGTACCTCTGGACCCCTTTACATTACACAACACCCTGCACCTCTTCACTCCTTTACATTACACAGCCCCTCACAGCTCTGGACCCCCTGCATGTTACACAGAGCCCCCTACAGTGCAGACCCCCCTACAGTGCAGACCCCCCATCTACAGTGCCCTATCCTCCACTAAGGTACAGACCCCTCCCCCCTACAGTGCAGATCCCCCTACAGTATGGAATCCTCTCCTACAGTACAGACCCCCCCTACAGTGCAGACCACCCTATAGTACAGACCCCCTCCTTCAGTGCAGACCCCCTCTACAGTACAGACCCCCCCTACAGTGCACAGACCCCCATACAGTGCACAGACCCCCCTAACAATACAGACCCCCCCCTACAGACCCATAATATACCTCGGAGCTTGGAGAGCCCAAGGCAGTGGCATTGTGGGGGGAGGTGCAAGCAGCACCAGAGTGACACCTGTCGGCACAGTGATCTGGGACCCGGTGCAACAATCCCCTTCTCTCTGTGGTCGCGGCTCTGATCAGTCTTGGCAGCGGCTGTCACAGCCGAGCAGAGAGAGGCCGCCTCCCCCTCCTCCTGCATGCACAGCACTGTGTAGACATAAAGGAGGAGGGGGAGGCAGCTTCACTCTGCTCGGCTGTGACAGCCGCTGCCGAGACTGATCAGAGCTGCGACCACAGAGAGAAGGGGATTGTTGCCCCGGGTCCCAGATCACTGTGCCGACAGGTGTCACTCTGGTGCTGCTTGCACCTCCCCCACAATGCCACTGCCTTGGACTCTCCGTGTGTGTTCCAAGGTACATTATGGGTCTGTATTGTTAGGGGGTTCTGTGCACTGCAAAGCCACTGCCTCGGGCTCTCCCTGTGTGGTCTGTCACCGCGCGGTGCCGCTGCCTAACCCGCGGCGCTGTCTCCTCTTCAGTCGTGGAGGGGGAGGAAGCTGACCTGACACCCCCCAGTGTGTGGCACCCGGGGCGGCCCGCCCCCCACTTAGTACGCCACTGTTTGCATGTTTTATGAACGCCAGTGTTGTGTCGAATACTGTCCCCTGTCGGATAGTGTCCGCCCTGTACTGCACTTGTGCAGTACAGAAGACAAGGAGACGCTGAAAATCTCTGAAGATGAACGGCCAGGTTCAAGTCCAGGTTCAAGCCCCACCATCCAAGTGGACATAGAGTCAGAATATAAAATTGCAGAGCGAAGCGAGGCTGCGCCCAAAGCGTGGCGAGCGAAGCGAGCCCACGAAGGGCCCTGTTACTAAGTGCTACCATATGTCCACTTGGATGGTGGGGCTTGAACCTGGACTCTTGAACGTGGACATCTTTGGAGACTTTCGGAGTCTCGTTGTCCTCCGTACTGTGCAAGCGATGCGTCTGCACAGTACGGGGCGGACACTATCCGATGGGGGGACAGTTTTTGGCAGAACACCGGCAGAAGCACCTGGAAAGCGCAGGTGCGAATGGGAGCTTAACCACTTACCTACAGGGCGCCTTCACCCCCTTCCTGCCCAGGTCAGCTTTCAGCGCTGTCGCACTTTGAATGACAATTGCGCAGTCATGCAAAGCTGTACCCAAGTTACATTTTTATAATTTTTTTGAGACAGATAGAGCTTTCTTTTGGTGGTATTTAACCACTTCAGCCCCAGAAGGTTTTACCCTCTTAATGACCAGGCCATTTTTTTGCAATACAGCACTGTGTCGCTTTAACTGACAATTGCACTGTCGCACGACGCTGTACCCAAACAAAACTGACGTTCTTTTTTCCCCACAATAGAGCTGTCTTTTGGGACTATTTTAACACCTCTACGATTTTTATTTTTAATAAACAAAAAAGAATTTTGAAAAAACAAAAACAAACTGTATTTTTTACTTTCTGCTATAATACATATCCAATAAAAAATAAATAAAAGAAATGTATTCATTAGTTTAAGTCAATAAATATTCTTCTACATATTTTTGGTACCAAAAATTGCAATAAGTGTATATTGATTGGTTTGCGCAAAAGTTATCAAGTGTACAAACTATGGGAAAGATTTATGGACTTTTATTTTTTTATCTTTTTACTGCAATTTTTTAGCGGGACTGTGACATTGTGGCAGACAAATCTGACCCTAAGTGACACTTTTTGGGGACCAGTGACATTATTACATTGATCAATGCCAAAAAAAATGCACTGATCAATGTATAAATGACACTGGCCCGGGAAGGGTTAACACTAGGGGGCGATCAAGGGGTTAACTGTGTTCCCTAGGTGTGTTCTAACTGTGGGGCTGGGCTCACTGGGACATGATAGAGATCACTGTTCCCGATCACTAGGAACAGCAGATCTCCATGATGTCTCCTGCCAGAATGGGGATCCTCCTTGTTTACACAGGTAGATCCCCATTCTGTCTCTGTGTACCGCGATTCCCCGCAGTGTCACATGCACGGACGTGCAATAGAGCCGACCTACCGCTGTATATATACAGTGGCTGGTCAAAAAAGTGATTAATCACCACTGGACTTTTTATTTTTTGCTAAACAAACAAAGAAAGACCAAAGAAATTTAAAAATTTGTCATAAATTTGTGTAAATAAGTAATTTTTCTCCTTCACTGATGTGCGCTGATGGGGCTGCACTGATATGCGGCACCAGTGGGTGGTAATGAGTGGCATCACTGATGTGCACTGATTGGCAGCACTGGTGGGTGGCAATAACTGGCATCACTGATGGGCACTGACTGGCAGCACTGGTGGGTGGCAATAATTGGCATCACTGATGGGCACTGACTGGCAGCACTGTGGATTGCTTCTTATCTGCTCTCCTCTCCTCACATGCTGTCTGCCTAAGAAGAGGATTTTTCCGCTTGTCTGACTCCCTGCCCCCCTCCGCTGCCACATTTGGCACCTTTGGGGGGAGCAAGTACCTGGTTTTGACAGGTACCCGCTCCCACTTCCAGCTGAGTTCACCCCCCTCTTCCTCCTTCCCCCGCAGCTGGTCCATTCAAAGAGTTCAGAGTGCTTTGTGTATGCACAGCAGGGAATCGGCTGTGAAGCCTCAAGGCTTCACTGCTGGTTTCCCTTACCGGAGATGGCAGCACTCGATAGCCGATTCTAAAATCGGCTCGGGTGAGGACACCGCTGGATTCCTGGACATGTAAATGTCCTAATATTAAAAGTCAGCAGCTACAGTATTTGTTTATTTTTATATTCTGAAGGAGCTTGGGGTTCCTATTTAGACCCCTTTCACACAAACGCCTCTGTGTAGCGGATTCTGCTTGCTCAGCGGGGGGATCGCTCTGCTGATCCCCACTGAGCAGGTGGATGACAGGTCCATGTCTGCTTTGCTGGGCAGAGCAGACAAAGACACAGTTCACTCCCCTTTATGGGGAGATTGGGTGGAAACGGACCACCTGTCTGTTTCCATCCAGTCCGCCAGATGGATGGAAAATAGGCCCACCATCCGTCTGGTTTTTGGCGGGCAGTACAGAATCGGATAATGGCGGATGTCAGGTGACATGTGTCCATAGGAGAGACTGGAGGGTCCGATCAGGTCGGCCTGAAAAACTGACAGGCAGACCTAATTGGACAGTCCGTGTGAAAGGGTCCTTAAGGTCATACATGGCCTTTTTTTTTTTTTTTTGATGATCCAAACCAACGTATTCCTCCAGCCACAAGATGGAGGTGAATGGGAGAATCCTGCCCACTGCACTATTGTATTCTGACTGCCGGCAGAATACACTGATCAGTGCTGCAGCCCATTAGCTGCTTGCACTGATCGAAAGAAGATTTACGAACAACCCTGTTTGTCTCTGCTTAATTTTGATTCATCTATGGATGTTCCCGTTAGAGAGAAGTCAAGTCAAAATAATGATTAACTTCTCAGAATACAATAGCACAGCAGGATGGATTTCCCCATCCACACAATCGTGGTTCAAGGATCAAAGGATCCAGGATCAAAAAAAAAAAGAAGAATAAAAAAACTGACAAAATATCCACGTATGGCCAGCTTTTAAAAAAAAAAATATAGGGACACTGCACTACTTGGGGGCAGGGGGTTACACTATGGTTGCTTGTTACAGTGATGATCACTGTAACAGCATTTGTTTAAACTATTAAGAATGGCTTCCATGGGGGCGTGGCTTAGCAGCGAATGTAGAAGGACGCGTGTTCCTGGAGCTCCGCCGGCCATCCGTGCAATTATCCTTCCCAATTATCCTTGTGGGCTGAGCGTCACGCTAAACATCACCTTGTGTTCAGTGTCCAGGCAGGACGGGTTTGTCCGTGTGCGTCCGGCCGGCGTGACGGACTTAAGGCTTTGAAACTTCAATGACATTGTAAGTGTTATTTTATATTCTTAAAGTTTTTTAATAAAGGGTTTTTACACTATTGGAGCCCTATTCTCTTTTCCATGGTGTACGTTTTGAGCCTTCCAAATTTGTGAGAAGTATCCTATGAAAAACGCATCCAGCCATTCGTATATGGAAAGGGTGGTGTAAAAGTGAACAGGAAGTCGTGTCCATGCTAGTTCTTCCCCTCTAATCTCTTTTATGCCTGATCCCTGCCTTTCTCTCCCCCCCCCCCCCCCCCCCCTCTTTCTTTTTTTTTTCTTTTCTTTTTTCTTCCCTTTTTCTTTCTCTTTCCTTTTCTGACCCCTCTATGTCTTTAGCTTCTATTACCTTTTGGTCCCGAGCTTCCCTATTTAGTAGCTCGGGACGTCCCCCCCCCCCTATTTACAGGGGGGGGGGACATAGGGGTCGACTTGTGCTCTGATGCTTTCCAACTGAACGTTGACAGGGGCTACTAATAATTATCCTCCTTCTTTCTTTGGGTTATTATATGTACTGAGGAGCTTCGACCCCTCTGGAAATCAATAAAATTATATATTTGAAAAAAAAAAAGTGAACAGGAAGGATTCCTTTGAAGTGGAGGACAACCTTATATTTATATGCTCACCGTGATCCTCTGTAGTGGGGGATCATGAAGTTCCGGTAAGAAGTAACTTCAGATACTTGGTGGTGGATTGAACACTTTTCGTGTATGGAGGACTCTACTTATATCTAATCCTTTACAGCTGGACTCTTTTTTTTCATTTATTCATTTGTTCATTATTTTGTGTTTATTTAGAGATTTTCAGTTCACAGAAGTTTTTAGATGTGATCACCTGATTTACATGATTTACATAATTTTTGCACACTAAGTTGTGACCTGCCCACTTAAGGGTGTGGCTGGGAATAACATTTATATTGTTTATCCTCCCACTGGTTGGGGGTAGAACAACATTGTCTTCACATTGTCACTTTAATCCGTTATAGTGCACTTAGCGCTGCTTAATATATTTTTTTATAATTATCCTTCCCAGACTTCCACCGGACAGCGTTACGCCCCAGGATTGCTCCACCGGGCACCAGGAGACGAGCGGGCTCTGCCACTACCCGCTGAAAGACCACGAACATGTCTAAAAGACATAATGGGAGCAAGGCACTGACGGACCCCCCTGACCAAGATGGCGCGTGGCGGGCAGCAAAATTTTACTATGGGAACAGAGGGGCGCCAGACTGAGTGCAGTATAAATCATATATTTAATAAAAACAAGTAGTAACTCACAGGTTAAATTAGATAAGCTCAGTATGTGGTGAAAATCGCCAGTCCTGGAGTCTCATAAAAGTCTTCCCTTTGCAGCCTGGGACACTGGTGTGATCTTACAGGGATCCAGAGAATGCTGGGAACCAGGAGGCAGGAAACGAGAAGCAGCTGGTCGTGACACAGGAACAGGAAGTGTGATTATTCACAGTGGCAAGGAATGGTAATGCATTTCGAAGCTACAGCTTCTTCATCAGACCAGCGAAATATTACTACAAGGAGGCCACACAGAAACTCCTATATGGGGGAAAATCATACAAGGACGCCCTGGCTGGCCAGCCTGCATCGGGGGCTACCCCTGGAGGGTCCCCAGACGCTGATGATACTGTCCCCTTGGAGGATGCAGATGGATTGCCGACAGTGTGGATCACAGTGAGTACCCCCAATGGCGATATACCTGGGTCGCAACTTCACTCCCCTAATGCCGATATGACAGAACCCACATTGAGAGACATATTTACTACGGTCACCTCATGCAATCAATCCATAACTGCTCTCTCTGCTGATATAAAAGGGGTAAAAGCTGAAATTACATTTGTCCGCCATGACATGCAAAAACTCAGAGAGAGGGCCTCTGCCCTGGAGGGGAGGCTGAGCACGGTGGAGGATGACATGGTACCTATGCAGAGGGACTTGAAATTGAACTGTCACCTCACTGAACAGCATGCTATGTGACTCGACGAAATGGAGAATCACATGAGGCGCAATAATATTCGTGCCCTGGGGATCTCGGAAAGGGCCGAGGACAAGAACCCGGTAGACTTTATAGAGAATTGGTTGATCTCTACGTTTGGCAGAGAATCCTTCTCCCCACTCTGTGCTGTGGAACGTGCCCACAGGGTGCCCTCTTGTCCACTACCCCCGGGTAACCATCCCAGACCCTTCCTGTTTAAACTACTCAACTACAAGGACAGGGATGCAATACTGTCCAAGGCAAGGGGGTTCTCTGGCAGGATGGAGATTGATAATTCCAGAATCTCGCTGTTTCCTGATTTCTCAACTGAATAGCAAAAAAGGAGGGCAACATTTGCTGATGTTAAAAGGAGGCTTAGGGATCTTAATATCCAATATGGCATGCTGTACCCTGCTCGACTTCGTGTTACCACCCTGGGGATGACCCCTTTCTTCGAAAGACCAGCTGCGGCAGTACAATGGCTGGACCAGGAGGATAAAGCTCTTAAAGATGCCAGACAACAACGGTCTCCTGCATAATTAGAGACCTGGATGAATCCTTCTGAAAGGGACTATCTACATGCAGATTCGGCGGAGTGAGAAGAACGCAGAGATGGCTTCTACCTAAGAGTTGACTTATGTTGCTTGCTCGAGTGAAACCCCTTTTGTTACCTGGAAGTGATTCCTTTGGGTGTTTCCAAAGCCTTCTACCCCCCCCTCCCCCATCAGTTGTGTTGGGGCCTTATTCCACCTTTGCCTTACAGAAGACTCCCGCCAGAGGTGGTTCTGGCCAGCTCAGTAGATTGCTTTAAGAAAGGCCTGGATACTTTCCTGAATGTACATAATATAACTGGGTACTAACATAGGTAAAGTTGATCCAGGGAAAATCCGATCGCCTCTTGGGGGATCAGGAAGGAATTTTTTTCCCCTGCTGTAGCAAATTGGAGCATGCTCTGCTGGGGTTTTTTTTCGCCTTCCTCTGGATCAATTGTGGGCATAAAATTGGGTATTTGGATTCTACGATTATTTTTTATTTTATTTATTTGTTTTTAAGGTTGAACTGGATGGACTTGTGTCTTTTTTCAACCTGACTAACTATGTAACTATGTAACTATGTAACTGAGACCGGTTGGCTCCGCTAATGACGATTTTACAATCTCACATTTTTTGGTTGTTTTCTTTTCTTCTGTGTTTTTCCCTTTTTTTTCTCAGAACGCCTCGGATTACTCACTTCTCTTTTTATTGCCATGGCGCTACCTTTACGACCTATTTTCAGGACTATCGCTGGAAACCCTAATTTGAGCTGCTCAGGTATCTCGATATATGGAGTGACTGTGCTTGGGGCGATGGGATTGGCGGTGCCCATTTACTTAACCCTACTACTGTTGATATATATGTTGTGTATGCACCTTATTATGTTATTTCCCAATGACGGCAACCGTTAAATACCTCTCCTGGAATGTTAGGGGGCCGAGTAGTCCTGTGAAACGTTTGGCGGTCCTGAGAAATTTTAAAGCCATGGGTGCAGGAATTGTTTGTCTACAGGAAACTCATTTTGCCCCAGACACTGTACCTAGTCTTTGCCCGAGGGTATACACGACCCAATATCACTCTACGTTCTCTGCATTTGCTAGAGGAGTGAGTGTCCTGATTCGTCAGGATGCTCGCTTCTCCTGCTCACAAAAACTCATTGACCCAGGGGGGAGGTATATATTCCTACTAGGTAAAATTGCTCACCAGGTGTGCATTGTAGCTAACATCTATATACCACCCCCTTACTCAGCTGAGGCTCTTAGGTGTCTGGCCAGGTTCATGGCCCTGTATCCCAATGTCCCCTTGTTGGCGTTAGGTGACTTTAATAATTACCTGAACTACAGATGGGACAAGATACCTGTCCCCCCTCCTATGCCTATCCGCCCTAATGGTGCTACCCCCCTTTGCAGATTTACTTGCTGAACTTGGCTTGACGGATGTGTGGTGCACCTCTCATCCCCTGGTCAGACGGTACTCGTGCTGCTCCTCAGCTCACGGGAGCATGTCGAGAATTGATCTGGGGCTGGGAAATGCCGCCTTGCTTCTTCCTCTGGTTATGAACTCTGGCTACGGGGATAGACACATTTCTGATCACTCATCTTTTTGGGTTGAACTCACATTGTCCACTAGTATCAAGGAGGAGGGTGAGTCCACTGGACACATGTTGGCGATGCTGGCGCGGACCCAGAGCTCTGCCCCTATGGTTTCTTCCCTGTGTGATACGCAGGGGACAACCCATACGGACACCTCTACCATATTACAAATCTTTCGTTCATTTTACGTGGATTTGTACACCTCCAAGGTTCACCCCAGCGCTGATGACATAGATGCTTTTCTCGGGAAGAGTGAGCAGCCTCGCTTGTCTGCTTCAGACGCATGTATGTTGGATGCTCCAATTGAAGTAAGTGAACTTGCTCTAGCATTGGAACAATCCCACAATAATAAATCTCCGGCAGCAGACAGACTTCCGACTGAGGTATACAAGCGATATGCAGCTACTTTGCTGCCTACTCTTTTAAAGGTCTTTAATAATGCTCTAGAAACTGGTACACTCCCAGACTCCACGAATGAAGCAGTTATAATTGTTATATTGAAGCCCGGTAAAGAGGCCACGTCCCCCGATTCTTATCTTATTCGTATTCTTTCTCTACTCACAACAGATGTCAAACTGTTAGCTAGAGTCCTGGCATCTAGACTGTCTCGGGTTATTCAGAGTCTGATAAATAGGGACCAGTCGGGCTTCATACCCACGAGATCCACAGCGCAAAACATAAGATGTCTCTACTTGAATATTCAAGTCCCAGTATTGAATCCCGGTAACCAGGACATCCTCTCACTGGACGCAGCTAAGGCCTTCGACAGTGTCGAGTGGCCTTACCTGTGGAAAGTTCTGGAGAGAATGGGCCTGGGCGAGACAGTCGTCAAATGGGTCAAATTACTCTATGCTAAACCTTTAGTCAAGATTCGGGTCAATTCTGAAACGTCGTTCCACTGTCTCGGGGCACTAGGCAGGGCTGCCCTTTGTCTCCCCTGCTGTTTGCCCTAGCACTGGAGCCTCTTGCAGCCAAGTTAAGAGGGGATGACAAAATCGTGGGGTGGACGTGGTGTCAATATATACGCGGATGACACTTTACTGTACCTAGGTGACACGCAAGGCTCTCTGACAGCGACTATGAACCTAATTGATGACTTTGGGGCGCTGTCTGTTTTTTCTATAAACTGGAACAAATTGGTATTACTGCCCCTGGATCCCTTACCGGCTCCTCTACCTGACTGTGCAGCTATGATTCAGATAGTGTCCACTTTTAGATATTTGGGGGGTACAGGTCTCCCAATCTTTAGGGAGAAGAGTAAAGCTTGGTGCAAACTACCACTATCTGTAGTGGGACGAGCTAAACTTATAAAAATGGTGTGGGCACCCCAACTGCTATACGTCTGCCATAATTCCCCGGTGTGGATCCCTAAGCGATGGTTTGACAAAATAGACTCCCAGTACAGGGAATTAATTTGACCCAAAAAGACTGCCAGAATTTGTTTAAGGACACTGCAATATAATAAGGAGGAGGGGGGCCTGGCAGTTCCACATGCCAGGGCCTACTTTTTGGCCTCACAATTGCAGCATCTTGGTGGCTGGGGTCTGAAGGATTTACTGGACCCCATCCAGAGATTGCTGGACTCCCCAGTTCACCACCGCATAGCATTCTCAAACTTGGAAGCAGGTTTTACTCACCTACATAGGGGCGCCCCAACCGTAGCCATGCTGAACACACTTTGGGCATACGTTAAACGGCTGTTGAAGGTGAGGGGTTTTCTCTCTTACTCCTATTTGGGATAACGCTAACTACCACCAGCTAGTGAAGCTCAAGGGTTTTAACGGCTGGAAAGTAAAGGGCATTGAATATTTGTCTCAGCTATACAATGGCCAGGTTCTCAAGTCCTTTTTAGAGCTACAGGAGGAGTTTGAAATACCACAAAATTACTTCTTTAGGTACCTTCAATTAAGGCACGCTCTACAGGTACAATCCAGAACCACACCGCTTTGCCTGACCGATCATACCTTCGTGCAATCGATAATAATGGAAGATGGTAAGAAGGGTATGATCTCAAAAGGGTACGGCATTGTTCTTGGTGTACTTCAGGATTCAGCCACGTTGCCAAGTAGGTGCAAATGGGAGGAAGATCTGGGACCCATGGATGGGGAGACGGGGAATCTTTGCCTCGCCTCTGCCCCCTTGGTCTCAGTGTCAGCATCCCAAAATCTATTGCATCTTTATTTGTTACATAGAGCTTACAGAACGCCTGCCAGGCCCTATGGTTGGGGCATGCGTGATTCACCCCTGTGTCCTAAATGCAAGAGGGACCATGGGGACCTTCTCCATATGTTCTGGAGGTGCCCCAAACTGGTCCGGTACTGGGCTGGGATTCTGGAGACTATTACTCAGGTATTCAGGGTTACCATTCCAAAAAATCCTGTGATCTGCCTGCTGGGGGCTCTGAATGAGGAAACCCAACGTTGGCCGCACACACAGCAATACTTCGGCTGCTCTATGTGGCCCGGAAATTGATAGCGCAATTGTGGATCACACCCAGGGTCCCCGGCAGACAACAATGGATTGACCAGGTGAACAAAATGCTGATACGAGAGAAGCTGACATACCAACACAGAAATGCTCCCCAAAAATTTTATAATCTCTGGGAGGATTGGCTTGAAGTCCCGGGCCTAGCGCCGCACCAGTTGATTCAACATAGGCTGTTATTAGGTTGACCCAACCCTAACCAACCTTATGGTATGTAAGTTACCTATTTAGAGTTTATGCACACTATTGTTTGGGGTGTGGCGACGGTCACTACTAGCTCCAAGGGCGCTTTTATCCCTGCATTCTATAACTCTCAGGGGTTTCTCAATCTACTTTTTTTTTGTTATTATTATCTTTCTTTCTGTTAGGTTTTCCTGTTTGGATAGCTATTTTTTCTGTTACCTCTGCACTTACTGTACACTGTCACGATAAATTATGTTATTGCTGTGGAGACTGTATGGTATACAGGTTCGATGCTATGTATTTTATTGCACTGAATTTTCAGTGTTACTGGTGACTTGTAACATTCTGTTTTCTAATAAAAACTTTTCTGATTTAAAAAAAAAAAAAGAATGGCTTTCATACATGACTCATTGTTTACTATTGTGATTCTGTGATTGGCCCACAGCTATCACATGGTACAGAGTGCTGTGATTGGCCCAGGTACCATGTGATCACCGGGGACCAATCACAGATCACACACATACTTGTTAACAGTCCCGAATTTCACAGAACAATCCTGATTTTGGGAAGCTTATCCCGATTAAAATCCTGGGATTATGCTTTTGTCCCAGAAATTTGTGACTGTTTTTGGCAAAAAATGGCAGCAGGCTTCACAAAGATGGCTGCCAAAGGTCTTTTCCCCGTGCGTTCAGTGGAGAGGGGAGGGGCAGCCAATCAGCTTCTCTCTTCAGTGTACAAGTGGACAATTTTCTTGTACACTAAAGCCGATTGACTGCATGTATCAGAGACCCCACCCCTCTTCACTGAACACAAGGAAGAGATCAGCCACCACCAACCCTCTGCCCCCGTGTGTCCGACCAGCGTGGACACTGATGTAAGGACTGGGCTCTGGCTGGGGATAATGATGTAAGGACTTGGCTCTGTGGGTTTTGTTTACTAAAGCCGGAGAGTACAGAATCAGGCTCACTTCTGTAAAACAATCAGCTTCTAACCTCAGCTTGTTCAATTAAGCTTTGGCAATAAAACTTGGAAGCTGATTGGTTTCTATGCAGAAGTGAGCCTGAATTTTACACTCTCCAGCTTTAGTAAATAAACTCCAGTGAATCAACATCGTAACAATACACATACCTTCTAATTTTGAGATGGGAACCAGGGACACCTATTAGCAAAAGTATGTAGGCAAAGGCCACACGCCCTGCCACTCCTGCCAAAAAAAAATGCAAAAAAATTACTACTATTCTGTCAGGTTACCTGGGGCCAAGAGACAGATGCACAACGTTGGGGTTATGAGCGCACCACTGGGGTTGTGGACTCTTCGGCTGACTACTGCAGATGGAGCTTCGGGTAGTTCAGGAAAGCAGCTCCAGCTGAACACTGACACGGACCAACAGGAAGCTAGAGCGTAAGATTCCCCAGGGTGGGAAGTTTCAGCCCTTGTACACACGGTTGGAGATTCCGACAAACTGTTGCATACGCACGGTCGGACAAAGTTGTCGGAAAATCCGACGTGATGACGTTATTTCGTTACAACGGGACTACGTTCACGCTAGTAACCAATAGCTTTGGTGTAGGAATTTGATCTGAGCATGCGTGGCACTTTGTCCGATCGGAATTCTCTACACATGATCTGAGTATGTCCGATCGGAGCATTTTGTCGGAAAATTTTACCAACAAGTTGGAAAACTTGGTCCGTCGGATACTCCGACGGAAACAGTCCGATGTAGACCACACACAGTCGGAATATCCGACAAAACAGTCCGATCGGACACATTCCGTCAGAATCTCCGACCGTGTGTACAAGGGCTAAGAGCCAGCGGGTTTTCACCAGAGCCTCTGATGGTAAGGATGGGTTTGGTTGCAGCTGACAGTAGGTCATTGGATTTGCCAATCATTGGATTTGGGACCCAATGGCTGCGCTGCTATCAATCTATACAATCAACAGCCGAGAACCCCCTAGCAGAGAAACGGCACGTCACCGTGTGACAAGTTTGAGGGTTCAGGTAAATAAAACAAGGGGGGGGGAGCTGGGGGCCAGTCACTGACAGGTGTTTTTTTACCTTAATGCTTAGAATACATTAAGGTGAAAAAGCACGAACCTCTACAACCCCTTTAAATGCCCAGATATGGGGGCACGCTCTTTTAAGGCTGAGACACAGAGCTGAAAGGTAAGCAGCGAGTCAGAGCATAAACCATTACTACAGATTCATGACATATCCCTTTATACTGGCTTTTGAAATTTACATGTGCAGCAATTTAGAAATTGGATGAAAGGTTTAGCACTGGGATATACTTTTTGAAAGTGTATTTTATATATAACTATATGGATCAGACCAAAATGAGGGACAAATGAGGGAGAAAGACACAGAGTGACTGTTTCAAATCAAGGACAGTCCTTTGAAATCAGGGACAGTTGGAAGCTATGCAATACAGTACAGTCAAATACCCTTTAAAGTGTGGCTACCTATGTCTTGCAGTACTAAGAGCATAAATGATGAGTGGGAGATCCTTCCCCAAGTAAGATTTATATAAATAGAAAGGAAATAACTAGCTAGAGCACTTATAGGCCCTCAGTCAGAAGAGGTTAGGTTTAAGCCTAAAAATCTGTTAGACCCCCTGCACAACAGTATTACTAAAAGAATAGACCCCGACTATAAAAACAGTCTGAAGATTGAGGCTTCTAGTAGCTTAACTCAACCGTACCAAGCCATACTCAGTTGTACCCAGCCATACTCCGCCGTACCCAGCCATCCCACCTATACCCAGCCATACTCAGTTGTACCCAGCCGTACTCGGCCATACTCAGCCATACTCATTCATGCTCATTCATCCCATCCATAGTCAGCCATCCCCATTCAAGCTCATCCATCCCCATTCATGCTCATCCATGCCAGATCAGTTCTCATCCATGCCACTACAGTGCCTCACAAAAGTGTAATAGGTAATCAAATTTGATTTGAGAAAAGTATACCCCTAAAACACCTGACGGTGCTCCCTGCATGTTGGACCTCTCTATGTGGCCACGCTGTGGAGAAGTCTCACACATGTGGTCTCACTGTACTCAGGAGTAGGAGAATCTATTTTGGGGTGCTATTTTTGGTATGTACATGCTATGTGTTAGAAACATTGTGTAAATGGACAACTTTGTGTAAAAAAAAAAAAAAAGAAAGCGTTTTAATTTTCTTTACACATTTTCCAAAAACTTGTAGAAAAAAATGAAATGTTCAAAAGACTCATTATGCCTCATAGATTATACATTGGGGTGTTTTCTTTCCAAAATGGGATCCGTTTTGGAGCGTTTCCATTGTCCTGGTTCTCCAGAGCCTTCAAAAGTGCAAGAGGTAGTCAAGAAATTGTGTAATTTATGCTCCAAGAATACTTGATGGCGCTCCCTGCATGTTGGGCCTCTGTATGTGGCCACGCTATGTAAAAGTCTCACACATGTGGTATCACCGTACTCAGGAGGAGTAGTAGAATGTGCTTTGGGGTGTAATTTGTGCTATGCATATGCTGTGTGTGAGAAATAACCTGCTAATATAGCAATTTTGTGAAAAAAAAAAAAGAAAAAAATCTTGATATTGCAAAGAATTGTGGGAAAAAATTACAACTTCATAAAACTCACGATGCCTCTAACTAAATACCTTGGAATGTCTACTTTCCAAAAAGGGGTTATTTGGGGGGTATTTGTACTTTTCTGGCTTGTTAGGGTCTCAAGAAATGAGGCCGTCAGTGCATCAGGTGTAATCAATTTTCAGAGATTGGCACCATAGCTTGTGGACTCTATAACTTTCACAAAGACCAAATAATATGCAAGGATTTGGGTATAAAAATATATGAAGAAAAATTACTAATTTGCAAAATCTTATAACAGAAACGAAGAAACATTTTTTTTTTTTTTACAGAATATTCAGTCTTTTTTCTTTTATAGTACAAAAAATAAAAAACCCAGCAGTGATTAAATACCACCAAAAGAAAGCTCTATTTGTGTGAAAAAAAGGACAAAAATGTCATATAGGTACATTGTTGCGTGACTGAGTAATTGTCATTCAAAATGTGAAAGCTCCAAAAGCTGAAAATTGGTCTGGTTAGGAAGGGGATTTAAGTGTCCAATGGGTAAGTGGTTAAACATGTGGAACTAATGGGACGGTTTTCTTTAAAGCGGTTGTTCACTCTGGAGAAAAAAGGTCAGCAACTAAAAAAAAAAATACTGGACACTTACCTGTCTAGGGATCCAACATTGTCCTCACCCAGGCCAATCCTTGACTAGTTTTCAGGTTCCCGGCATGGGCATGCTAATTGTGGGCATGGCAGCCATCCAAAATTTTTGGGCCCCTTACACAGCTTTAGGCCTGGCCCCCCACCCCCCGAGCCTGACCACCAACTTTTCCCAGGGATTGCCTACCGAATCCGCACACCGGCCACCTCATCTGTACACACTCAGCCCCCCTCACACCTGTATATATATCAGCCCCCCCCCCACACACCTGTATATATGTCAGTGCCCCCCCACACACCTGTATATATGTCAGTGCCCCACCTCCCCCACACACCTGTATATATGTCAGTGCCCCCCCACACCTGTATATATGTCAACGCCCCCCCCACACACCTGTATGTATGTCAGTGCCCCACCCCCCCCACACACCTGTATATATGTCAACACCCGACACACCTGTATATATGTCAGCCCCCCTCACACCTGTATATATATATATCAGCCTCCCACACACACCTGTATATATGTCAGCGCCCCCCCCACACACCTGTATACAGTGGTGTGAAAAAGTGTTTGTCCCCTTCCTCATTTCCTGTTCCTTTGCATGTTTGTCACACTTAAGTGTTTCGGAATATCAAACCAATTTAAACAATAGTCAAGGACAACACAAGTAAACACAAAATGCAATTTGTAAATGAAGGTGTTTATTATTAAAGGTGAAAAAAAATCCAAACCATCATGGCCCTGTGTGAAAAAGTGATTGCCCCCTAAACCTAATAACTGGTTGGGCCACCCTTAGCAGCAACAACTGCAACCAAGCGTTTGCGATAACGTGCAATGAGGCTTTTACAGCGTCCTGGAGGAATTTTGGCCCACTCATCTTTGCAGAATTGTCCTAATTCAGTTACATTAGAGGGTTTTCGAGCATGAACGGCCTTTTTAAGGTCATACCACAACATCTCAATAGGATTCAGGTCAGGACTTTGGCTAGGCCACTCCAAAGTCTTCATTTTGTTTTTCTTCAGCCATTCGGTGGTGGACTTGCTGGTGTGTTTAGGATCATTGTCCTGCTGCAGAACCCAAGTTCGTTTCAGCTTGAGTACACGAACAGATGGTCGGACATTCTCCTTCAGGATCTCTTGGTAGACAGCAGAATTCATAGTTCCTTTTATCACGGCAAGTCTTCCAGGTCCTGAAGCAGCAAAACAGCCCCAGACCATCACACTACCACCACCATATTTTACTGTTGGTATAATGTTCTTTTTATGAAATGCAGTGTTCCTTCTACGCCAGATATACTTGGACACACACCTTCCAAAGAGTTCCACTTTTGTCTCATCGGTCCACAGAATGTTGTCCCAAAAGTCTTGGGGATCATCAAGATGTGTTGTGGAGAAATTGAGATGAGCTTTGATGTTCTTTTTGCTCAGCAGTGGTTTTCTCCTTGGAACTCTGCCATGCAGGCCATTTTTTCCCAGTCTTTTCCTGATGGTGGAGGCATGAACGCTGACCTTAACTGAGGCAAGTGAGGCCTGCAGTTCCTTGGACGTTGTTGTGGGGTCTTTTGTGACCTCTTGGATGAGTCGTCGCTGCGCTCTTGGGGTAATTTTGGGCGGGCGGCCACTCCTGGGAAGGTTCACCACTGTTCCATGTCTTCGCCATTTGTGGATAATGGCTCTCACTGTGGTTCGCTGGATTCCCAAAGCTTTGGAAATGGCTTTATAACCCTTTCCAGACTGATAGATCTCAATTACTTTCTTTCTCAATTGTTCCTGAATTTCTTTGGGTCTCAGCATGATGTGTAGCTTTTAAGGATCTTCTGGTGGACCTTACTGTGTCAAGCAGCTCCTATTTAAGTGATGCCTTGATTGTGAACAGGTGTGGCAATAATCAGGCCTGGGTGTGGCTAGAGAAATTGAACTCAGGTGTGGACAACCACAGTTATAGTATGTTTTAACAAGGGGGGCAATCACTTTTTCACACAGGGCCATGATGGTTTGGATTTCTTTTCACCTTTAATAATAAACACCTTCATTTACAAATTGCATTTTGTGTTTACTTGTGTTGTCCTTGACTATTGTTTAAATTGGTTTGATGTTCCGAAACACTTAAGTGTGACAAACATGCAAAGGAACAGGAAATGAGGAAGGGGGCAAACACTTTTTCACACCACTGTATATGTCAGTGCCCCACCCCCCCCATACACCCGTATATATGTCAACACCCCCACACACCTGTATATATGTCAGCGCCCCCCCCCCACACCTGTATATATGTCAGCCCCCCTCACACACCTGTCTATATGCCAGCCCCCCCACACACATACACCTGTATATATGGCAGCCCCTCACACACACAAACCTCTAAACACACAAGGCTCTGGTCCCTCCCTGTACACAAACAGCCCCCTTCCCTTTCCCTCACAGCCCCTATTTGTAAAGAAGGTCTTCCTACTGATTCCCGGACCATTTTCACAAAGCTGACATGTTGCTGAGAAGCTCAGTACAAATTACACAAGGGGTGCACATAAACATAGTAGCCAGAGTTGGCAGTAAAGAGCTTGATGTCTGAGCTCAGTGACACGAGAACAGCAGAAGCTGTGAGATTGTTTCTGTAATGCACAGTATGGCACCCCTTCACCCGTTCTCCCTTCTTCTGGCCCCAGCGGGCCCCTTACAGTTGTGACAGCTGTACCCCCATGATGACGGCACTGATTGTGGGCAGTAGGGATGAGCCGAACACCCCCCGGTTCGGTTCGCACCAGAACTTGCGAACGACCCCCGCGTTCGGTACGAACGTTAGAACCCCATTGAAGTCTATGGGACTCGAACGTTCGAATTGGAAAGTGCTAATTTTAACGGCTAATATGCAAGATAGTGTCCTAAAAAGGGTTTGGGGACCTGCCTCCTGCCTCAGGGGACATGGGTCACTGCAAAAAAAAGTTTTAAAAACTGCCGTTTTGGCGGGAGCACTGATTTTAATGACGATTAAAGTGAAAAAAAAAAAGTGAAATATTCCTTTAAATATGGTGCCTGGGGGGTGTCTGTAGTATGTCTGTGAAGTGCCACGTGTTTCCCGTGTTTAGAACAGTCCCTGCACAAAATGACATTAAACGGAAATAACACCATTTAAAACTGCTTGCGGTTTTAATGTTATATCTGGTTCCTGCAATATGGTTGAAAATCATTGAGAAACATGGCATGGGTAGCCCTCCCTGCCCATTACCAGCCTATTTGGGTCTTGTACGCATATTAAGGGGAACCCCGTACCCATATTAAAAAAAGGAAATGCGTGTGGCCCCCAGGCCCTATATACTCAGAACAGCAGTATACAGGCGGTGCAAACAAGACAGGGACTGTGTAGGTTTGTTGTGTTAAGTTGAATCTGTTTGTCATTTTCAACCGGTACATTTTTAAAGTGTAGCTCCAGTCAAAAAAACTATCTTTAAGCTTTTTGGAAAACATAGGGAAGGGTTATCACCCCTGTATAATTTGTTTTGTCGTCCATCTTTTTTCATCTCACTTGCTGCTGTCTCCTTGCGTTTGCAAGTAGGAGATGTTTGTAAGTTGGATGTTTGAAAGTAGGGGCCTGCCCTATATTATAGCGGTATGTACTGGGTACAGAGCACGCAGACAGCACGCACTATCTCCTAACACTACTGACTGCAAGCTCTATTATTAACCACTTGTTAGCCCAATGTTTGCATAAAGTGAAAGATGAAGTTATGCTGAGTAAATAGATATCAAACATGTCACTCTTCAAAATTGCACATGCCTGTGGAATGGCGCCAAACGTCGCTACTTAAAAAATCCCCATAGGCGACGCTTTAAATTTTTTTTTACTGGTTACATGTTTTGAGTTGCAGAGGAGGTCTAGGACTAGAATTATTGCTCTCGCTCTAACATTCTCGGCGATACCTCACATGTGTGGCACATGCGAGCACATGGGGACATGGGCGCTTTAATTTTTATTTTATTTTTTTATTGTTCATTTTACTTTATTTATGTTAGTTTGACATTTTTTTCCCCAAAAATATATTTTTGATCACTTTTATTCCTATTACAAGAAATGTAAACATCCCTTGTAATAGGAATATGGGGTGACAGGTCCTCTTTACAGTGAAATCTGGGGGGTCAATATGACCCCACATCTCACCTCTAGGCTGGGAAGCCTGAAATAAAAAATAAAAAAAAGATTCTGGTTTTGATCGTACTGGCGAGTTGGTAGAAGCACCGGAGGGCGGTGAGGGGTGGGGGCGTCTATGGCTGGGTATTTCAGGGTATCACCGAGTATGGCTGGGTATCTCTGAGTATGGCTGGGTATGGCAATTTATGGCAGGGTATTACAGAGTATTGGCGGGGTATTGGCGGGGTACTACAGAGTAATAGCAGGGTACTGCAGAGTATTGGGGGGTACTACAGAGTAATGGCAGGGTACTGCAGAGTATTGGGGGTACTGCAGAGTAATGGCGGGTACTGCAGAGTAATGGCGGGTACTGCAGAGTATTGGGGGGTACTGCAGAATAATGGGGGTTACTGCAGAGTAATGGGGGGTACTGCAGAGTAATGGCAGGGTACTGCAGAGTATTGGGGGTACTGCAGAGTAATGGCGGGTACTGCAGAGTAATGGCGGGTACTGCAGAGTATTGGGGGGTACTGCAGAGTATTGGGGGTACTGCAGAGTAATGGCGGGTACTGCAGAGTATTGGGGGGTACTGCAGAGTAATGGGGGTTACTGCAGAGTAATGGGGGGTACTGCAGAGTAATGGCAGGGTACTGCACTGCAGAGTAATGGCAGGGTACTGCACTGCAGAGTAATGGCGGGGTACTGCAGAGTAATGGCAGGGTACTGCAGAGTATGCACTGGTATTGCAGAGTATTGGCAGGGAATTGAGGGGTTAAATTCGGTGAGCAGCGATGTGGGCACTGCAGATGCAGCCCACATCGCTGCTGACACCGATCTCTTTCCCCTCCGCTGTACCGATCGGTACAGAGAGGGGAGGGAGGAACAGGCGTCATAACATGACGCCGGTTTGTTTCCAAGTGATCACTCCGTCATTTGACGGAGCAATCACGTGGTAAACGGTCGCTATGAGCGGCCGTTTACCGTGATCCGTGATGCGACCCGGCGGTCACGGATGCTCTCGAGTGCGCACACCTCGGGGCACGCGAGAGCAGAATTCTGGGAGGCCATTAATTAACAGCCTCTCAGAGTTAAACAACCCCCCTGAAGCCGTTAATCGGCAATGGGCAGTTGTTAAGTGGTTAAAGCTAGATCACTAGCTATATAGGTGAGGTGAATATAGTGGTGTATACTGCAGTCAGGGCACAGACAACAACCACTACACAGCAGCAAGATAGGAAATCAGCCAAAAACGATTGGTGTGTACTGTGTTGAAGGTACACAGAACACCCACTGCTTCAGATGCTAAGTAACACACTACACGAAGCCGCCTCAAAGGCGGCCTTATATAGTGTGGGGCGTGCACTACACAGCCTGAGCTATGATTGGCCACAGGCAGGATGCCTGTGGCCAATCATGGCTCTCCTCGCTGCCGGCGCTGCGATTGGCCAAGCATGCGGGGTCACAGTGCATGCTTGGCCAATCATGGGGCAGCAATGCACTGCGACCCCGCAGTGCATTGTGGTCCGCGCGCGGGTCACTCGAATTTTGAAGCGAACGGCCCAAACGTTCGGAATTCGCCGAACGCCCGAACAGCCAATGTTCGAGTCGAACGTACGTTCGACTCGAACACGAAGCTCATCCCTAGTGGGCAGCCAGCTATTCTGCTCTCAGCTTCACAACTGACTGCCCACTGCACATGTGTGAGCCACGCTGCAACGGTCCTGCAATGTTCTTGGACCTGTGAGATGTCCCAGAAGACTGGGGGGGGGGGGGGGAGGGGGAGGTAGAGAACTGTGCAAATAGGAGCAGGTACCTGTGAAAACTAGGTACCCCCCCCCCAAAAAAAAAGAGCGATAAATACCAAATCTAACACACCTGCTCCCTATTCACACCAGACATTGTAACACTAATGAGTCACATGACACCGGGGAGGAAAAATGGTTAATTGGGCCCAATTTGGACATTTGCACTTAGGGGTGTACTCACTTTAGTTGCCAGTGGTTTAGACATTAATGGCTGTGTTGAGTTATTTTGAGGGGACAGCAAATTACACTATTATACAAGCTGTACACTCATTACTTTACATTGTAGCAAAGTGTGATTTCTTCAGTGTTGTCACATGAAAAGATATAATAAAATATTTACAAAAATGTGAGGGGTGTACTGACTTTTGTGAGATACTGTATATAATATAATATTGTTACATATCTGAGTGTGGATCCCCCACTTACATCAGGGTCCCCAGAGCACCCCTAATTACATCAGGGTCCCCAGAGAGCCTCCCCTTATATCAGGGTCCCCAGAGAGCCCCTCCTTACATCAGGGTCCCCAGAGAGCCCCCCTGGCTGGTCTCCGCTGTGCACCCCCAACCCCCAGCACATCTCTGGATCCCCCACCTGGAGGAGTTGGGAGGGGGCGATTAGCAGCTCTATGGTGCCTGCAGGTGGGGGAGGGGGGAATCTCCCTGGGGCTAGTAGTTCTCTTCCCGACTGTATACAGTGGACAGGGGAGGGGTCTCTGACCCGAGCATGTATTGGCAAGAGTTTAGAAAGAGAGCCGACTCAGATTTAAACTGAGTGACCCAGATACATACCCAGGTCAGAGGCCTCTCCCCTTCACTGTATAGAGTCCGGAAGAGAACTAATAGCCCCAGGGAGATCCCGCCACCTGTGGGCACAATAGAGCAGCTGATCACTGCCTTTGACTCCCCCCACTACATACTAAACTAACAGCCAGAGGTGCAGAGGGAGATGCCGGGTCTTGCCCCCCCACCCACAGCGGCAGAACGCCAAGGCCCAGTCGAAGTGCGACTGCTGTGACCCTGAAAGTTCCACCACTGGCCTATGTAGTAAATGAGTAGCAAGAGTATTTTATAAATTGTGCTGCACAAGGAATTTGAAGGACAACTAAGTTTTGATGTTTCCACTGCCTACATGTGATAAAAAAAAGGTTCAGTTTGTAGATTTACTAATAGAAGAAGTCTTCAGTGATATCTAGGCTTCATGCACACTGATGTTTAGCAGCTCCTGTGTGCTGAAACTTGAAATTCCTGGCACATTCCTACACCCAGGGAGGCACCCGTGCCACATACAGCTGCCAATATAAGTGAATGGCTGTAAACAGTTGTGCTTGGGTATATGATGATGGCTTCTGCTTCAGTGTTTACCTGCACAAACACAAAAGTGGCCCATTCTGAAGGCATGTTTGGCTCATCCAGGCACAGGAAAGTGTCGCAGATTTTACACTTCAGCACACAGGTGATGCTACCTGTACATGTGGCCTTTAAGGTAAGCGTTAATGTACCGTAAGTGGGCTGCCTAATGCATCAAGGGACCAAAATATTAGTTCTGCACCAAATTTGGTTCGTACAGTAGCACTGTAATGTTGCAGTAGTAGGAAGATAGGCAGTACCCTGTCAGAGAAGCTGGCTATGCTTCCAGGTCAAACCAAGACCTAGAACAGGGGCCTTAACAGCTGCTGGAGGAAAGATTCTGCTCTCTTCCTTTCAATAGCAGAATACTATGGGAGAAGAAGAGGTTGGCACCCCTCTGGAAACACACCTTCTGTTCAGTAGGGGCACCTCACTTGCTGATACAGATGTCCTGCCTCATACACCCTTACACAGCCACGCCACACTGTAACATCTCCAGCCCAGTGCATTCACAAGCCAGCCCACTTTCCTTTAACACAGCATTTGAACCTGGCCAGAAGAGAAGACTGCTATCCCTCCAGACCAGACCAAGAGTCAGCCAGCCAGATAAGCACTCTTTCCTAGTGGCAAAAAGCATGGGGTTGATGCTGCAGGGAAGCTGTTTAGACTTTGATTTGGATAGACAGACATGACTAATGGAGGAAGACTGTCTAGGAATTGGCTTGTTTAGTTAAATGCACCCACAGAGCCCCCCCAATCTCCCAGCTCCCCTCCTCTCTTTTTTCCCACAGACACAGATGCCAAATTATTCCTCCTATCCAGTGACACCACCGACATAGGGGCATTTTCCCTTCCAGTTGCACCATTTATGTAGGGGAATTTTTTCGATCCAGTGACACTACTCACAGAGGGGCATCTTTCTCCTAAATTTACACCACTGACTCAGGGGCATTTTTTCATCATACCAATACTGGACCATGCTAGCCATGATGGATCTGATGGATGATGAAAAATAACCCAAGGGTTGCCAACCATCAGCCCTGAACCAGTGCAGGGTCAACCTCACAGCAGATACATTGTATACCTGTGACATTGTATCTCTGTGATATAGTATCTCCTCTGCGGTTGACCCTGCACTGGATTTTCTGTGAAGTTGACTCTGCACTGGTTGAGGGCCTATGGTGGCGACCCGTGGGTTATCTTTCATCAACCATCAGTTCCATCGTGCTATGATCCACCGCTGACTGATTTTGTCCCTGTAGGGTTTGGTTGGTGAAGAATAGCACCCCAATACAGCATGTTTGTGGATGCAAGAACCAGCCGCTGCATTTTCAAAATGCTGCAGGAACCTTTTTCCTGCGTAAAATGCAGGCATAACAGCTCTTTCAAATGAATGGGCTACCGTGCCTGCGCAAACGGGGCAAGCAAAACTGCAATGGTGTGAACCTAGCCTAAGAATGTAGGGGCCATCGGAAAGACCCGTTGGGCACATCCTTAAGCCCAGTTGGGCACATGCTATTATATCCAGCAGTGTCAGATAACATAAGCACCCAGAGATCTTCAAGATGGAACATTCAACACTCTGCCCGTTGGAAAGATAAGTATAAGCCAGCTTCATACAAGGTGATTTTGTTTTGAATGTTTCCAGTTGCTGCAGGATGGCTTTAAAAAAAATAAAAATAAACTTTTATGTCGGTATAAATTAACAAAACACAAAATATTTAATTATATACAAAGCTTTTACTTTCCCCTCTACATGCCTTTTATTCAGGTCATTCTAAAGGGGAAACCATCAAATCTTCTGGGTAGTGTTAAAGTTTGGCCCAATCACTATGATGGTTTACACCTCTGGCTATTAGAAATGCCTTTTTGTTTTTAATCTGTAGCTGAAACTGAATTCTGTTTGTGAACACATTAGCCTATATGTACATACATATAATTCCTGAACTACAAAATTGACTGTTCACTTAAATAACCACTAGGTGGCAGTAATAGCCAATACAAAATACTAAACAGCAACCAGGCCTGCAATAAAATAGGAAAAGCTTAGGGAAACCCAGTTATCAGTACTTACAAACAGAATTTATCATTATGATCAAGAATGCCATTGCCTTTCAGAAGCTCTGTCGTCAAGTCTAAATGTAACTTAAATTTGTTTGAGTTGCTTTTTACATATTAATATAAATAGGAAAACATGAATATACAAATAGAAGAAATATCATTCAAAATCTGGAATTAGGCCTAACCAGCTAATAATGTGTGATCTTACAGTTCTTGACTCCTGCTTACTTTTTAAGTAAGCACATTTCAATAAAGTTTACCACCACTAAGTTTTCACTAACCACCAACTTTTCTACCTATAGCAGAACATATTTCCCTGTTATCTTTTTTTCTTAGTTATAAGTAAACATATTTCACCTCTCTAGCCTACACTTTGCAGTGTCCCTTTGGCCTGTTCATTTCTCCAAATGTGTTGACAGATAAATATATCTATTAGAATCACCTTAAAGCAGAGGTCCACCCTAAAGTGGACCTTCCGCTCATTGGAACCCTCCCCCCCTACGGCGCCACAATTGGCACCTTTCAGGGGGGAGGGGGGTGCAGGTACCTGTACAGTACAGGTATCTGCACCCACTTCCGGCGTAGATTCTGCAGAAGGTACGCCCCTTTCCGCAGAATCTACGCCCCTTTCCGAAGGTCCCCTGCTGCCTGCTGGGAAACACACGGATCCCAGAGACAGCGGGGACCATCCTTATTGCGCAGCGCGACTCGCGCATGCGCAGTAGGGAACCGGGAAATTAAGCCAAAAGGCTCCACTTCCTGATTCCTATACCCAAGATGGCGGCGGCAGCACCCGAGAGACGATCGAGAGATCAGCTTCGGGTGCCGACATCGCGGGCGCGCTGGGCGGGTAAGTGTCATTATTTTAAAAGTCAGCAGCTGCAGTATTTGTAGCTGCTTGCTTTTAAAAAAAAAAACGGCGGACTCCCGGCGGACTCCCGCTTTAAAGTGGAGTTCCACCCATATAAAAGTCAGCATCTACAAAAAGTGTAGCTGCTGACTTTTAATAATCGGACACTCACCTGTCCCATGGTCCATTGATGTGGGCGAACGCCCCTGGTCCTCCCCCCCTCCTCTCCAAGTGCATTGCCCTCAGAATGCAGGTTTCAGGAGTGTGCTACGTTCAGAATGCAGGGATCAGGAGTGCATTACATTCAGAATGCAGGGATCAGGAGTGTTTTACGTTCAGAATGCAGGAATCAGGAGTGCGTTACATTCAGAATGCAGGGATCAGGAGTATGTTACGTTCAGAGTGCAGGGATCAGGAGTGCATTGCGTTGAGAATGCAGGGATCAGGAGTGCGTTGCGTTGAGAATGCAGGGATCAGGAGTGCGTTGCGTTCAGAATGCAGGGGTCAGGAGTGTGTTGCGTTGAGAATGCAGGGATCAGGAGTGCGTTGTGTTCAGAATGCAGCGATCAGGAGTGCGTTTCTCTCAGAATGCAGGGATCAGGAGTGTGTTGCTTTTAGAATGCAGGGTTCAGAAGTGTGTTGCTCTCAGAATGCAGGGTTCAGGAGTGTATTTCGCTCAGAATTCAGGGTGAAGGAGTGCATTAGGTTCAGAATACAGGGTTAAGTAGTATGTTAGGCTCAGAATGCATGGTTAAGGAGTGTGTCACACTCAGAATACTCAGAACACACAGTGGTGTCTTCTGCCCCCCACCCCTTTCCCCTATAGCAGTAACTTCTAGCCCACCTTCCCTCCCATAGCAGTATCCTACCTTTTTCCACAGCGGAAACTGGGAGGCAGTACAATTCTGGACAGATGGCGGGAACTGGCAGAGTGACTTTTCATATTAGCAAGCTGGTGATTGGTTGCTTAGGACCACCCTGTGTCCTAGCAACCAATCACCTGTTTAACTTAAAAAGTAAATTTGGTCAGCTCCTCCTCCCGCCCTTCGTGCTGTGCTGTGCTGCCTCCCAGTCACCGCTGTTAACTTATGACAGCAGCAGAATACGCTGGGTCTGAGGGGGAGAGAGAAAGATCAGGACATAGAAGCCACGGCGGAACCATGGAGGAGGCTTGAGGTTGGGAGCAGTGAGAAGGACCGGCACCTAGAAGGTTTTTCGACCCCCGAGAACCTTTTATAAATGCCAGTGAGGGAATTAAGCCATTACAATTCTATTTTTAGAATGTAGACATTGATGCATTGCCCAAGTGCTTTCTTATTTAAGGGTATTTTTGTCAAGAAAATAAAAGGGCAACTTTTTTACTTTATGGATATGATGCAGGTGACAGAAAAAAATAGTTTTTTTCGTCATACTTACCTGTTAAATCCATTTCTTTGAGTATATCATGGGACACAGAGTGATGCCGCATACACGCGAGCGTAATTTCCATCGGAAATATCTTGGATGGTTTTTCCGACGGAAATCTGGCTCAGGCTTGGCTTGCATATACACGGTCACACAAAGGTTCGCTGAACTTTCGACTGCCAAGAACGCGGTGACGTACAACCATACGACGAGCCTAGAAAGCGAAGTACAATGCTTCTGAGCATGCGTCGAATTGTTTCCGAGCAGGCATAGGAATTTTGCGTGTCAGAATTGGTACAGACGATCGGAATTTCGGATCGGAACTTTTTCCGACCGAAAAATTGAGAATATGCTCTTAATCTTTTGCTGGGTGGAATTCCGCCAGCAAAAGTCAGATGGAGCATACACTCGGTCGCATTTTCAGACCAAAAGCTCTCATCGGTCTTTTGCTGGCCAAATTTCTGATCGTGTGTACGCGGCATTAGGCTAATATTCGTTACCTGCTGGTTATACTTCATTTCCAGGTGAATGGACACTGGTAGACCAAAGGTCTTTAGACAGAAAGTGATCCCCTATATAACCCCTCCCATACAGGAAGTACTTCAGACTTGTAGCAAGCACTGAATCCTCAAAAAAAGGGATACATCATGGGACACAGAGTTAGGCTAATATTCATTACCTGCTGGGATGTCCCAGAGAAATAACCCTGAGGGGAGGGAGACACCTTGCTAAACAATAGCCATCAGACCTTATATGGCAACCAGCAGTACACTGCGGCCAAAAGCTGAATCCTCGACTGCTCGAACATCCACTTGATAAAATTTTGTGAACGTATGCACTGAAGACCAAGTAGCATCCTTACAAATCTGAGCCACAGATACCCGATGGAGAAAAGCCCAGGAGGTTCCTACACCCCTGGTAGAATGAGCTCTCACCCTAAAGGGAGGAGCTTTACATTTCAGACCATAGGTCTGACTGGCCAATCAATGGACCCAATTGGCAATGGTAGCTTTGGAAGCTGCTTGCCCCTTCTTGGGTCCCTTTGGTAAAACAAAAAAGGAGTCTGATCCTCGGATTTCCGCAGATCTAGACAAATAAACCTTGACTGCCTGGAAAACGTTCAATGAGTGCAGTCGTCTCTCTTCCACCAAACGAGGCTGAGAGAAAAAAGAAGGCAAAATAATGTCCTGATTTAAATGAAAGGCCGACACCACTTTTGGCAAAAGGGATGGAACAGATCGTAACATGACCCTGTCGTAGTGGAGGATCAAGTACAGTTCCCTGCATGAAAGGACTGCCAACTCTGGCACCCTTCTAGATGAGGTGATAGCCATCAGGAAGGCTAGCTTGCGTGACTGAATACTAATAGGGCCAAAACTTGACCTTTGATTGTACTCAATGCCAATTTCATTTCCACAGCTGACTGTAGGAAAGAGAGAATTCTCCCAATCACATATTTCTGAGGATGCCATTGTTTGGCCTCACACCAAGCAATATAAGTCTTCCAGACCTTGTGATAGATCTTTCTAGTGACAGCTTTTCTAGCATTCACTAGGGTAGACACCACTGGTACCGAGATGCCATGGTCCTTTAACACCCTGGCTTCAATAGCCATGCTGTCAAATTTCAAATTTAGAGACTGTAAATTGAGGTGGAATATAGGACCTTGAGACAGTAGATCGGGTGCCGTGGAAGTGTCCCTGGCCCGTCTATTGTTAGTCTCACAATCTCCGGGAACCAGGGCCTTCTGGGCCAGGCTGGTGCCATCAGAATGACTGTTACTCCCTCTTTCCAAATCCTATGCAACAAATATGGAAGGAGAGGGATCGGAGGGAAAGCATAAAACAGGGAGTACTGGCTCCATGGAACTACCAGAGCATCTGCTCCGATTGCCAGAGGATCTCTTGTTTGGGACACAGCTGCCTTAGCTTGTTGTTGAACCTGGATGCCAGTAGGTTGACCTCTGGCCCTCCCCAACATTAGCAAGTTTCCTGGAACACTCATGGATGTAGGGACCATTCCCCTGGGCAGATTTGCTGGCGGCTGAGATAATCTGCCTTCCAGTTCTCTACTCCCAGGATATGGACGGCCGATAGACTCAGCACACGTGCCTCTGCCCAGGCTAGTATGTGGTTCTTTCAGAGCTGAACAACTTCTGGTACTGCCTTGGTGGTTTATATAGGCCACTGCAGTTGTATTGTCAGACTGAAGCTCCACTGTCCAATACCGTAGGGCCAGTTGTACATCCCCGTAATTCCAGGACGTTGATGGGTAGGATCTGTTCTGTCCTTGACCATTTCCCTTGAGCTGTGAGCCCCTCTAGGGTCCCTCCCCAGCCGGAGAGACTAGCATCTGTAGTCAGTACTCTCCAAGTTACCAGGAGGAAGGATCTTCCCTTTAGCAGGTTCTGATCCTGCAGGCACCAGTTTAGGCTTAAGCATGCCTAAGGAGATAAGAACATTGGATAATCCAGGGCTTGTCCTCTCCTATTCCAAGCCAACAAAATTTCTTGTTGTAGAGGCCTGGAATGGAGCATAGGGCACTGCCTCAAAGGAGGATACATCCTCCATTGAAGACTCATACAGAATGGAGGGTTGTCTGGTGCCCCTTATCTGTAGTGAGTGATCTCTGAGCAGAAGGTCATTCAGATACCTGAGCATTAGGATCTTGAGGCCTTAAACGACCCATTATTGGTGCTAGGACCTTTGTGAACACCCGGGGAGCTGTAGCAAGCCCGAAGGGTAGAGCCACAAGCTGAAAATTATGTTGCTCTACTGAAAATCGCAGGAACCTCTGATGAGGCTGAAAGACAGGTACGTGTAAATCCTTTATATCGATGGAGGCTAGAAAGTCTTCCATCTGGAGTGAGGCTACTACTGAGCAGACAGACTCCATCTGAAAGGACTGGATCAATAGATACTGGTTCAGGGATCTTAGGTCCAAAATGGGCCTTGTGTCCCTGTTTGTTTTTTGAGCCATAAATAGGTTTGAGTAAAGCCCTGCACCCATTATGGGTACAGGAACCTCTGCAATCACTCTTTGATGCACTAGATGATGTAGGGCCTGAAGCAATAAGTCTCTTTTTGGAGGAACAAGGGAACGCTGGATCTCAAAACCTCTGAGGGGGAACCCCCCGCAACTCCAGCTTGTAACAGCGGGATATAGTTGAAAAATTGAGAATATGCTCTTAATCTTTTGCTGGGTGGAATTCCGCCAGCAAAAGTCAGATGGAGCATACACTCGGTCGCATTTTCAGACCAAAAGCTCTCATCGGTCTTTTGCTGGCCAAATTTCTGATCGTGTGTACGCGGCATTAGGCTAATATTCGTTACCTGCTGGTTATACTTCATTTCCAGGTGAATGGACACTGGTAGACCAAAGGTCTTTAGACAGGAAGTGATCCCCTATATAACCCCTCCCATACAGGAAGTACTTCAGACTTGTAGCAAGCACTGAATCCTCAAAAAAAGGGATACATCACGGGACACAGAGTTAGGCTAATATTCATTACCTGCTGGGATGTTCCAGAGAAATAACCCTGAGGGGAGGGAGACACCTTGCTAAACAATAGCCATCAGACCTTATATGGCAACCAGCAGTACACTGCGGCCAAAAGCTGAATCCTAGACTGCTCGAACATCCACTTGATAAAATTTTGTGAACGTATGCACTGAAGACCAAGTAGCATCCTTACAAATCTGAGCCACAGATACCGATGGAGAAAAGCCCAGGAGGTTCCTACACCCCTGGTAGAATGAGCTCTCACCCTAAAGGGAGGAGCTTTACGTTTCAGACCATAGGTCTGACTGGCCAATCAATGGACCCAATTGGCAATGGAAGCTTTGGAAGCTGCCTGCCCCTTCTTGGGTCCCTTTGGTAAAACAAAAAAGGAGTCTGATCCTCGGATCTCCGCAGATCTAGACAAATAAACCTTGACTGCCTGGAAAACGTTCAATGAGTGCAGTCGTCTCTCTTCCACCAAACGAGGCTGAGAGAAAAAAGAAGGCAAAATAATGTCCTGATTTAAATGAAAGGTCGACACCACTTTTGGCAAAAAGGACGGAACAGATCGTAACATGACCCTGTCGTAGTGGAGGATCAAGTACAGTTCCCTGCATGAAAGGACTGCCAACTCTGGCACCCTTCTAGATGAGGTGATAGCCATCAGGAAGGCTAGCTTGCGTGACTGAATACTAATAGGGCCAAAACTTGACCTTTGATTGTACTCAATGCCAATTTCATTTCCACAGCTGACTGTAGGAAAGAGAGAATTCTCCCAATCACATATTTCTGAGGATGCCATTGTTTGGCTTCACACCAAGCAATATAAGTCTTCCAGACCTTGTGATAGATCTTCCTAGTGACAGCTTTTCTAGCATTCACTAGGGTAGACACCACTGGTACCGAGATGCCATGGTCCTTTAACACCCTGGCTTCACTAGCCATGCTGTCAAATTTCAAATTTAGAGACTGTAAATTGAGGTGGAATATAGGACCTTGAGACAGTAGATTGGGTGCCGTGGAAGTGTCCCTGGCCCGTCTATTGTTAGTCTCACAATCTCCGGGAACCAGGGCCTTCTGGGCCAGGCTGGTGCCATCAGAATGACTGTTACTCCCTCTTTCCAAATCCTATGCAACAAATATGGAAGGAGAGGGATCGGAGGGAAAGCATAAAACAGGGAGTACTGGCTCCATGGAACTACCAGAGCATCTGCTCCGATTGCCAGAGGATCTCTTGTTCGGGACACAAACTGCCTTAGCTTGTTGTTGAACCTGGATGCCAGTAGGTTGACCTCTGGCCCTCCCCAACATTAGCAAGTTTCCTGGAACACTCATGGATGTAGGGACCATTCCCCTGGGCAGATTTGCTGGCGGCTGAGATAATCTGCCTTCCAGTTCTCTACTCCCAGGATATGGACTGCCGATAGACTCAGCACACGTGCCTCTGCCCAGGCTAGTATGTGGTTCTTTCAGAGCTGAACAACTTCTGGTACTGCCTTGGTGGTTTATATAGGCCACTGCAGTTGTATTGTCAGACTGAAGCTCCACTGTCCAATACCATAGAGCCAGTTGTACTGCCCCGTAATTCCAGGACGTTGATGGGTAGGATCTGTTCTGTCCTTGACCATTTCCCTTGAGCTGTGAGCCCCTCTAGGGTCGCTCCCCAGCCGGAGAGACTAGCATCTGTAGTCAGTACTCTCCAAGTTACCAGGAGGAAGGATCTTCCCTTTAGCAGGTTCTGATCCTGCAGGCACCAGTTTAGGCTTAAGCATGCCTAAGGAGATAAGAACATTGGATAATCCAGGGCTTGTCCTCTCCTATTCCAAGCCAACAAGATTTCTTGTTGTAGAGGCCTGGAATGGAGCATAGGGCACCGCCTCAAAGGAGGATACATCCTCCATTGAAGACTCATACAGAATGGAGGGTTGTCTGGTGCCCCTTATCTGTAGTGAGTGATCTCTGAGCAGAAGGTCATTCAGATACCCGAGCATTAGGATCTTGAGGCCTTAAACGACCCATTATTGGTGCTAGGACCTTTGTGAACACCCGGGGAGCTGTAGCAAGCCCGAAGGGTAGATCCACAAGCTGAAAATTATGTTCCTCTACTGAAAATCGCAGGAACCTCTGATGAGGCTGAAAGACAGGTACGTGTAAATCCTTTATATCGCTGGAGGCTAGAAAGTCTTCCATCTGGAGTGAGGCTACTACTGAGCAGACAGACTCCATCTGAAAGGACTGTATCAATAGATACTGGTTCAGGGATCTTAGGTCCAAAATGGGCCTTGTGTCCCTGTTTGTTTTTTTAATCATAAATAGGTTTGAGTAAAGCCCTGCACCCATTACGGGTACAGGAACCTCTGCAATCACTCTTTGAAGCACTAGATGATGTAGGGCCTGAAGCAATAAGTCTCTTTTTGGAGGAACAAGGGAACGCTGGATCTCAAAACCTCTGAGGGGGAACCCCCCGCAACTCCAGCTTGTAACAGCGGGATATAGTTGAAAAATTGAGAATATGCTCTTAATCTTTTGCTGGGTGGAATTCCGCCAGCAAAAGTCAGATGGAGCATACACTCGGTCGCATTTTCAGACCAAAAGCTCTCATCGGTCTTTTGCTGGCCAAATTTCTGATCGTGTGTACGCGGCATTAGGCTAATATTCGTTACCTGCTGGTTATACTTCATTTCCAGGTGAATGGACACTGGTAGACCAAAGGTCTTTAGACAGGAAGTGATCCCCTATATAACCCCTCCCATACAGGAAGTACTTCAGACTTGTAGCAAGCACTGAATCCTCAAAAAAAGGGATACATCATGGGACACAGAGTTAGGCTAATATTCATTACCTGCTGGGATGTCCCAGAGAAATAACCCTGAGGGGAGGGAGACACCTTGCTAAACAATAGCCATCAGACCTTATATGGCAACCAGCAGTACACTGCGGCCAAAAGCTGAATCCTCGACTGCTCGAACATCCACTTGATAAAATTTTGTGAACGTATGCACTGAAGACCAAGTAGCATCCTTACAAATCTGAGCCACAGATACCCGATGGAGAAAAGCCCAGGAGGTTCCTACACCCCTGGTAGAATGAGCTCTCACCCTAAAGGGAGGATCTTTACGTTTCAGACCATAGATCTGACTGGCCAATCAATGGACCCAATTGGCTATGGAAGCTTTGGAAGCTGCCTGCCCCTTCTTGGGTCCCTTTGGTAAAACAAAAAAGGAGTCTGATCCTCGGATCTCCGCAGATCTAGACAAATAAACCTTGACTGCCTGGAAAACGTTCAATGAGTGCAGTCGTCTCTCTTCCACCAAACGAGGCTGAGAGAAAAAAGAAGGCAAAATAATGTCCTGATTTAAATGAAAGGCCGACACCACTTTTGGCAAAAAGGACGGAACAGATCGTAACATGACCCTGTCGTAGTGGAGGATCAAGTACAGTTCCCTGCATGAAAGGACTGCCAACTCTGGCACCCTTCTAGATGAGGTGATAGCCATCAGGAAGGCTAGCTTGCGTGACTGAATACTAATAGGGCCAAAACTTGACCTTTGATTGTACTCAATGCCAATTTCATTTCCACAGCTGACTGTAGGAAAGAGAGAATTCTCCCAATCACATATTTCTGAGGATGCCATTGTTTGGCTTCACACCAAGCAATATAAGTCTTCCAGACCTTGTGATAGATCTTCCTAGTGACAGCTTTTCTAGCATTCACTAGGGTAGACACCACTGGTACCGAGATGCCATGGTCCTTTAACACCCTGGCTTCAATAGCCATGCTGTCAAATTTCAAATTTAGAGACTGTAAATTGAGGTGGAATATAGGACCTTGAGACAGTAGATCGGGTGCCATGGAAGTGTCCCTTTAGCTTGTTGTTGAACCTGGATGCCAGTAGGTTGACCTCTGGCCCTCCCCAACATTAGCAAGTTTCCTGGAACACTCATGGATGTAGGGACCATTCCCCTGGGCAGATTTGCTGGCGGCTGAGATAATCTGCCTTCCAGTTCTCTACTCCCAGGATATGGACTGCCGATAGACTCAGCACACGTGCCTCTGCCCAGGCTAGTATGTGGCTCTTTCAGAGCTGAACAACTTCTGGTACTGCCTTGGTGGTTTATATAGGCCACTGCAGTTGTATTGTCAGACTGAAGCTCCACTGTCCAATACCGTAGGGCCAGTTGTACTGCCCCGTAATTCCAGGACGTTGATGGGTAGGATCTGTTCTGTCCTTGACCATTTCCCTTAAGCTGTGAGCCCCTCTAGGGTCCCTCCCCAGCCGGAGAGACTAGCATCTGTAGTCAGTACTCTCCAAGTTACCAGGAGGAAGGATCTTCCCTTTAGCAGGTTCTGATCCTGCAGGCACCAGTTTAGGCTTAAGCATGCCTAAGGAGATAAGAACATTGGATAATCCAGGGCTTGTCCTCTCCTATTCCAAGCCAACAAGATTTCTTGTTGTAGAGGCCTGGAATGGAGCATAGGGCACTGCCTCAAAGGAGGATACATCCTCCATTGAAGACTCATACAGAATGGAGGGTTGTCTGGTGCCCCTTATCTGTAGTGAGTGATCTCTGAGCAGAAGGTCATTCAGATACCTGAGCATTAGGATCTTGAGGCCTTAAACGACCCATTATTGGTGCTAGGACCTTTGTGAACACCCGGGGAGCTGTAGCAAGCCCGAAGGGTAGAGCCACAAGCTGAAAATTATGTTCCTCTACTGAAAATCGCAGGAACCTCTGATGAGGCTGAAAGACAGGCACGTGTAAATCCTTTATATCGATGGAGGCTAGAAAGTCTTCCATCTGGAGTGTGGCTACTACTGAGCAGACAGACTCCATCTGAAAGGACTGTATCAATAGATACTGGTTCAGGGATCTTAGGTCCAAAATGGGCCTTGTGTCCCTGTTTGTTTTTTGAACCATAAATAGGTTTGAGTAAAGCCCTGCACCCATTACGGGTACAGGAACCTCTGCAATCACTCTTTTATGCACTAGATGATGTAGGGTCTGAAGCAATAAGTCTCTTTTTGGAGGAACAAGGGAACGCTGGATCTTAAAACCTCTGAGGGGGAACCCCCCGCAACTCCAGCTTGTAACAGCGGGTTATAGTTGAGGTGACCCACTCGTCCTGAACTATTGTTCTCCAAATTTCTGCAAAGTGCAGCAGCCTTCCCCCCACCTGATGGAGTGGGGGGATCCCCTCAAAAGGAGGGCTTGGTGCTGGGTTTAGAAGAATTTTGGACCCAGGGCTTTTTCTGGTCCTGGCCTTGCAACTTGCACCTGGCCCTAGCTCCCTGTTGGCGGTGGAACTGCCTTGGCGCTGAGACATTTGAGAAAGCAGTCCCTGAGGTTTTAAATGAGGGACGCCTAGTGCTTTTCTTCACAGGGAGCAGAGAACTCTTCCAATCCGGAAATCTTTTGGATATATTTGTCCAAGTGGTCACCAAATAAACGTTCCCCATGAAAGGGGAAACCTGCCAATAACTTTTTACAAGGAAGCTCGGCTGACCAGTTCTTAAGCCACAAAAGTCTGTGTATGCATATGTACAGACAAGAGAGCCAAATGAGAAATCTGCTGTATTGAATCCTTTAAGGTGTCAACAGCAAAACACAGCACTCGAGGCACATCTGCCTTATTTTCAGGCAGATCATCCTCCTGGTTAGGCCTGTCAGGCTGTCTGATCTGATACTTTACGACAGATACCAATTGCTGCAACAGCTGGCTGAATAGCTGAACTGGCCCAAGAAAAGGAAGCCATTTAATAATGACTCCAATTTCTTGTCAACAGGGTCTATCAAGCCCTGTGCATTATCTACCAGACAAGTCAAGTTCTTATTTAAAGGGAGAGACTGCTGCATCTATGGCTGGCATGCTCCACTTCTTAATGAACTTTTCATCCATGGGATATAAAAGGCAAAACCACTTAGGAGGAACAAAAATCCTGTCAGGATGTTCCCAATCAGCATACACCACCCATTCCAACAGAGGGTGTAAGGGGAAGGACTGTGTGGCCTGAAGAGGCCTTGGGGATCCCAAAGAGGACCAGGGAGCCTCAATAACCTCTGCAAGAGGCAACTTAAAGACAGAATGAACCATTTCAGTAAGAGTCAAGATCAAAAGCCTCTGTAATTGAGAGGCAGACACCAATTGGGTATCTTCTTGTCCAGATTGCTCAGAAGCAGACTAATTCGCCAGCCCATTAACAGAATCCTGAGCTTTAAGCTCTTCCCCACCCTCAACCCATTCCTGCTCCCGACTAGGAGGCTTCGGGGATGGGGATCTGTCATGCTTCTTGCCACCCTGCGGGATGGAGGCAATCATGCTAGCAATCCTGTGCTCTAACCCAGCTAGGGCTGAGGTCAGTTCACCCTTAGTGATAAGGGTGAAGCAGCAGCATTGACTGTAGGCACAATCCAAGATAGGCGCTACGGTTCAGATTGCCCGTAAGTCTCTGGTCCTTCAGGGATACAACACTAGGGATACGAATAGGTTCATTAAGAACTACTGATCACATAGGTGTGCCCTTCCCTGTAGTGTTAGTCCCATTCCTCTTTTTTAAAGACATTTACTAGCCACAAAAAGGGAGTACCTGGGTGTAGTATTAAAAAACACCTCAAAAGGGAGACCCTTTAATAGGGCTCACCAAGCCCCTATGCAACAATCCTGCTAAGCACCTTTAGCCAGCCAAGCAACACCTGGTGACTCCTGTGACCCGAGTAAGGAGAAAATGAACTGCTGCAAATGCCTAGTTCAGAGCCTGCTCTGTGTAGCAGCGCATGCTTGGCATACACTCTTTAAAAAAGCTGGCTGTGCGCTGGAATGTCTGTGCGTGCGTGGGCACGTGCACGGTCCTGGTGAACAGGCATGGCTGTTTTCACGTATGACGTGAATCTTCATGCACAGATATAAAGGCTACGCGCATGTATGGTGAAGCTGCATCCGCCAAACAAACAAACTGCTGAGTCCAAGGCAAAATGGTGTACCGTCGTGCGCCATCATACAGGTAAAAAACAGCCAGACACAAGCAAAAAAGATACACTTTGCACACACCCAAAGCTAGTCCAAAACTTCCCTGTATGGTCACCGAAAACAGGTGTCCAGCCTCTAGCTAGCTTGACTGATTGTTACAATCACTGGGACACCCCATAATATAAAATCCACCATCCACCTTACAGACCCTGGTCAAAACCTGAAGTACTTCATGTATGGGAGGGGTAATATAGAGGATCACTTCCTGTCTAAAGACCTTTGGTCTACCAGTGTCCATTCACCTGGAGATGAAGTATAACCAGCAGGTAAGGAATATTAGCCTAACCCTGCTTCCCATGATGTATGAAAAAGAAATATGCCAATAATCTTAAAAAAAAAAGTAGAGGTTTGGGGACATCTGACAATAGTTGATTAAAATATGTATATAGAGCAGCATTACATCTGCAAGAGATTCTCCCAAATCACCAATATATTAAGTGGAGCTCCACCCAAAAGGGAAAGCTTTGCTTGTTTGCATCCTGCCACCTCTCCGCTGTCTCATTTGGCACCTTTTGGGGGGGGGGGGGGGCAGGTTCCTGTTTTTGACAGGTACCCGTCTTCACTTTTGGGAGACCTCGCTGTGGCGAGGACCCCCAGAAGTTCAGCTCCCCTCCGTCCACCACCGCCGGGCCATTCCGAAAGCACAGTGCGCTTTGCACATGCACAGTAGGGAACCAGCTGTGAAGCAACAAGGCTTCACTGCCAGTTTCCCTTACAATGAATGGCAGCAACCAAGAGCCGAACGACAAATCGGCTAGGGTGCTGACATCGTGGGATTCCTGGACGGTTTAGTGTCCTAATATTAAAGTATTTGTAACTGCTGACTTATACATTTTTGGTGAGGGGGCTGGAGCTCTGCTTTACGAAAAAGATGGAAACATTTTTTACTTTGGCTTTAAATCAAGCTATCAAAAACCCAGGTTTTGTTACTTTTCAAATGACTGTACACTGATAAATATGACAGTCACTTACATAAAACTTAAAAAGGGAATTTGATTGGTTTAGAGAAACTGCAACATTTCATAACTTCAATACCAGCACCTCATGAAAACATTTATCATTTTACCTATACAGCAGCTAATCTACTAGTGTAGTTCGTTTTTCCCTAAATATGTATTATGTTCTGAACATTAAAGTCGCATTCTGTCATTATAAAAGTTAATAGCCCCCATTCATCTTGCGTATTAATATCTTGTGTGTTTAATAAATTAAAAAATCATTTTTAACTACAGTTTAACACATCTATGATGATGCATGAAGACCGGAAGATAATGTATATTAATGTATCTGCTTTCTTCCAACTGACTCTCTCTATCTTTATGTTAATCATTCAAACAGCTCATAGAGAATTAGGCTCTGTTTTACCCCAAACCTATCAACATTTCATTATATCAGTTATCTGATTGATGGATGCAATAATATATGCGGCGTGATATGATATGTTTGCATTAAATTTTAATCAAATATTACTAGATTCAGAAAACATTAAGTAAATCATGACAGATGAAGCAATATTGCCTGCCTGTCATATTGATGGTTTAGGAAGCACACTGCCGAGAGTTAAAGATTGAGCGTCTATTAGAGTCGAGGTGAAAGGGACTGTTTCTATTTGGCTCTGACTTCTTAGCTGAAAACAAAGTTTGTAATTCTTTCCAAAGCAGAAGTAAAGTTTGCAGTTCTTAGCTGGCTTTTCATCTCCCACCTTTTTCCAACAAGCTGCTTTTCTCCCACAAATTTTCCAGCCAGCAGCTCTTTTTTCCAACCAGGAGCACCTCTCCCAGGTTTGTTCAATCGGGAGCTTCTGTCTGACTCTTGTCCTATTGTGAGATGAACTTCCTACCAAAGGGTTTTTAGTGGTTTATTTTGTGCAATACTGTGATGCAGCCAAGCCTTAGCCCTTGTACACACACGGTCGGAGATTCTGACAACCAAATCCGTCGGAGTAATTTCCGACGGATTAATTCCGGAAGAGGTCCGGAAGTGATGTTGCATACACACGGTCGGACTAAGTTGTCGGAAAATCCGATCATACATAACGTGATGACGTTATTTTGTTACGACGGTACTACGTTCAGGCTAGTAGCCAATAGCTTTGGTCTAGGAATTTGATCTGAGCATGCGTGGCACTTTGTCCGTCGGAGTAGGCTACACATGATCGGAGTATGTCCGATAGGAGCATTTTGTCGGAAAATACTACTGGCAATTTGGAAAACTTGGTCCGTCGGATATTCCAAAGGAAACAGTCCGATGCAGACCACACACAGTCGGAATATCTGACAAAATGGTCTGATAGGACACATTCCGTCGTAATCTCCGACCGCGTGTACAAGGGCTTAGCTATTGCAGTAAGATCAAAAGTTGGAGGGGGAATAGTGGGGACAAGTCAGGGGGGTTTGATCCGTTATGGCAACAAAAGTTGTAAAGACCCAGATGAGATAGTATACCCCTCACCTATCTAAAGTTGGAAGAAGTTCAGATTTAAATTGACAGCCACCTAAATGTTCAGCAACATCTTCCATGTTATATTGCTATACTTCAAATAATATCCAGCAGAGGTCTTGAGATTTTTGATAGACATTTTATAAGAATCTAGTGCTTGATTCAGCTAACTGCCATCCACCATAATTCAACTATAAAATCTTAATAGGACTTATTTATAAACATGGCATGACCCAAACCATGAATAAGTGCAAAGTGCATTATCCAATAACAACTAGACCTCACTTGTCCCACCTTAGAGCAGTCAGAAGAAAGGAAGATTATAACGCAGTCCTTTGGGTTACTTTAAGTGCAACCCAAGTTTGCTTATAGTTTCTCTGTGTACTGTATAGGCAGACAATACTTGCAATCCAGAAAAGTAGTAATATCAAGGAGAGGGAATGGCAAGGAATGCAAATTTGACAAATATTTGTGGGCCAAAAAAAAATTATGTTTTATAACATGAATGAAAAAATTAAGGAATGAATAAGTTTTACTTGGATCTTTTTTGGTATCAGCATGAAATGATGCAGAACAAAAAAAAAGGTAGGAACTGCATTAAACCAAAGCAAAGATTCCCTTACACCAGGGGCCCCTTTGCAGTCCACCTTACTGGTCTTGTTCCATTAACTCCTTATGACATGATAAAATATTTTGGCTCCATTCACACCTAGACGCTTGGGATCGTGGGCAGATTCAGTGTGATTCTGCCCGCAATTCCAGATTTGCGGCAAAATACTCGACGTGATTGCGATGTCATTACTTGTCAATTTTGGCGTGATTGGTGGGCAATAAATCGTGCTGCCATCACAGCAAAATCATAACACTGTCGCCCAAAAGCAGCTTCTACTCCTTTTTGAGCGATAAGCTTCGCACATTGCAATTTTGCCATGATTGCAGCTCGATTTATCACCCGCCAATCGTGGCAAAATCGCACTGTGACTGGGGTGCCATTAATAAGTAATGACATTTTGCCATGTTTCTGGAATCATGGACAGAATTGTGGCAATTCTACCCACGATTCCAAATACCTAGGTGTGAATGGAGCCTTATTGTGGTAAATATATACAGTTGTTTTGGAACTATATAAAGAAAGGGATGTTGTACTCTATAGTTAAGTACAAGTACAGTGCCTTGAAAAAAAGTATTCGTACCTATTAAAAATTTCTACATTTTGTCATGTTACAACTAAAAATGTAAATGTATTTTATTGGGATTTTATGTGATAGACCAACACAAAGTGGCACAGAGTTGTTAAATGGAAGGAAAAGGATAAATGGTTTTCAAAAGTTTTTACAAATAAATATGTAAAAAGTGTGACGTGCGTTTGTATTCAGTCCCCTTTACTCTGATACCTCTAACTAAAAATCTAGTGAAACCAATTGCCTTCAGAAGTTACCTAATTAGTAAATAGAGTACATCTGTGTGTAATTTAATATTAGTATAAATACAGCTATTCTGTGAAGCCCTCAGAGGTTTGTTAGAGAACCTTAGTGAACAAACAGCATCCTGAAGACCAAGAAACACATCAGACAGTTCAGGGATAAAGTTGTGAAGAAGTTTAAAGCAGAGTTATGTTACAAAATAAATAACCCAAGCTTTGAACATCTCAGAGAGCACTGTTCAACCCATCATCCGAAAATGGAAAGAGTATGGCACAACTGAAAACCTACCAAGACATGGTCTTCCACCTAAATTGACAAGCCTGGTAAGGAGAGCATTAATCAGAGAAGCAGCCAAGCGGCCTATGGTAACTATGGAGAAGCTGCAGAGATCCACAGATCAGGTGGGAGAATCTGTCCACAGGACAACTATTAGTTGTGCACTCCACAAATCTGGCCTTTATGGAAGAATGGCAAGAAAAAGGCCATTGTTGAAAGAAAGCCATAAAAAGTGCCATTTGCAGTTTGCGAGAAGCCATGTGGAAGAAGGTGCTCTGGGCAGATGAGACCAAAATGTGACTTTTTGACCTAAAAGCAAAATGCTATGTTGGTGGAAAACTAACACTGCACATCACCGTGAACACACAAATCTCACCGTGAAACATGATGGAGGCAGCATCATATTGTGGGGATGCTTTTCTTCAGCAGGGACAGGGAAGCTGGTCAGAGTTGATAGGAAGATGGATGGAGCCAAATACAGGGCAATCTTGTACACACGACAGGACTTTCCGGCAGACAAGGTCCAACGGTCTTTCGGCGGAGTTCCAACGGACCTTTCCGAACGAACGGACTTGTCGTTTTGAATGTAATGACGTACAATGGGACTAAAAAAGGAAGTTCAATAGCCAGTAGCCAATAGCTGCCGTCTCCTACTTGCTTCACAGCATGCGCCATTTTTGGTCTGTTGGACCAGCATACAGACGAACGGTTTTACCGATAGGAATTGAGTCCGTCGGACAGATTTGAAACATGTTCTATTTCTAGGTCCGTCTGATTTTTTAAATGAAAAATGATCGGATTATCCCAAACACGATCGGATTGTCCAACGGACTGATTCCGTTGGGCCTAGTCTGACGGAAAGTCTGGTCGTGTGTACATGGCATTAGAAGAAAACCTGTTAGAGTCTACAAAAGACTTGAGGCTAGGGCGGAGGTTCACCTTCCAGCAGGACAATGATTTGAAACATACAGCCAGAGCTACAATGAAATGGTTTAGATCAAAGCATATTTATGTGTTAGAATGGCCCAGTCAAAGTCCAGACCTAAATCCAATTGAGAATCTGTGGCAAGACTTGAAAATTGCTGTTCACAGATGCTCTCCATTCAATCTGACAAAGCTTGAGCTATTTTGCAAAGAAGGATGGGCAAAAATTTTACTCTATATGTGCAAAGCTGGTAGAGAAATCCCCAAATATACTCGCAGCTGTAATTGCAATGAAAGGTGATTATACAAAGTATTGATGTAGGAGGGCTGAAAACAAATGCACGCCACACTTTTTAGATATTTCTTTGTAAAAAAGTTTAAAAAGCATTTATAATTTTCCTTCCACTTTGTGTTTGTCTATCACATAAAATGCCAATAAAATATACTTATGTTTTTGGTTGCAACATAACAAAATATGGAAAATTCCAAAAGGTATGAATACTTTTTCAAGGTACTGTAAGTGTGGAGAGTTGTAAGGAGACTACAACAAGCAAATTCTTTTCTAAATATACAGATACTGTAAAAGCCTTGACCACCTTTATGAAACAAAATGCGTAGGCAATGAATGCTATTTGCAAAGATCCACTATCTTACAGGTCTGCCATGCAACAAAAGAGAAAAAGTTTATAAACAGAGGGACTCAAAAGTTTAAGACTGGGTTCACACAAGTGGGGTTTCCCCCGCATCCACTTCACATGACAGGAACGTGTGACCGGCTCTCAATTGAGCAGGTTTACACATCTCCGTGGTGGCTGTGGAGCGAATTGCATGGGGGTCCTGTGTGTCTTTGGCTCTATTTCAGGTCTGAATTCAGGGAAAAATTTGGGCCTGATTCATTCCTGAAACAGAGAAAAGGGATGCAGCAGACCCCTGCTGCGAGCCGCATAGGATCTTATGCTGGCCATACACTATACGAAAAATTGGCCGAAATTCGGTCATTAGACTGTTCGTTCGTTCTTTTTTTCGGCCAGTTAATGGGCACAAAATCTATAATCGTTTGGACGTTTTTGAGCCGAACAAACGAAGGACAAGTTTGGAAATTTTCTGCCGAATGAACGATAAATTGAAAGGTTAATGTGTTTCCCATCCGACCTGTCTGCACTAGGTATACGTAAAAAAAGAACATAAAATGTATTTATTTATGTCCACTGAGCGATTTATCGGTCATTACATGATGGCACCATCGTTTGCGCTTGCGGCCAGACGGTCGTTTTTCAAAATTGGGTTTGCCCGATTTTTCATATAGTGTATGGCCAGCATTAGTGTGAACCCAGCCTTACACAGTTATTTCCCATACTGTGATATTTTAAGGCTACATAGCACTACCAGATATGACCAGCAGATGGCTCTGTATATGAAATCTTGACATAAGCTCCACGTTCGGGTAAAACCTAACCATATGATGCAGAACCCATCTGTGTTATCTCACTGATGGATCACAAGCAGGGGATTTCCAAATTCCTTCAAATTCATGTTAAAATTCTTGCAAAACTATACCCAGGAGAAATATGTGATACTATGCCAGAACTTAACATGCCAATAAATTTAAATTGCTATACAATGTTTAGTTTTTATGATTATAAAATATTTTAAGAGCTACCGTTATCATTTTTTTTTATATATAAATATATATATTTTTTTTTTATTTAAAAGGCAGGAAACTAACATTTCTAATATGAGTTTTACACCATTTCAGGAATTCCACACCTACTGGGTGGATAAAACCAATCCAGAAAAACAACATTTAAAGTAGTCACAATGACACTACTTTTTCCTTCTTCCTGGTTGCAACCACTTTGTGGTCAGTGTTTCCCGTAACAAATGGATGCTTCACCCTGAAGTGTAAATTTTTTTTCTAAGCCTACAATCACACTGTTTTGCCCCCATACACACGATCTGTCTTTCCGACAACAAAACCGTGGATTTTTGCTCAAAGGATGTTGGCTCCAACTTGTCTTGCATACAGACGGTCACACAAATGTTGGCTAACAATTACGAACGTTGTGACGTACAAGACGTACGCTATATCTCCATTACAAACGCTAGTTATTTCTCCGGCTCATACTTGATTCTGAGCACACATGGACTTTTGTCCGACGGGCTTGTGTACACACGATCGGAAAGTCTGAAAACAAACATTTGTTGGCGTTAAATTTGAGAACCTGCTAGCCAAAATTTGTTGGCGGAAAGTCCGACAACAAATGTTCAATGGAGCATACATGCGGTCAAACTTTCCGCCAACAAGCTCACATCCAACATTTGTTGTTGGAAAATCCGATCGTGTGTGCGGGGCATTAGAGTTCAGAAAGGACTTCAAATATATTGGTGAAGGTTCTCATATATCCAGATCATAGTAAATCAAACAGTACTTCGTCACATTCAATTGGACTTGTTCTGTAAAGTTGAAGACATTTTGTAACTCAGGAAAGTAGACAGAAATAGAACTGGGAAATATGGAAAGAGGTCTTACTGTTGGAGTAATCAAGAGAAGCCAGCTACATCAGCCAATCCAGTCAGTAACTTTTGGGTCAGATGAAAGTGGGTGAAAGTAAGATGGGGAATATTCTTTGTTGACTCATAACTAGGTGCAGAGGTGTTGGAGTGTCTTTCCATGGGGGCAGCCCCAATCTCAGCAGCAGACACGGAAGATGGGAATCTTATCTTCTTTCAGTGCTGTTGAAGCCAAAGTGAAGTGCTAAACCGAATACATTCTTGTTACTCTTACCTGTAAACCCCCCATGTAACAACCCTGGTGGTAGCAGTCTCTTTGGTACATATAATACTGACGTTGGCACCTCAATCTCCAAGGGTTTCCAAGCTTAGGGTTGTTTAATTGTGTGAGACGTGTTGCTGGTTTGCTGGTTGAGAATAAGGGAAGACTCTAATTTAGTCCACCTAATATAGCCTCTCAACCATTTTACCCCTGAGGAACCCTAAAAATAATTTTCTAATCTCAGGGAATCCCTACTGAAAATGATTAAACCTTAGCCTGATTAATATATTGTAAAAAGTTACCTAAAAAATTCACACCCAGGGCAGATCATTTTTAACACACTCCTTCTATAAATGACAACATTTCAGGAAAAATCTTAAAAATGACATTAATAATAAAAATAACTGAAAAGAAATGCAGAAAGTAAAAATTGCAGAGTGCCCTAACATACATGGTCAGTGTAGATTTAAGCTCTTACGTTAGTGGTCAGTGGAAAATTGCCCCCTTGCATTGGTGGTCATTGTGGGTAGGAGAACAAATCACCACTACTCATTACTCAGAGAACCCCTAGAGTTCTCAGGAAGACTCTAGGATTTCATGGAATCCTGGTTAAGAAAGATTGATGTACAAAAAAAAGAAAGGATTTCCCCGATGGGGCTTTTTGGCAGCAGAATAGAAAAGTCAAATATCTTTGTCATGGTTGTATATGAAGAAATTGATTTATTCAAAAAATGTCCAATGTCATAGTATAGTTCAATACAGTACAGTATATCATCTGGTTCAGAGAATACATATTACATATTCCACAATCCAATAAAAACAAACATGTATAGTTACACATTGTTATAGTATTATATAGTAGTTGAGCCCCGACGCGTTTCGACCAACATATGGTCTCTTCAGGGGGACAAGTGGATCTGGAAGAATATACATGAATTCAGAGTTAAAAAACATGTCAATGTAGATAACATTGGGTGAGCCAATGATGGCATATTTACGCGTCGGATTAACCCCCAACCGCCGGTTACAGCACAAAAGGGCGGACATGTGGACTAGTCCACAAGCCACCCCACCTTGCCGGGAAGTCCTCGGGGGGTCAGACCCCACCCCTAGGGATCCGGGGGCGCACCATCAGAAGTCAATCACGACTCACAGTGGCCCCAAACCAAATAGCATAATAACCTAAATCGTAACAATTGGACATTTAAACATTACATTTGTAAAATCGTAAAATCATAAAATATCCAATAAGGACTATTTGTGTTTGACTATTGCACAAGAGCTGTCTGCTGCCTTAACCACCCTGGTTATCTGCATAAAAAGTTCCAATTGCAGTTTATCCACAAATATCGTTTAAGATATTCAGACATCATACCATGCAGGGGTCCATAGTGGATTCATCCTGGTACATGGAGAAGGAAAAGATTGGATCTCAATCCGATCCCCCTTTGTAGAAGTTATTGTTGAAAATCAAAGAAATTGGAAAATGCAGAAGTCGGGTGGTGACGGAGAGACACATAGCCCTTGTCTTCTCTCAAAAGGTGTCATAATGGGGAAGGGGTGTTTAACCACCCAAAAATGGAATACCAAAAACAGAAAAGAGAAGACATCTAGCTAGAGGGAAAGTGGAAAGCGCTGCACACCCCTAAATACAAATTGTACAAAAAAAGAAAGGATTTCCCCGATGGGGCTTTTTGGCAGCGGAATAGCAAAGTCAAATATCTTTGTCATGGTTGTATATGAAGAAATTGATTTATTCAAAAAATGTCCAATGTCATAGTATAGTTCCCTTGTTTGTCTCCTGACTGTCTTTGGCGAAGTGCGCATGCGCGTGTGGCGTGCGTGCTGTGCCATGACGTCACGCGTTTTGCGGAGGAGATGGCGACAGAGGTCGGGGCTTTGCAGCCTTCCGGAACGCCGAGGGAGCCACACGCGGGCGGCTTATCCAGCGGCCCTCATGCCATATTTCTTGGGGGGAGGAGGAAAGACGGGCGCCTGCGCAGAATGACCCTAATTGCTAACAATTATGTATATAAAAGACTGGACGCCTTTCAGCAATCCAGAACTACATGTTTGTCTGGATGGATGGTATTGCACATACTCCTTTTTGGTATTTGAGTCCCTACCCTTCCTGCGTAATAACAGGTTGGTTCTACTAACAAACAACCGTCACAAGCCTAAATACTCTAAAAGCTCATATGAACTTCCACACTGCACAAGGTAAATTTTATTACTATTATGATGGTACTAACATCACCACACACACACTCTCACATTTGTGTTTTAATATTTATCACCCATTCATTTATTTCCAGTTTCCATTCACAGCATGCAAGTTTTGTTTTTGGTTTTGTTTTATTTCATCCATAGCACTCGTTGATTGTGCTAATCCACTCACACACATACACTCTTGCAACCTACACCTCACCATGCACCATTACTGCCATGATCATTATTTGAATACTTTTTTACATCTATATGTTTTTTTCATTTAAGGACACTATTCTTTAATACTGATCAAATTACTATGTTTATGGGACATATACGATACCGTGCCAAATTATTACTTAATAACCCCTTTTTCCATCGTCAGTCCTTTTATTTATATACTTATATACACTTAGAATTACTTATAATATAATGATACTCTGGTGAAACCGCTATGAGTTTACTTATCTAACTTTACATAATTACTAAATGATTGCTATTGGGTATTGATTGCAGGCGCAGGTTCCTCCGTCCCTCCAGGGGCATGAACAGTGTGGCTCCTTGTAAGTCCCTCGGGGTGGGCTTTCTTCCTTCCTGGGTAGACGGGGGCGAGCATCAGAGACCTCTCGGATTCCTTAAGCGGCTCTTAGAATCCTGGGTGATAGGAATACCCATTCCACTTTTGAGCGGTAAATATACCATCATTGGCTCACCCAATGTTATCTACATTGACATGTTTTTTAACTCTGAATTCATGTATATTCTTCCAGATCCACTTGTCCCCCTGAAGAGACCATATGTTGGTCCAAACGCGTCGGGGCTCAACTACTATATAATACTATAACAATGTGTAACTATACATGTTTGTTTTTATTGGATTGTGGAATATGTAATATGTATTCTCTGAACCAGATGATATACTGTACTGTATTGAACTATACTATGACATTGAACATTTTTTGAATAAATCAATTTCTTCATATACAACCATGACAAAGATATTTGACTTTGCTATTCCGCTGCCAAAAAGCCCCATCGGGGAAATCCTTTCTTTTTTTTGTACAATTTGTATTTAGGGGTGTGCAGCGCTTTCCACTTTCCCTCTAGGTGTCTTCTCTTTTCTGTAGAAAGATTGATGTATACAATCTGGCCATACACTGTTGGATTTTCTTTTGAATGTTCATAGAAAAATCATGTTCATTAGAACATTCTTTGTTGCCATCAAAGATATAACCAACATCCTTTGAAAGACCTTAAAATTTCATCTAGACTTGCTATTTGCATAAAATCACAGATACACAGGAGGGTGCAAATGCCTAGTGTATTATCACCAACACCATTTTTATTTTATAAAATTGCCCAAAAACATACTAAAAAACATGAGTATTAAAGCACATATCAAGTAACAACTCCAGCAAAGGTGATGTTGAAAATGTTGTAGTTGGAATGTTGATGTGTGTAGCACCCTCTAGTGTGCCAGAAGTATGTTCATAGTTAGTAGTTAGTGTAGGTAAATTTGACTTGGTAGAGAGAGCCAAGACTGGGTTGAAGCTGGGGCAAGGCTGAGTTACTCCCCCCGCTATCTGGAAACTTGAAGAAGCTTCAAGAAGTAGAGGGCAGAGTCTAGGAGGAGTTGCTTAGAGTATTGTTAAGGGGCCTCGCCAATCCCTAGTAAAATGATCTGGCAAGGGGCAGGCCACCTTATAAATACTCATGAGTCATGCCAGCAGGGGCTGTCAGGTGTAATATATAGATGGAATGCTGAGGAGACTGCCATGGCCCTTGAAAGTGCCTCCTAGTCTGTGGGGGTGGGGGGGTGACCCTGGGCATAAGGCTCGGGTGCTGGAGGGACCTTCTACAACACAAGGGGGAATGCATCCTGGAGGCATGGGAGCAAGGAGAGGTCAGTGGAGAAGGTATACTCATTTGGGAGATCTCCTGAGGAATCAGCCAGGTGGGCTTGTGAGTGATCAGTCTGGGAGGATGGTGGAAAGTGTCAGTCTGGAGAGGACTGTGGAGACGTTTGCCAGGAGGGCTAAAGAAAGGGGCAGCTGCAGCCAGGCAGGTTGGCAGTGCCTGAAAGGGTGGTGCTGGGATCAGTAGCCACAGAGATGTATGCTGGACACTGAAATTTTGCTACACACCTAAGGGGACTTTGGGTTCCTGCCTGTAATGGGCTGTTGCTCTAAAATCTGACTGAGAGCCTTTTGTCAGATTAACCACTTTCAGACCGGACCATTTTGCTGGTAAATGACCAGAGGTCTTTTTACACTTTGGCACTGCGCTGCTTTAACTGGTAATTGCGCGGTCATGCAATGTTGTACCCAAACGAAATTTGCGTCCTTTTCTTCCCACAAATAGAGCTTTCTTTTAAAGGTATTTGACTGACTCTGCGATTTTTATTTTTTGCGATATAAACGTAAAAAGACCGCAAATTTTGAAAAAAAATGATATTTTCTAATTTTTGTTATTAGAAAAATCCAATAAACTCAATTTTAGTCATACATTTAGGCCAAAATGTATTCAGCCACATGTCTTTGGTAAAAAAAAAGTCAATAACTGTATATTTATTGGTTTGCGCAAAAGTTGTCACATCTACAAACTAAGGTACGTTTTCTGGAATTTACGCAGCCCCCCTAAGGAAATTGATAAGTGGCATGTTGAGCCCATTGAATATTTTTTTTTTTTTGCCTCAAGCGATTGAATAATGACAAAAAAATTTTTTTTTTTTTTTTTTTTACACAAAGTTTTCACTAAATGATATATTGCTCACACATGCTATGGGCATATGTGAAATGACACCCCAAAATAAATTCTGCTGCTTCTCCTGAGTACGGGGATACCACATATGTGGGACTTTTTGGGAGCCTAGCTGTGTACGGGGCCCCGAAAACCAAGCACCGCCTTCAGGCTTTCTAAGGGCGTAAATTTTTGATTTCACTTCTCACTACCTATTACAGTTTTGAAGGCCATAAAATGCCAAGATGGCACAAAATCCCCACAAATGACCCCATTTTAGAAAGTAGACACCCCAAGCTATTTGCTGAGAGGCATGTTGAGTCCATGGAATATTTTATATTTTGCCACAAGTTGCGAGAAAATTACAAACTTTAATTTTTTTTTATTTTTTTTTCACAAAGTTGTCACTAAATGATATATTGCTCACGCATGCCATGGGCATATGTGAAATGACACCCCAAAATAAATTCTGCTGCTTCTCCTGAGTACGGGGATACCACATGTGTGGGATTTTTTGGGAGCCTAGCCGCGTACCGGGCCCCGAAAGCCAAGAACTGCCTTCAGGTTTTCTAAGGGCGTAAATATTTGACTTCACTCCTCACTACCTATTACAGTTTTGAAGGCCATAAAATGCCAAGATGGCACAAAACCCCCACAAATGACCCCATTTTAGAAAGTAGACACCCCAAGCTATTTGCTGAGAGGCATGTTGAGTCCATGGAATATTTTATATTTTGCCACAAGTTGCGGGAAAATTACAAACTTTTTTTTTTTTTCACAAAGTTGTCACTAAATGATATATTGCTCACGCATGCCATGGGCATATGTGAAATGACACCCCAAAATAAATTCTGCTGCTTCTCCCGAGTACGGGGATACCACATATGTGGGACTTTTTGGGAGCCTAGCCGCGTACGGGGCCCCGAAAACCAAGCACCGCCTTCAGGCTTTCTAAGGGCGTTACAGTTTTGAAGGCCATAAAATGCCAAGATGGCACAAACCCCCCCCAAATGACCCCATTTTGGAAAGTAGACACCCCTAAATTTAGGGGTACACTAGTGAGACTAGGTAATAAATGGCGGGTGCCCTGAAACTATAAAAAAATAACTAACCAACCAGCGTCACCTGTAACAGTTATATGGTGATCACTGGTGAAAGGGTTAACTAGGGGGCAATCAGGGGGCTTTATGCGGTAGTATATGGGGGTCCCTGGCGCTAGAAAAAGCTGCAGCGAACCTAAATACCTACCTGCCTAACTAGCGTCACCTGTGACACTAATACAGCGATCAGAAAAACGATCGCTTATTAGGCTGGGTTCACACTGGAGCGATGCGGGAACGCCACAAATCCGCGGCGGGTTCCCGCATCGCATGCCTCCCGGCGGCAGTTCACACTGCCCTATGCGAACTGCTGGGAGTGTCAGTGAAATGTTAATGACACCCCCAGATCAGTTCGCATATCGCAGTGCGATCTGCAAACTCGGATCGCATGGTGTGAACACCCATGCGATCCGATTCTGCTGCGGACCAAAAAAAGGGTCCCGTGCGAGTTTGCGGCGGGTGCGGCGGGTGCGGCGGGTGCGGCGGGTGCAACGCGAATTCAGCCATACTATCTGTATTGCTGAGCTCGAATCGCACAGAGATCGGATGTGATTTGCACTGCAGTGCGGTGCGAATCACATCCGTTCTCATAAACCGCTGCAATGTGAACCCAGCCTTAGTGACACTGGCGACGGGGGGTGATCACGGGGTTAAACCTTTATTGGGGGGGTTAGGGGGGTACCTTAGAACTAAAGGGGGCTAACCCTAATTGCCCTGAGGCCGCGTACACACGGGCGGACTGTTCGCCCAACCTTGTCCGCTGAACAGTGTTTGGGCGGACAGTCCGCTCGTGTGTGGGGCTTCAGCGGACAGTTTCAGCGGACAGTTGGCCGAACAAGGTCTTACGGAAATTCCGAAAAACTGTCCGCTGAAACAAGGTTTCAGCGGACTGTTCGCTCGTGTGTAGGCTTGTTCGGCCAACTAAGTCTCGCGCATGCTCAGAAAGGATTTCCACGTCGGAAGGTTGCATTGCAGTGTATTGGACGTCGAAATTTTCGATCCGTCGTGCGTGCCGAAACGTCATCGCGCACGGTTTCAGCAAACTGTTCGTCCGTCGTGTGTGGCCATGTCCGTCCATGCTAAGTTTGAGCGGACTGTTTGCCGAAACTGTTGGACGGACAAAGTTGGGCGAACAGTCCGCGCGTGTGTACGCGGCCTAACAGTTATTACAGTCACAAATGACACCCGCCGGGTGATCAGGGGGTTAAACCTTTATTAGGTAATTAATGGCGGGTGCCCTGAAACTATAAAAAAAAACTAACCAACCAGCGTCACCTGTAACAGTTATATGGTGATCACTGGTGAAAGGGTTAACTAGGGGGCAATCAGGGGGCTTTATGCGGTAGTATATGGGGGTCCCTGGCGCTAGAAAAAGCTGCGGCGAACCTAAATACCTACCTGCCTAACTAGCGTCACCTGTGACACTAATACAGCGATCAGAAAAACGATCGCTTATTAGGCTGGGTTCACACTGGAGCGATGCGGGAACGCCACGAATCCGCGGCGGGTTCCCGCATCGCATGCCTCCCGGCGGCAGTTCACACTGCCCTATGCGAACTGCTGGGAGTGTCAGTGAAATGTTAATGACACCCCCAGATCAGTTCGCATATCGCAGTGCGATCTGCAAACTCGGATCGCATGGTGTGAACACCCATGCGATCCGATTCTGCTGCGGACCAAAAAAAGGGTCCCGTGCGAATTTGCGGCGGGTGCGGCGAATGGCTGAACTCGAATCGCAGAGATCGGATGTGATTTGCACTGCAGTGCGGTGCGAATCACATCCGTTCTCATAAACCGCTGCAATGTGAACCCAGCCTTAGTGACACTGGCGACGGGGGGTGATCACGGGGTTAAACCTTTATTGGGGGGGGTTAGGGGGGTACATTAGAACTAAAGGGGGCTAACCCTAACTGCCCTAACAGTTATTACAGTCACAAATGACACCAATGCAAAAAAAATTAAAAATGCATTGGTGTCACTGTGACTGGGGGGGCAGGGGTAATTGGGGGGGGTGATCGGGGGGTAAAGGGGGGGTGTGAGTGTGCCTGGCATGTTCTACTGTGAAGTGTCGTGTTGGTGCAACTCACCGATCCTCTCTCCTCGGTGCCGGAACGAAAAATACCGACACGGAGGAGAGATTACATCACTTTCTCTCCTGTGTTTACATTACAGGAGAGGAAGTGATGTCACGAAGGATTTCCATTCGTCGGGAGCGATCGCGAGGGGGTGGCCATGAATGAATGGCCGCCCCCTCATCCCGGATCGCTCTCGATCGGGCCCCCCACCCGCGGGAAGGCAGGGACGTACAGGTACGCCCATATGCCTGCCCGTGCCATTCTGTCGACGTACATCGTCGTGCGGCGGTCGGCAAGTGGTTAAGCAGTTTTTCAAGCAAGCTTGAGTGCTTGAGGAAAATAAGTGTATTTCACCATCACAGAGTCTTTCCCTTTCGTAAGATCTGTCCGTGGGGCAGCTATAGTTGCAAAATTCGGGATAAACCTTCTATAATAAGCCGTAATCCCAAGAAAGGCCCTGACCTGCTTCTTGTTTGCAGGACGTGGCCACTCCTGGATGGCTTCTATTTTATTCACTTGAGGTTTTATGACACCACGGCCAATAGTGTAGCCGAAATACTTGACTTCCTCCAAACCAATGGCACTTTTTTTGGAAAACTGTAAAGCCTTTGAAGAGGGAATCAAGGACAGCCTGGACATGGAGCAAGTGAGACTCCCAGTCAGTGCTATGTACCACTATGTCATCTAGATAGGCTGCTGTACAGCCCCACCCCAGTACTGATGGCCTTAATACAGATATCCCCCAGTACAGAAACCACAAAGCATAGCCAACCCTAGTATTAACTTCTTCCTATCATAACCCCTCAGTACAGATACCCTCAGTACAGACACCCCCAGTACAGACACTGCAAAGTATAGAGTCCCCCCAGTAAAGACTCCCCCCTATACTAACCCCACAGTACAGACACTCCAAGTACAAATAGCCCCTCCCAGCCTAACACCCCAGTACAGACCCCCCCAGCATAACCCTCCAGCAAGACACTCCCCCAGTACAAACTCCAGTACTGGCACCCTCAGTACAGACCCCCCCTCCCCAGTATAGACAGACGCAGGATGCAGGCAGTTTAGATTTAGGGGGAGTCCTCCCCTCAGCTGTGACATGTCACCAAAGCTGAGGAGGACCCTCCCCCTCTGAACTGTGGCTGTAAAACAAGCAAAAGTGGCACTGCAATGTCTTTGGAACTAGAACTACAGCACTGCTTTTGTCTGACAGTAGCACACATTTTTTTTAGGGCTGTTGGCTGGCACCCCTAGAGTACTGGTTCCCAGTGCAGATATTCTTGCATTTCCCTAAGTTCCATCGCTGGCCATGGGGAGAGAAAATGATGGAAAGTCCAAAGTTGAATGGTTGTTACTGGATCTGGGGGTGAGGGGATATCTTCCAGTATGGACACTTGTTTTGGGGACAGCTGGAACTAGGGTAGTTCTTTTCACTTTCTGTTGTGTTTCCAGAACAGAAAGTGAAGGGATTTCTGGCCAGTTGGGCCTAAAGGCAACAATAAAAACCCAAAACAGGTTTTAGCCCTTCTACTCTATCCAAAAAAAAAGGTTTGGGTTAGAGATGCATTTACATCCACCATTTCCTCAGATTACTATTACAGTGACTGAACGTATCTAATGAAGAAAGAAGAATATGACAACTATAAACTGTCTAAAAGCTGCCTATGTTTTTTTTTTTTAGCTACAGTCATATTTTCACTTTTTGTATATTACAAAACCAGTGCAAGAATGTCAGAACCAGCATGTCACTAAAACTGGCCATACAGTAGATGAATTCGATTTTTTGTTCAACCAGCGGGTTGAACAGAAAAAGCTGACCTGATTCCCTCATCCACACATTCAAGGTGTGTGCAGGAATCCTCCCGCTGTGTCATTGTATTTTGATAGCAGGGAGCCTACCCCACAGTCAGAACACACTGGTCAGTGCTGCAAGCTATAGCCTGCAGCGCTGATTGAGTCAAAATTTTCGAGCAGGAAGGTAGTACAGAAATCAACTTCTGTACAACCACAGTGTCCATACATGGATGGAAATTTGGTCAGTCAATGCTAAACTGAATTTTGATCCATCTATGAGCAGCTTAAACCCCATCCTTGTGAAAGGATCATTTACCCAAGAATAAGAATTAACAAGTGTGATCCAAGAAAGGGCCAGAAATCATGAAGAAAAAAAAATCATAGTTGTTTCTTTTCTGTTTTTTTTTTTTTTTATAAGTATAGTAACAGATGTGTTCTGATGTACTAATTGGGGTCCTGTGTCCTGTGCATCTCAAGTAGGGTTATCCACCCTGCTCTTATCAATGCTGTGAACAACACCCTCCCATGTTATGGAGATAAGCAAAGATGACTGGTTCTGTAGTCCAATTTAGAAGAGGACAGCCCAAGATTACTGTCATGGTTATGCAGAAATATTTGTCTGTCAGCTTACCTCTCCTCATGTGTTCAGCCACTTTCACCTGACTGCTTATATAATCTTCCCTCAGCATAGCTCCACCTCAGCCTCTAATTAGGAACACTATATTAGCCTGTGCATTGCAAGCCAACCTTGCAGATTAACCATTGTGGGTTTAGCTTTTGCATGCAACTTACTGTGTCTCCTACGTCTGATTTAAGTTACCGATCTTGGCTGTTCTCGACTATCCCTGTCTGCTTGTGGCCCTGACCTTTGATGTGTTCTATGTTTATCCTAGTCTGCTAGTTGCCCCGACCCAGGGGCGGATCCAGGGGGGGGGCAACGGGACAATTGCCCCCTCCGAGAAAATAGAACTTACTCCAAGGCTTTCTCCCTCCGCCACCTCACCAGATTTGCATGAGGCATCTAAATGCAGCTGGGACTTTATTGCTGTTTCCCCTGGCTTCCATCAGTTTATTTAGAGGGGGCCAGTGGGTCACTATGGGGGTCTGTAATTGATGTGACACGGGCTGCTGCTACATGCTGGCAGAGTTGCAGCAGAGCGGCACGAGTGTCACTTCACTTCCCTGTCAGGCGGAGTGATCTCTACCCGACAGGAGCTTCCTAGTCCCGGCTGGTGTGACGTCACGATTCAGAGGCGCGCAGGATTGAAGACAAGATGGACTGTAGCCAGCTCAGTGCACTGCAAGTGAGTGATCACTTACTTAGCTAAGGCAGTGTTGTGTTAATGAGCTACGAGCGGCATTGTTATGTTAATTAGCTACGAGCGGCATTGTTATGTTAATTAGTTAACACCTTGTCTTACAGGTGAAGTGGTGAATGCTTTGGGGGTGGGGGGGGGTGAAATAATTTACACTGGTAATTGTAATATGGCACATGGAGGGGTTTAATGTACTCACTCATGTATTTGTGATCAGTGACAATTAACCCCTTTGTGCTGCATTAATGACAGTGGCACCATCAATGTTAATTAACCCCTTTTATGCTACAGCATGAAGGGGTTTATAAACACTGCCACCAATGCAGCACAAAGGGGTTAATTAATTGCCACTGGTCAGTAATACATCAGTGAGTACATTAACCCCCCTCCATGTGTCATATTACAATTACCAATCATCATCATTATCATCATGATAATCACACAGCACAGGTGCGTTGAGCCACAGCACCTGTATTGTGTGATTATCATGATAATAATGATGATATAGAATGACAGAAATCTGTATCTTTATGCTTCATTCACACAGGGCAGACATGCGTCTGACATGCAGGGCTGTCTTTTACTGGCTTGGGGATGCATAAAATGTTACATGCATCCCATTTATTTATACTGAGACACACAGCCGCTATATCCCAGTATGTCATGCGTGCGGATCCCAGAATGCATACAGGGTTTATTCAAGTACCCGCACCAACATGTCATATTGGGATATAGCGGCTGTGTGTCTCAGTAGAAATAAATGAGATAAAACCGTCCCGTTAGCGGCCTTTACCGCCGTCGCCCGCCCACCCCAGTGTGAAAGCAGCCTTATTTTCTGGCAGTGCCCCTCCCGAGACTAGACTCTGGATCCGCCCCTGCCCCGACCTTCGTCTTATCCCTTTCCTATCTTTGTTGTTCCTGGCTGCTGCTTCCTTCCTCTTTCTCCTGTAAGTTTACTGTGAGCGTGAGCTGTGAGACCCTGGGGGCCGCGACCTGGAGCCAGACTGCAGCGCAGTCCACCCTCACCACTAGAGGCTCTGGTGAACACCTGCTGGCTCTTAGATTCCGTGCCCTGAGGAATCTATGCTCTAGCTCCCAGTGGGATCTGTGTTGATGCTCCAGTGGACCTACTTCCTGAACCTCCGAGTTCAATCCACAGCAGTCAGTCCTAGGGTCCGCTACGGAGTGCACCTGTCACCTGGACACAATTACAACGCTGCTTCTCTAAATCTCCTGTGCATCTCAAGTAGGGTTATCCACCCTGCCTACATCACTGATGTGGACCCCCCCCCCCCCCCCCACACACACACACACACACCTATGTTATGAAGATATGGAGAGAAAGAAGAATTCTGTGGTTCAAATTAGAAGTGCAATGCTGCTCCTCTACATCTCCTGTGCATCTCAATTAGGATTATCCAGTCTGCCCAAATCAACACTGAACAACAGAACACTGTTAGTTTGAGGGTGGTACACAGGGTTTGGCAACTGCATCACCTAAATGACTTGCACAGCTCCCTAGTTATGCGTGACATAAATAGGGTGCCCTGGTTTGTAAGGACCTCTTTAGGAATCCCAACATGACTGAACATCATGAACAGCTCTTTGGGAGAGCGCTTCTCCTAAGGGATTATACGATGCAGGGAGGAGCTAACAGCGCCGCCGGGGACCCCAGAAGAGGATGATCAGGCCACTCTGTGTAAAACAAACTGCACAGTGGAGGTAAGTATGACATGTTTGTTATTTAAAAAAAAAAAAAAAAACTCAAAGCTTTACAATCACTTTAATAACTTTTACAAACCTTTTGCTCACCTAAACAGAAGTTGTCTGAGGTTCTCAGGCCAAGAGCACTGGCTGTCTGTCTCAGGTGAATTTAATGTGACCTGGGGGAGAGGACCAAGATCCTAACTGGACCATGGATCAGAGATCCCTGAATGTGTATGAGAGGAGCCTGGGAGACGTATAAACCCCTGAACAGGACTCTTTCCGGCTCTCTCTTGAATGCTCTGCTACAATATACACATACACTATATTACCATAAGTATTGGGACATCTTCCCTTGCCCGCACATGAACTTTAATGGCATCCCAGTCTTCGTCTGCAGAGTTCAATATTGAGTTGGCCCATCCTTTGCAGCTATAACAGCTTCAACTCTTCTGGGAAGGCTGTCCACAAGGTTTAGGAGTGTGTCCATAAGAATGTTTGACCATTCTTCCAGAAGTGCATTTGTGAGGTCAGGCACTGATATGCATGAGAAGGCCTGGCTCACAGTCTCTGCTCTAATTCATCCCACAGGTGTTCTATCAGGTTGAGGCCAGTCAAGTTCCTTCATCCCAAACTCACTCATCCATGTCTTTATAGACCTTGTTTGTGCAAGGGAAATGTAAGGGAGGCAAAGGAAGAGAAAGAGAGGTAGGAGATCAGGGAGAAGGATCCAATAAAAGCAAACCAACCAATAGTGTAGATTTTGTAGAATGAATGATGAATAGTCAGATGGATCTTGTGAAGAGCTTGTTTATTCCAGTCAGCCGAGAACCACATGTAAAACCTATTTCCTGTAGTTTCACTTCATGACTTCCTACTTCCTGTTCCAACCCCCAGGTCCTCACACAGCTATGTAAATACAACACAAACATATTCTACAAATAGGAAATGGTATCTATAACTTGAGTGGTATGGATTTGAATAAAGAAGAGATTAGAGTTTTAGATAAAGGTTTATAGTATGCACCTGTTAAAAATCTAAATAAGTTTGATATGCCTATAATACATTTCTAGCTATATTTCATAATATAATTACAGAGGAAAAAATGTAAATATTAGGAAGGTCAGTCATCCTCAATGGATTAGGAAAGGTATAGAAAGTATTGAGCAGAATAAAGATGTAGATGTAGTCGCTGATAAGGGTGGGGTGCTAGTTATTATGAGTAAACAATTAGCGGACTCGGGAACTTTTCAGAGGCTAAATGAAAACCACTTGATTAGTTATAGAATGAAGTTAGAGCGATGGAACTGCTAGGCAGGCCAATCATTAATGGGATAGAATTGGTTTGTTTGAGATTGGGTCAATACATAGACACTTTCCTACAGCTGCTGGTGGTCCAAGCTGAAACATAGATTAAAGATACCAAGCATGTGATCCAATGTCTTGAATCTTTGGATGAATTGGATGAATGTATTTTGGCCACAATGGTTGTAGGGCCTTTATATACTATTATTGGTCATGAAGAAGTCCTTACATCAGTGGAGTGGGCTCTTGAAGGTTCAGACCGGTCTGGAAAACATAAAAAAAAAAAATATTGAAATGTCTCAAGTTTTGTTTAGGTCGTAAATATTTCTGGTATGGAGAACAGTATTATTTATAGGTTAGGGGCATTGCCATGGGTGGCAGGTTTGCCCCGGGTGTGGCAAAACTCTTTATGGCATGTTGGGAGAATGAAGAGATTCTAAACCAATGACCAGAAGAGCATATTTTTTATAAAAGGTTTATTGATGACCTCATGATCATCTGGAAGGGGGATACATTATCATTTGAGACATTTAAGAACAAAATGAATGGGAATTCTAAAAATATTAATTTAACATGGTCCATTAGTAGGAAGCGTATCACCTTTTTTGGATCTGGAAATTTATAAAGGTTGATTGCTTACACAGGACCATTTCAAACCCACAGATAGGAACTCCTACCTACCGTTGGACAGTTGCCATCATAAGCCCTGGCTTGTTAATATTCCTAAAGGCCAATTTATGAGAGTACATAGGAATTGTCGAAAAGAGGTAGATTTTCTTCAACAATCAGAAGTATTAGTTACTAGATTTAAGGAAAAAGGATATGATGTTATGAGTATTGAGGAAGAGAAAATGAAGGTACTGAGTATGGATAGGAAATCCTTTTTACTGGAGGATAATCAGCGGGGGTCCTCTAATCAAGAATATAGACTGGTTCTGGACTAAAACATCCAATTCAGACAGATTGAGGAAAAAATAAATAAAACATTTGGCATATTTTAAAAAAGACAGGATATTTGGATCACTGTTACCTGCCAGTCCGGGGTTTTTATATAGAAAATCTCCAACTAAAGGATATGATCATCCCAGGAGTGATAGACCCCCCTAAGAAAAAGATAGGTACATTATTTCGTTGTTTCACTGGTTTCTTTGCATGCGGCAGATATAAGAATAATGTGAAAAAGAGGAAACAGTTTATCTCTATGAGTACTGGAAAGAAATATTTAATTAAGGTTTTCATAACCTGTTCCACTACTGGCATTATATGTTGGAATGTGGAATGCGGGTTACAATATATTGGTTGTACATCCAGAACCCTACAAATCAGAATAGAACACATTACCAATATTAAGAAAGGGGTAACCACTCATAGTGTGTATAAACACTTTAAACTGGTACATGATAAGAACCCGAGTTTTGTTTAAATTTTGGTGGATTGAAAAAGTGGAAAAACATTGGAGGGGAGGTAATATTATTATTATTATACACAATTTATATAGCGCCAACAGTTTACACGGTACTTTACAATGTAGAGGGGGGACAGCAGAATTACAGTACAGTTCAATACAGAAGGGACAGAAGGGCCCTGCTCATAGAGTTTACATTCTAAAGGGAGGGGGTGGTGATACAAAAGGTGATAGATGTAGGGAATGAGTTGATGGGGATGGCTCGGTGACAGTTGTTAGGTAGGTGTGGGATAGGCTTCCCTGAATAAGTTAATTTTCAGGGATCTCCTAAAGGTTGACAGGTTAGGGGTTGATCAGATATACCAGGGCAGGAAGTTCCAGAGGATGAGAGAGGCTCTGGAGAAGTCCCGAAGGCGAGCATTAGAGCAGGTAAGGGAGATAGAGGGCAGGAGGTCCTGGGAGGATCAGAGTGGACAATTTGGGTGAAATCTGCAGATGAGGTTGGTGATACAGCTGGGGGCCATGTTGTAGATGGCCTTGTATGTTGTGGTTAGCATTTTGAATTTTATACGGTGGGGTAGGGGAGACCATTGAAGGGATTGGCAGAGAGGGGCAGCAGTCACGGATCAATTAGTGAAGTGTATTAGTCTAGCAGCAGCATTCATAATAGACTGAAGGGGGATAGCCTGTATAAGGATAGGCCATTAAGGAGAGAGTTGCAGTAGTCAAGGCAGGAAATAATCAAGGAGTGAATAAGTTGCTTTGTGGTGTCATTAGTCAGGAAGGGTCGAATTCTGGAGATGTTGTGGAGGCTAAGGCGGCAGGATTTAGCCAGTGATTGGAGGTGGGGGCTGAAGGAGAGGGCAGAGTTAAGAAATACACCCAGCACGCTGACATGTGTGGAGGAACCAATGGTCGTGCTGTTGATCTTAATGGTAAAGTAATGGGGGGGACCGGGTAAGAGAAAATATAACCATCTCAGTTTTAGAAAGATTGAGCTTGAGAAAGTGGTATGACATCCATACCGATATGTCATTCAGTAAGTTTGAGATCTGTGAGGAGATCGAGGGAGTGAGTTAAGGAGTGGAGAGATAGATCTGGGTGTCATCATCGTAGAGTTGGTATTGGAAGCCATGGGAGGTTATTAACTGGCCCAGGGAAGAGGTATAGATTGAGAATAGGAGGGGCTTGAGGACGGAGCCTTGGGGTACCCCAACAGAGAGAGGAAGAGGAGGGGAGGAGATGGAGTTGTAAGTGACACTGAAAGTGCGCTGAGGTGGAGGAGAACCAGGATAAAGCAGAATCACAGAGGCCAAGGGAGTGTAGTTTGCTGAGGAGGAGCAGGTGGTCAACTGTATCAAAGCCAGCAGAGAGATCTAAGAGTATGTGTATGGAGTAATGGCCATTGGTTTTAGCAGTTAGTAGGTCATTGGTGAGTTTTAATAGGGCAGTTTCAGTGGAATGTTGTGGACGGAATCCGGACTGTAGGGGGTTGAGAAGGTTGTTGTCCATGAAGTAGCAACTCTTTTGGTCATGGACAAGGCGTTCAATGAGCTTGGAGGCAAATGGGAGAAGGGAGATGTGTCTTAAGTTATTCAAACAGTTGGGGTCTAGTGAGGGTTTTTTATAAGTATGGGGGTAACCAGTGCATGTTTGAGCAGGGAAGGAAAGGTGCCTGAGAAGAAGAAGAGGTTGTGGGTTAGGGAGTTTAAGATAGAGTGGGAGGGTGGTTGCAGTAATTGTGAGGAGACAGGGTCCAGGGGACAGGTGGTGAGGTGGGCCATGGAGATGAGTTTATCAACGTCATCGGTGGTAACTGGGAAGAAGGAGGAGAGTATTGAGTGTGATGGTGGAACTAATGTGTTGGGTAAGGGAGCAAGTTGAATGCTGGATATCTCCTTGCAAATTATGTAGATTTTGCTTTTGAAATGGTTGGCAATCTGTTGAGCGCTAAGCAAGTTGGTGGGTGGGGGCAGTGGGGGGGGGGGGGTGAATTAAGGAATTAAGGGTAAAAAGGAGTTACCGAGGTTTGGATGAGAGGGCTTTGATGAGAGTGTTGTAGTAGGATTATATTATTATTGTAGCAGGATTAATTATATCAGAAAACTCAGCAGAAGAGAATGCTTTTGGATATTTGAGGCCAAAGTTCTCTCACCTTAGGGGTCTCAATGTTGATTTTGAATTGTTTCATTAGTGATTTTTCGTTTTTCTTTAATCTTCTGTTTAGTAAATATATATTTGTTTATATATAATATTTTAATTATTAATTAATACTTTATTGATAAATTGTGATATTTTGATGGTTATTATGAGCTAAGTAGGTAATCCAATTTTATCTTATTTTATATGGCTATAGATGTACTACAATGGATTATAGTACTTATGGTGGCCACGCAAGGTAGTTACCAGCTTAATATTTAAAAAATCTAACATTTATCTGTAAGGAGATAATTTCATGTTGAGGTGTCCCCATTATAATTCTGTTGGATGTCTATCGTATCCCATCCCAGAATGAATATGTGTATCTGCTTAGCTTAGCCCTGGACTGATTTGCATCAGAGAGGCGGGAGGTTTTGCCTGGCAATTGGGACGGGAGCCTATATTAACAACAGTGAGACATCAGGTCTCCACCTCTACTGAAGAAGTCACGCCCATTGACGTAAAACATGTATGGGGGAGGAGTTTCAGTTGGTGACATCATCCCATGGCCATTTTGTTTTGTATGGAGATTGTCATGACCGGATAGCCAGGACTGCTGAAGTGCTTCACTTATCCCGCATTTTTGTTTCTGTTTATATCCAAAATCTTTGAGGGAGGTTCGAGGCTTAGTAAGCCACTAGGGAAGAAGAGGGAGATACAGAGGATCAATACTCCAGCTGCATGCCAGGTCAATCTATTGATAACCCCCAGAGGGGACCTGCTTTTTCTGACCCATTGGTAAAACAGGGGTCATCATATGAGGTGTGCGGCCAGAGCACACTGGTGGAGGAGAGCACTTGTACTTTGGATATTATTTAGGCACAGTTTGGTGAAGCAAAATCTTTTGATGCCACAATTTGATGATATATATATTATTTTTATTTATGATTTTTTACTAGTAGTGCAACACTGTGTTGGAATTTACTGTTAGAAATTTGTTAAAGAAAAATTTTCCATCCTGCTCCTTAGAAGTTTCTAGCCACTGCAAATGTCAGTTTGACCCTACTAAACATTAGAGATCAAACAAACATTGCTAAAATTTTCAACTTTGTATGACATTTTACTAAATAATTGAAAAAAGGTTGTTTGGTACCTAACTCCATAGGTAAGACTTAAGAGGGAGGAATATTTCTGTACCCTACAGAATGAAACAAAGCAAACATCTGAGAGTGGTGGCTCCAGCCAAAGATGGACTACTCTGCCCTATGCACCAGTTTGTAAAGTAGTTTGCCTTATGAGGTGGAGAAGAAGCTACAAAGTACAGATGTTCTGCCCTTGTGGGTTTGATTTACTAAAATTGCAGATTGGCTACCATGCACAGCTGTACCAGATTTTGCAATCAGCTATCTAACTTCAGCTTGTTCAGCTAAGTTTTGACAAAAAACAACTTAAAAGCTGCAGCAGATTCTGCACTCTCCAGCATTAGTAAATCAACCACTGTGTGTCAGTCTGTAGACAACCTTGTCTTGTAAAGGGTTATAAAAAGGGGAATAAGAAATACAAAACATGCCATCGTGTACTGTATACTAAATCTCTTGTCAAATAAGGTTTAACCTCTTCTCTGCTGAAAAGGCAGTACTCCTCTGACAGCTTGCCGTAGGCAACCACCACACTCCAGTTTCATAAATCAGTCCCAATGGACCTTCTTGCTATGCTCTTATGTTTTACAACATCTCTGTAGCTGCTGGGAAGAATTGTAATGTCTCAGCGGAAAATCAATACAGCTCTAGATAAAGTGCGGTTTCATCCTATGCATTTATTGTGGCTCTGTGCTGTGCAGGGAAATGTCACAAATTGGTAGAGTTAATGCAGCTTATAAATGTGCCACTTAAATCTGAATCATCAAGACTGCACGGTTACTATGATAACCTCATTATAGCAGTTTACATTTGGGAACAAAGATTTTTTTTACAATTTGTAGAGTTTATTCTTACCTGGTAATGTCTGCATTAGCACTTTTTTCTGTTTTATGTTCCACACTGTGTTACTAGACCTAATATGTTCATTTAGGCTGCTTTCACACTGGGGCGAGAGCAGCGTCGGCGGTAAAGCGCCGCTATTTTTAGCGGCGCTTTACCGTCGTTTTAGCGGCGGTGCGCGGGCGCTAGCGGGGTGGTTTTAACCCCCGCTAGCGGCCGAAAAGGGGTTAAACCCGCCCGCAAAGCGCCGCTGCAGCGGCGCTTTGCCGGCGGTATTGCCGCGGTGTCCCATTGATTTCAATGGGTAGCAGCGGTATAGGAGCGGTGAATACACCGCTCCTTCACCGCTGCAAAGATGCGGCTGGCAGGACTTTTTTCACCGTCCTGCCAGCGCATCGCTCCAGTGTGAAAGCCCTCCGGCTTTCACACTGGAGTTAAAGGGGCCGGTTTTTTTCAGGCGTTACACAGGCGCTATTTTTAGCGCTGTAACGCCTGAATACCGCCCCAGTGTGAAAGCAGCCTTACAGACCCACTAAATGTAAAAGTCACAAAAATGCTATTATACGATAGAATCTAATAACATTTACATATACAGTGCCTTGTAAAAGTATTCACCTCCCCCCCCCCCCCCGACTTTTTACCTATTTTGTTACATTACAGCCTTTAGTTCAATGGTTTTTTTTAATCTGAATTATATATGATGGATCAGAACACAATAGTCTAAGTCGGTGAAGTAAAATTTGAAAAATATATACATAGAGCAATTTTTCAGAAATAAAAAACTGATAATTGGCATGTGCATATGTATTGACCCCCTTTGTCATCAAAAGCTCTGGTGCAACCAATTACCTTTAGAAGTCACATAATTAGTGAAATGATGTCCACCTGTGTGCAATCTAAGTGTCACATGATCTGTCATTACAAATACACACCTTTTTGAAAGGCCCCAGAGGCTGCAACACTTAAAGAGGAAGTAAACCCCGCCAAAAAAATTCTAATTTTCAAATGTTTGGATATTTATTAACATCAGCAATCATAATAACTATAAATAATCCAAAAACGAGCGTTATAAATACCTTTTTTAGAAGTTTTATATTACACTATCTTCCGGGTATCGCCCGCGCCATTGTTAGTGCTGATTTTAGAAGCCTTTGCGGACGTCATTTCCGCCCTTAGTTGGTGTCCCTCACGAAATCTCGCACATGCGCCGTAGCGTCATAACCAAGCCTCGATCTCGATTGCCGTTACTACAGCATTTCGTCACATGAAATGCCGATCAAGGCTGTAATATATGTAGTGAACAGCATAGCTGTTTCCTTATATATATTACTCGAACATAGGCATTATAGATTTATTCAACTTAATTTAGATGTAATAACCTGGAAAAAGATATTTAAGAAAACATTAAAGAAGAAAATTTGTTTTTTTATTTTCTCTGCTCTGATTCACTCCCCTGCGTGACGTCTTGTTCAGTCACAAGGGGGAGTATCAAGAAGAGCAGAATGATATCTACATCACGAGACTTCTCCTCTGTGCCAGTCAGAGGAGAATCTCACGTACATTACAATGCAGGCAAGCCGAAAAAATACACGCGGCATAGGATACATGCCGCGCTTGAAAGTCCATACTGCGCAATCGTGCATGACGTCATGGACCATAAAAAGGCTATTTTTATCAAAACTAAACAAGTAAGTGCACTTTCTCAGGCAGCGATCAGCTGCCTGTGTTAAGTAGTATCTGACAAGCTAAACATGTATCTGAGGGTTTACAACCACTTTAAGCAAGAGGCACCACTAACCAAACACTGCCATGAAGACCAAGGGACTCCTTAAACAAGTAAGGGACGATGTTGTTGAGAAGTACAAGGCACCCCCCCCCCCCATGTTGAGGGCATGTGGCCTGGTATGGTTCAGGAGGGGAGGCCGCTCACTCATCTCCCCTCCCCCCTTTCCTGGCCTGCCAGGTTGCATGCTCAGATAAGCGGGGAAGTCCACTGACAGCTGACGACTCATCCATTGTTAAGGATATGACGGACAGCTTCCTGGCCTGCTCCTTAACAACCAGCTAATCACTGGCTGTTAAGGACACTGGCAGCTTCCGCTTAAAAATATAAGTAAATAAACAAAAATCTTTGTTAAATGCTGGACACCAGCAATTATTAGCATTTAGTAGAGTTTAGGAGTGGTCAGTTTTTTCTGAGGCAGAGGGTTTTTTTTTCTGCCACTAAACTCTCTTGCCAAAAAACGCTGATAAAAGCCTATGTGTGCATAAACACATAGGATAACATGCAGGGATGTTTAGAGGCAGTTAAAAAACGACTCAGACGCCCAAAACAGCAGCTGTAAAAATGCCCAGTGTGTCACCTGTCCTGCTGCTAATTCCTTTGATTTTTGGTCCCTTGTGGAGTTTTTGGTCCCTTGTGGAGTCACAACCTTTTCATATCCAGCCATGCCCGGCTCTCTGCAGTGCACTGTGGATGCAGTTTTGAAGAAGGGGTCTTTGGAAGTCATTGGATTGTGTTGGCTGCTTTAGTTTTCTTTTTTTTCAGACTGAATATGCTTTCTATAAGTACAGAAATAAAATACCATTGATCTTACCAGAAACCCAAATTAAATCAGTTTTCCTAACTATCTTCTTTAAATGACAAAACAGTTCTCCTCCTGTGTGAAGGTTAAGAGGGGATGCCGCTTAAAGACCAAGCCTTTTCTGGAACTTTTTGTTTAAAAATTTAAATCAGTATTTTTTGGTTGAAAATGACCCCCAAGCATTATATATATAGATTTTTTTTTAGCAAAGACCCTAGAGAATAAAATGGTGATTGTTGCAATATTTCATGTCACACAGTATTTGCGCAGCAGTCTTTCAAACACAATTTTCTTGGGAAAAATACATTTTAATGAATTAAACAGAAACAAAACATAAAACACAAAACACAATATTTACCCCATTTTTTTTGTATAATGTGAAAGATGATGTTACGCCGGGTAGATAGATACCTAACATGTCCTGCTTTAAAATTGCTCATGCTCGTGGAATGGGGACAAACTACAGTACTTAAAAATCTCAGTAGGCAATGCTTTTAAATTCTTTACAGGTTATCTGTTTAGAGTTACAGAGGAGAACTTGTGCTAGAATTATTGCTCTCATGTTAACGTTTGTGGTGGTACCTCACCTGTGTGGTTTGAACACCGTTTACATATACTTGCGCGACTTACATATGCGTTTCAAAACCTCAACAAAGATTGTTGACCATGAAGGACTTTTTAGGCATAGATATAATACAATGAGAAAAAACAAAAAAAAGAGGGAAAAAAGGGGGAGTAATTAGTTTAAAAATTTTATTTTTCTAAAAAAGAAAGACAAACCAGGTCTCAATATTTCTTATCCTGTCTGACGTATTAGAGGCGTATCACACTTTGTATACATTCCTATACATATCCAATATAAGAATATTAAAGGAAGATTAACCATCAATACAAAAGATAATTTGTGTGGACAGGATAACAATTAAAAATCAGTTCAAAGATATTTAGGCGCTCTACATGTTTCACGTTCATCATAACGCTTCATCAGGAGCTATCATTTTTATTCCTTTTGGATAAACCAAGAAAAAGGAAAAGGAGGTGTCTACAGAAGTAGGATGGTATTATAGTCAAAATATCATATATAGTGGTAAAGCCCACAAGTGAGCACAAAACTCCAGGTATATATGTATGTAAGGCAGGAAGAGAGGATACTATAAGCCGTAATCTTCCATCCAATTCAGTCAGTAGTTCCAAAGTGTCCTTCCAATAAGTCCAATCGGGGACTCAAAATATCCTTGAGGGAGAGGGGGAGCAAAGGCGTCCCTCAATGATCTCCTCACCTCAAACACCGGGCTGCTGTGTGACACTGTGAGCTACCTGTGCTGGTATATTTAAAAGTGGACATACGGCATCATTTTGTGGTGCAGCCGTTCCATACCCCTCACATGGCAAGTGAATATGCTGGTCCCGTGGTTCCTCTCTTTTGACTTAGGTTAGTTCTATACATTACACTGTCTCACTTTATCTTTTCCTTCTCTGGTCTTTTGAAAAATCTTTTTTTAAATTGGTTTTTAACACAGGAACAAGAATACAAAGCAAGAGAGAGTGCACGCCAATCCTAGTGTATTATCATTTAATTGTTAAAATTCAATATGTAAACAAGCGAGGGTTGCACTTACAAACATCCGATGTAAGATGGCATTAAACAACTCCAAAGGAGCCTCCTCTCCTGGTCTGTAAGGATCAGTTGGCTCACAGGTGCCCGGCATACATTCAGACCAGCCGGCGCTGACGTCACTCATGGCCAGGGGAGGGGATGCACAGCGAAAACAGCTGTGCATCCCCTCCCCTGGCCACGAGTGATGTCAGCACCGGCTGGTCCAAGCGTATGCCTCGAGCGGCATGGGATATGAGGAAGCAGGCGGCTTACTAATACTTTTACCACACCGCCGGTCCCCTTTGAGCCAACTGATACTTACAGACCAGGAGAGGAGGCTCCTTTGGAGTTGTTTAATGCCATCTTACACCGGATGTTTGTGAGTGCAACCCTCGCTTGTTTACATATTGAATTTTAACAATTAAATGATAATACACTAGGGTCGGCGTGTACTCTCTTGCTTTGTATATTTTCAGATTCATGTCTGTCACCCAGTGGATTTGTGAGAGAGCTACAACACCCAGAACAGAGAACATATGTTTTGACTGTCTACTGTTGGAATAGGAAAAGTGGGGACATCTCTAGACTTGGTTTGTTGTTTGTGTTAACATAGGAACAAGAACACACTGTATTGGCCCTCGCATGTGCGGGACTGTTGGTCTCATGCAGAAGGTGCATTTTAGAAAAACAAGAAAGAAAAAACAAAAAAAGGCAAAACAAACTTAAACTTCTAAACTACTACCCCAATGAGGACAGTGGGGTCTACTCCATTAGATATAGACTCAGGCAATGATGGTAGGCAGATAACATAAATCAACATATCAATACCGAGGTACAGAGTTAAGGCTTGCATTCAGGGTATAGCATTTGCATCTGTATTTGCAGTGGAAGTGTCATTAAGCCAGCATGACCAAATCTTTTGGAACTTATTAGGACTCCCCCTGTTGGTGTAAATAGCTTTATTAAGTGGTAGACTAATATTTACTAGGCTTTTCCAGAAAGAAATGGTAGGAGGGGTGGGTTTCTTTCAGCTCATCGTAATGGCCTTACGGGCATAAAACAACAGTAAATAAGTATTCTTCTTGCCATTGTGGTCGTTAATTGTTCTACCAACCCCTACAAGTATCTTGCGCCATGTGGTACAGTTATCTGTGTAACACTGCTTATCACTGCTAAAACCCCTCACCAATATTGTACTAAAGCCAGGCAGGTCCAAAAGATGTGAAAGAATTCTCCAGCCTGATGGGGACCTTGCCAGCATGCTGGGGAATGTGTGGTAGACATCCTGTGGAGCCTGTGCGGTGTGTAATGTGCCCTTTGTAATATCTTATACTGAATCATCATATCTCTGGCTGAGATCGCGGAAGCAATGGGAAACTCCTGTACCTCCATCCAGTCATCATCATCCATGTCTGGGACATCTCTCTGACATTTCTGGTGAAGAGAAGTCAGTTCAGGGCTGGCTGCACAAATCAAGTACCCATATAGATGGGAGGCAGGTTTCTCTAATGCCGCGTACACACGACTGGACTTTCCAGCAGATAAGGTCAGACGGTGTTCCTGACGGACTTTCGGCGGAGTTCCGACGGACTTCCGAATGAACGGATTTGCCCACACACGAGTGGACTAAGTCAGTTCGAAAGTCCGTTCATTTTGAACGTGATGATGTAAGACAGGACTAAAAAAGGAAGTTCAATAGCCAGTAGCCAATAGCTTCCCTTGCATTGTATTTGGTCTGTCGAACCGGCATACAGATGAACGGTTTTCCCGATAGGAATTGAGTCCGTCGGACAGATTTGAAACATATTCTATTTCTAGGTCTGTCTGATTTTAATGAGGAGCGATCGGATTAGCCCACACACGATCGGAATGTCTAACGGACTGATTCCGTCGGACCTAGTCTGCTGGAAAGTCCAGTCGTGTGTACGCGGCATAAGTTGTGTACTCAGAGAGTGGATTAACTGATGCCATAACATTGGTATTTAATATAAGTAATGACACATTTTTACTATGGGCAAGTGGTTAAGAGAGGAAATGGTGTTTGCGATCAAAATCAGGAGAGCTGCCTAGGGTGACAACAATGCTTCTCTAAAGAAGCAGTGCAGGGAATTAGCGTTGTCTATAATTTTTTTTTTTAACACTGAAGACTGGTGTATTAATACCTTTCTGAATAATACCTGGTACACACAATAAAATTATCGGAGAAATGACTGTCCATTTTTTTTGGCATGCTAGTCTTATATCGAAGATAAAGAAGTTACTAAAGTTACGAAAATTCTCACAGAACAGAATAAAAACTTGGAAGTGAAGTCATTTTATTGTATTTTCAGGCGACCAACTGTACTGATTAAATGTAAATCATATGATATGATATGGTACAAAAAACATTCTTGTGCTTGTCCCATCAGATAATTTTACATAATTTATCATGAGCGGCTCTTAAAAAGCTGTGTACTAATGATCAGATTATCGTATGATCGCTTCGATAGTAGTATTTTTTGTATGTTTTTATGATCATGTGTATGGGCCTTAACTGTTCTGCATTGTCTGGAGCACTGAGAACTGAGGTACTGCATATAAAAAGAAATGAGGAATAATGTACTGCATAGTAAAATAGCAAAAAAAATAAAATAAAAAAGGAGTATACACAAGTTGCACAAAACAAAATATGTTTATTCAGAAGATCCAAATTCACAGTTCAGTGCATACTTGAAGATCACTTTAAGGTTGTAAAGCCGAGGGCCAGCTCATTTCGAAAAAGTTCATCATTAGTAGAAAACAGTAAACGAGCTGAATTGCTGAAGTTTTGCAACCTTGCTATTCCACCTTCAGATGAAATGTAATTTGTTAACCGTGTGACATTTTGACTAAAAGTATGGGTTCATTTAGAATGTGTTACCCTAGGACAGAAAGTGTGGTAGGATTACTGGACACTTCCAGCTCCTTATCTCCATATCAGAGGGAGGTCTTCTGTATATTGAACAGACCAAATGGAGCAAATAAGAGAAAAGTTAATAGTTGAGTTTTACATACACTTTAAAGGTTATTTACATGGACCACTGTTAAAATCGGGAGAGGAAAACTTGTTAATTTCTACTTCACATTTGTATTTAATTTTAATTACATTTACTCGCTGAACACTCTGCTGTCTATGGTAAAAGTTAATGTGGTTTATGGAGCTGCGAGTCAGGCTTTAATTATTAGAGATGTTTTGAGAATGCATAGCAACAAGCAAAAGCTTTATAACAATTACCCCCATACAACTGCTGATCAAATTGAACTGTCCACAATGAAAAATTGGGATATAATTAAAAACAAATTGATAGCATGAATAATTAAACCAATTAAAATATTCTCGAGCAAGTGTCATTAATACTGCAAAGTGTTAATTAATGGCTGCCTCAATAACTGAAACAAACAGTTTATGATTGTCATTGAAATAATGACAAATATGGAGGTCAAGGGTTGTTAGCTTAGGGCTTATTTATTAATATAGGGGCTTAAAGAGACACTGTTACTTTGGCCATACAGGGCAAAGGGACAATGTCTTTAAAAAGCCCCCTCCCCACAAGCCACCAATACTCATCTTTCTAGCATTCTTCCACAACTTCTTTCTCCATCACAGCCAGCACCGAAAATACCTGTTGGTGACTTGTGGCAGAGCCTCAAGATAGTAGGTACGTCACATTCCTACTTCATGTGACAGTGCTCGAGCCTAGCTATTGGCTGCAGCAGCTAGCTGCCATAACCCTGGTATCCAAGATAAAAGTGGTCTCTGCAGCGGATTCACAGCGAGATCACTTTTATCGGCGGTGGGAGAGGGGCCCCCTCCCGCCGTGATCCGGTGCCCTCCGCCACGATCCGGAGCCGTCGGCAGCAGCCGAGGCGATCTGGTCCTTCTTCTGGCTGTGCATGGAGATCAGTGAGGGGAAGATGGCCCCTGCCCGTCTCCATGACACTGCAGGGTGGAAGCGACGTCAAAACCTCACTTCCGCCCATAGCTCTTAAAGGGCCTTTTTTTCTTTTTTTTTTAATGAAAAAAAAGATTTATTTATTTATTTTATTGCAGTATTAGTGTAAATATGAGATCTGAGGTCTTTTAAGAGGTCCTGTCATTCTTTTTTTCTACTACAAGGGATGTTTACATTCCTTGTAATTGGGAATAAAAGTGACACACTTTTTTTTTTTAAAACAGTGTAAAAATAAAAGGTAAAATAAATAAGGAAAAAAAAATGTAAACATGCCCTTCCCGCCAAGCTCGTGTGCAGAAGCAAACGCATATGTGAGTAGCGCTGGCATATGAAAACAGTGTTCAAACCACACATGTGAGGTATCGCCGCAATCGGTAGAGTGAGAGCAATAATTCTAGTTCTAGACTTCCTCTGTAATGCAAAAGATGCAACCTGTAGAATTTTTTAAATGTTGCCTATGGAGATTTTTAAGGGTAAAAGTTTGTCGCCATTCCACAAGCAGGCACAAGTTTGAAGCGTGACATGGATATCAATTTACTCGGCATAACATTATCTTTCACAATATAAAAAAAAGTGGGTTAACTTTACTGTTGTCTTATTTTTTTAATTAAAAAAAGTGTATTTTTTCAGTCCGCTGCGCAAATATGGTGTGACAGAAAACATTGCAGCGACTGCCATTTTATTCTCTAGGGTGTTAGAAAAAAAATATAATGTTTGGGGGTTCTAAGTAATTTTCTAGCAAAAAAAAAGGTTTTTAACTTGTAAACAACATATCTAAAAAAAGAGGCCTGGTCCTTAAGTGGTTAAATTGTCAGACACAGTTATTTTGACTGCAGCATTGACGTTCCCCACCTTTTTTTTTTCTATTCATTTTTTATAGTTTTTAGATTTCTGTCAGCATCAGTCCTCAATTTAAAGTGAACCAAACACCACTTTTCATTCAATAAAGTACATACAATCACACATTTCCCAGTTTCTATTGAATTTGGGTAATAAGCCCCCCATCATGTCTGGGAGGCCAACAAGTAGAGACAGACATTCCCATTACACTATGAGGGGGGCAGCAGACTTGGTCTGTCCTTAGGTAGAGCATCATTTGTCTCTGTTTAGTGATAATGCCCTTGCTATTCATCTATAGCATGCAGCGGAGGTGGTGGACTGGCTTACTAAACCATCCTGATCCTCCTCATTAGTGATGGCCGAACGGTTCGCCCGGCGGTCGTTTCGCGGCGAATTTCCGACATTCGCGGTCCGCACGTTCGAACGCCTTTTTCCGTCGTTCGCCGCGGCGGACTTACGTGTTTAATGTATACAAGAACTTTAACCTTTGGTGACACGTTTATCATGTGATACAGGACAGCCAATTGAGACATGACAGCACATGGACACTTGTACATTCCCCCTAACCTATAAATACACCCGATCCGGTGGCCATTTTACATTCTTTCTTCTGTTAAGATAGGGACAGGTTCCTGTGTGGAGTAGGGAGAGATAAACCACTAGCTATTTGGTACACAAAAGTTCTTTTCAGGACTGGTATAGGTGTTAGGTGTTGATAGGTTTGCTGTGCTGCTGATTCTTGCAGCAGCCTGAGTGTCTTTTGTTAGTTTAGAGAAAGGGAAAGGACGGTGTATGCTACAGGGACAGCCAGATTAGTCTTTCATCATCATCATCATCATCATCATCATTAGCTGTTACTATCAAGGTCCACAAAAGAGCTGTTCCAGTAACCACTAATCGTTCTCTTTTTTTGCCAATTTGTATAGGGACAGGAAGGAAGCAGTGTTGTCAGGCAGTGAGGGTAATTTTAAAGACTTGCTGTTATTATTAGTTCCACAAAGGTTCTTTTCAGGACTGGTATCAGTGGTACAGTAATAGGCTTGTACATGTATAATATTCTTTCTTCCAAATATAGAAAGGATATTATACTTGACTGCTGCCCTTCTGCTGCAGTCTGCTAAACATTCACAACTCACTTGTTCCACAAAAGTTCTTATAAGGACTGGTAACTTGGTATAGGGTGCTACGGTACATAGGCTTGAGTGCGGTACAGTCTGCTGTTCTGTAAGGACCGCTATCGGTCCACAATAGATAGGGTTGACGTGCACCACTGCTGACCGCTGCCCTATACTGCAGCAGTCCTTCAGCGGTATAGGGACTGACGTACAGTCTGCTAATCACTAACACACAACCTGCTTGTTCCACAAAAGTTCTTATAAGGACTGGTAACTTGGTATAGGGTGCTACGGTACATAGGCTTGAGTGCGGTACAGTCTGCTGTTCTGTAAGGACCGCTATCGGTCCACAATAGATAGGGTTGACGTGCACCACTGCTGACCGCTGCCCTATACTGCAGCAGTCCTTCAGCGGTATAGGGACTGACGTACAGTCTGCTAAACACTAATACACAACCTGCTTGGTCCACAAAAGTTCTTATAAGGACTGGTAACTTGGTATAGGGTGCTACGGTACATAGGCTTGAGTGCGGTACAGTCTGCTGTTCTGTAAGGACCGCTATCGGTCCACAATAGATAGGGTTGACGTGCACCACTGCTGACCGCTGCCCTATACTGCAGCAGTCCTTCAGCGGTATAGGGACTGACGTACAGTCTGCTAAACACTAATACACAACCTGCTTGGTCCACAAAAGTTCTTATAAGGACTGGTAACTTGGTATAGGGTGCTACGGTACATAGGCTTGAGTGCGGTACAGTCTGCTGTTCTGTAAGGACCGCTATCGGTCCACAATAGATAGGGTTGACGTGCACCACTGCTGACCGCTCACCTATACTGCAGCAGTCCTTCAGCGGTATAGGGACTGACGTACAGTCTGCTAATCACTAACACACAACCTGCTTGTTCCACAAAAGTTCTTATAAGGACTGGTAACTTGGTATAGGGTGCTACGGTACATAGGCTTGAGTGCGGTACAGTCTGCTGTTCTGTAAGGACCGCTATCGGTCCACAATAGATAGGGTTGACGTGCACCACTGCTGACCGCTGCCCTATACTGCAGCAGTCCTTCAGCGGTATAGGGACTGACGTACAGTCTGCTAATCACTAACACACAACCTGCTTGTTCCACAAAAGTTCTTATAAGGACTGGTAACTTGGTATAGGGTGCTACGGTACATAGGCTTGAGTGCGGTACAGTCTGCTGTTCTGTAAGGACCGCTATCGGTCCACAATAGATAGGGTTGACGTGCACCACTGCTGACCGCTGCCCTATACTGCAGCAGTCCTTCAGCGGTATAGGGACTGACGTACAGTCTGCTAAACACTAATACACAACCTGCTTGGTCCACAAAAGTTCTTATAAGGACTGGTAACTTGGTATAGGGTGCTACGGTACATAGGCTTGAGTGCGGTACAGTCTGCTGTTCTGTAAGGACCGCTATCGGTCCACAATAGATAGGGTTGACGTGCACCACTGCTGACCGCTCACCTATACTGCAGCAGTCCTTCAGCGGTATAGGGACTGACGTACAGTCTGCTAATCACTAACACACAACCTGCTTGTTCCACAAAAGTTCTTATAAGGACTGGTAACTTGGTATAGGGTGCTACGGTACATAGGCTTGAGTGCGGTACAGTCTGCTGTTCTGTAAGGACCGCTATCGGTCCACAATAGATAGGGTTGACGTGCACCACTGCTGACCGCTCACCTATACTGCAGCAGTCCTTCAGCGGTATAGGGACTGACGTACAGTCTGCTAAACACTAATACACAACCTGCTTGGTCCACAAAAGTTCTTATAAGGACTGGTAACTTGGTATAGGGTGCTACGGTACATAGGCTTGAGTGCGGTACAGTCTGCTGTTCTGTAAGGACCGCTATCGGTCCACAATAGATAGGGTTGACGTGCACCACTGCTGACCGCTGCCCTATACTGCAGCAGTCCTTCAGCGGTATAGGGACTGACGTACAGTCTGCTAAACACTAATACACAACCTGCTTGGTCCACAAAAGTTCTTATAAGGACTGGTAACTTGGTATAGGGTGCTACGGTACATAGGCTTGAGTGCGGTACAGTCTGCTGTTCTGTAAGGACCGCTATAGGTCCACAATAGATAGGGTTGACGTGCACCACTGCTGACCGCTCACCTATACTGCAGCAGTCCTTCAGCGGTATAGGGACTAAGAGTTTTGTCACAGGGTCATTTAAAAAATGACATGCAGAGGAAGAGGCAGGCCCTTCCGCAGGGGTGGTAGGGGTAGGGCAGGAGCAACAGGCTTGAGCCAAAGTGGGAAGTTGCAGAAGGTGCGTTCAATTACTTTAAAGGATGCACCAGACTTGGTTGAGTGGCTCGCTCAGCCTTACTCTTCTGCACCCTCCTCATCCTCTCGATCTGCACCCTCTTCTTCACTCTCTGCTATGTGCACCCCCAAAGACACTACCACCAACAACACGACCACCACCACCACCACCACATACCTTCCGCTTGAGTCACTGGAATTATTTTCCGATCCATATCAAGAGGACATTTCTGATGCGCAGCCACTCTTGGTATTGGATCAGGAAGAGGAGGTAGCAACAAGCGCTACTCAGCAGTCTGACGCCAGTACCCAGATCAGCCCAAGGAGGAGGTTGGTCCCCGGTGTTGCTGCCTACTCCGAGATCTCTACTTATAGCGGTGGGGAAGGTGACGTTGATGATGACGTGTCTAGTGATGTCACGTGGGTGCCCACAAGAGAGGAAGAGGAGGGGAGTTCAGAGGGAGATATGGACCAGCAGATAGGGAGGAGAAGCAGCAATGACTTACATTGCACAGCAGGGACAAAGCAGACTGCAAATGTATCAGGAGCGAGTCATCGACCATGTACGGTCACATCTGGCGCTCCCAGGACACCGGCACATGGCTCCGCAGTGTGGGCTTTTTTTAACGTGTCCGCTGCTGACAATAGCGTTGCCATCTGCAATCTTTGCAGTCAACGCGTTAGTCGCGGTAAGCCCAATACTCACCTAGGGACGACCGCCTTAAGAAGGCACATGAGCAGCCATCACCGAGCCCAGTGGGAGCAACGGAACACACAAAGCCACACTGCAGGCTCTCACCGTCCAGCCTCGTCTTCTACTTCTCCTTCTCCTCTCTCCTCACAATTGTCCTCCACTCCACCTTCCATCACGCCAAGCTCACATTTTTCTGCAAAAAGGCAGGCTTCCGTGGGCCTAATGTTTGAGCGTAAAAAAATGATGATGCCGGATAACCCTCTTGCCCAACGGTTGGCGGCTGGCTTGTCAGAACTCATAGCCCGCCAACTACTGCCATATAAACTGGTGGACTCGGAGGCCTTTCGCAAATTTGTGGCCATTGGAACACCACAATGGAAGGTCCCAGGAAGGAAGTATTTCTCAGAGAAGGGCATCCCAGAGCTATATGGCCATGTTCAGCGGCAAGTGAATGTATCTCTGGCACACAGTGTCGGTGCCAAGATACATCTGACCACAGACACGTGGTCTAGCAAACACGGGCAGGGAAGGTATATCAGTTTTACTGCCCACTGGGTGAACCTTCTGACGGCCGTCAAGCATGTAACCCGTGGCACCCGTGTAGATTTGGTTTTACCGCCACGGATTGCATGCAGGCCTGACTCTTCTTCTCCTCCTCCTACTCCATCCTCCTCCCTCTCCTCCTCAGCTGCCTCCTCCTTTTCCGCTGCTAGCGTCTCTTCCACTGCACCGCCCAAGCTCCCCAGAACCTATTCCACATGCCAGGTGAGACGTTGCCATGCCGTGCTGCGTCTGTTGTGCCTGGAAGCAAAGAGCCACACTGGCCCGGCACTCCTTTCAGCTTTGCGTTCACAGGCAGATGAGTGGCTAACACCGCTCAATTTGACAGTTGGTAAAGTGGTGTGTGACAACGGTGCCAATCTGCTTAGCGCATTGAAACAGGGCAAAATCACGCACGTGCCGTGCATGGCACACGTCTTAAACTTGGTCGTGCAGCGATTCCTTGTCAAATACCCTGGGGTCCAGGACATCTTGCGGCAGGCAAGGAAAATCTCGGCCCATTTCAGAAGATCTTACACGGCCATGGCTCGCCTTGCTGACATTCAGCGGCGACACCATCTGCCGGTCAGACGTCTTATTTGCGATTGCCCGACGCGATGGAACTCAACCTTCTATATGCTTGATAGGCTGCTCCAGCAGAAACGTGCAGTTAACGTCTACCTGTATGAACTCTGCGAAAGAAACGGTTCTGGGGAGCTGGGTTTTTTTTCACCGCGCCAGTGGCTGCTCATGCGCGACACATGCAGACTTCTGCGGCCATTTGAGGAGATCACCAAACTGGTCAGTCGCAGCCATGGCGCCATCAGTGACATGGTACCTTATGCCTTCTTTCTGGAGCGTGCATTGCGTCGTGTCATTGATCAGGCTGTGGAGGAGCAGGAGCGGGAAGATGAGGAAGTCGCAATGCTGGATGAATTCCCAGGGGGGGCTACTCTATCTGAGACAAGTCAACAACAGGAGTCTGATGAGGAGTCAGAGGAGGATGGTGCCGGGGCGGATGAGCAGGAGCAAGAAGAGCATGCTTTAAACCTTTCTGGGATCCCTGTTGTGCGAGGATGGGGAGAGGAGAATGAAGAGGACGACATTATCCTGGATGATGAGCAGGAGCCAGGCCACCACACCGCTTCCACTTTAGTGCAAATGGGGGCCTTCATGCTCCAGTGTTTTAATAGGGACCCCCGTATAAAAAGCATGAGGGTCAAGGACCAGTACTGGGTGGCAACGTACTTAGACCCCCGGTACAAACACAAAATGGCGGAAATGTTACCGCCGTCGCAGAGGGCTGTCAGAATGCAGCACTTCCAGGCCTTGCTTCGAGAAATGCTGCATTCTGCTTTTGCGTGCGCTGGCAGAGGAGCAATTCCCACTCCCAGAGAAGGATTTGCGGGTACCAATCCAACAGCGCCTGCAAGAAGAGGCCGGTTTGAAGATGTGTTGGTGACTTCGGATATGAGGTCATTCTTTCAGCCGACCCATCGACAGGTGTCATCCGGATCCAGCATCAGGGAACGCCTAGACCGTCAGGTGTCCGACTACATTGGGTTAACGGCCGATGTGGACGCTCTGAGGAGTGATGAACCCCTAGACTACTGGGTGGGCAGGCTTGACCTCTGGCCAGAGCTTGCCCAATTTGCAATCGAACTGTTGGCTTGCCCCTCATCCAGTGTCCTGTCCGAAAGGACGTTCAGCGCAGCAGGGGGGATTGTGACCGATAAGCGTACTCGCCTAGCTCACCACAGTGTTAACTACCTCACATTTCTAAAAATGAATGAGGCATGGATCTCGGAGGAATTCAACACATGTGACCAGTAGACCATGTATATGTCTATAAACTATTTTTTTAATCAAGCACACAGACCTTCTTAATTCATTTGGCTCACTTCCTTGACCCAAAAAAGCACACCGTACTATATGCCCCTACCCTCCTCTTTGAAGAGGTTGAGCGGTGTCATATTTCTACTGGGGCTGCTTATGATATCCCTGTGCTGTGCTGACTTCCTCCTGGGGGTTCTTATTATGAAGGGATCACACTATCCCTGTGCTGTGCTGACTTCCTCCTGGGGGTTCTTATTATGAGGGGATCACACCATCCCTGTGCTGTGCTGACTTCCTCCTGGGGCTGCTTACGGTGCTGCTGTCAGTGCTGTATGTCACGGTGCTGCTGTCAGCGCTGTATGTCACGGTGCTGCTGTCAGCGCTGTATGTCACGGTGCTGCTGTCAGCGCTGTATGTCACGGTGCTGCTGTCAGCGCTGTATGTCACGGTGCTGCTGTCAGCGCTGTATGTCACGGTGCTGCTGTCAGCGCTGTATGTCACGGTGCTGCTGTCAGCGCTGTATGTCACGGTGCTGCTGTCAGCGCTGTATGTCACGGTGCTGCTGTCAGCGCTGTATGTCACGGTGCTGCTGTCAGTGCTCTGTATTACGGTGCTGCTGTCAGATGCCTCTATCACGGTGCATGTGTCATTCCGGTATGTCACGCTGCTGGTGATCATCTCCTGCACCCTCTTCTTTGCCTACCCTGGTCCCTGACCTTCCCTCTCCTCCATTGCCTTCATTAGCTCCATAGTCCTGAATTGTTAGAACAATTTCCCAAATAAAATAAAAATGCTTGTAGTTATCGATCCCAAATTCACCTCATACATGTATTATGTCATTGTCCAGATGGTGGGACTACGTTTTACCCCCTAATAATTACCACGTGGCCGCAAATTCGACATGAAGGTTTGCAAAGTTCGCCTCCCATTGAAGTCAATGGGGCCCGCGGCGAACGGTCGGTTTCGCGAACGTTTGGGTCCGTTCGCATTTCGCGTTCGCGAAACGTCCCGTCGGAAGTTCGTCCATCACTACTCCTCATCCCTCTATGACTCAAGTTTACACTAGTGCGCAGTCCACAGCAGTGGCCAGAGTGGGTTATTTTGCCTCTTTTTTCACAGCCACTCCTGCCATAGCCCCCCCCCCCCCCCCCCAGATAGCAAGGATAACTTTCCCCAAATTTGTGGCATTGAATTGTAAGTCTGTTAACTTGCTGCACATTTTGTACACTTGCAGAGCACTTGAAGCAAAAGTTCTAGTTGACACTTTTCCATTTTGTAGCAAATTTGTGTGGCAAGTCTCTAGCGAGAGCAAAGTTGCAGTGGTGAGTCTATAGCAAGAGCTCTGCAAATCTACAGCATGAAAATTCAGCCATAGTGACCCCTGTGGTGAGATGACTATAGCACAACATAACTGAACCAGAACATGCAGCAGACTAAAAGAATGTTTGTTAAGAAAGTTGATCTTGATTAATACAATGCAGACTTGCTGCAATTGTGCAACAAACTTGTGAAGCCTGGCAAGTCTACAAATGGCTTAACAAGTCATTTTCAAACATGCAGCACAATTGCTTGCTATCTGGGCCAGCATCATGCATAGATAAGTCAGCTGAATTATTTGAAAACAACATCAGCCACTTGCTTCTTGAGGATGCACAGACATTACTTGATTCTGAAGGGAGTAACATGAGCCAACAGAGAGGGGAGAACACTGATAAACAACAAATTGGCAGCCATGTTCCCCCAGCCACAGCATATTGCCAAGTTGGCTCCAGTGATGATGAGGATAGAGGGAATGATGTTGATGATAATGAGGCCACTGACATTATCTAAAAAAATATTGTTAATCTTGGCCTGAGTGTACTATAATTTAGTTTCTTCACATAAGGCTTGCCCACTGTGGTGCAAAAATGTGTTATTTCCATTCAAAATCTGCCAAAGAGACACCAGAAATTATCCAAAAAATTTCCACTGGCTCCCCAAGCCGTTGTTTACAAAATTAAGAAAGCTTGCAGGGAAAATCAACTTAAATGTAATTTATTTTTCTTTCGAAATATCAGTTTTGCTGCAGCAGGTTCTATACATGGTACAGATGCGGCACTTTACAGTCAGACTAAGGGGACCCCCCCCCCCGGGACTATATTTAAAGGAGTTTGTCATTTTTATTGTTTCACTCTAAGCATCATTAAAATCCTTGCTCCTGTAAAAATGATCGTTTTAAAAAAAAAACATTTTTGCATTGATACACGTTCTCACAGAGCAGTATCCAGGCCCCCATAACCTTTTTTTATGGCCAGTAACTTGCATAATAGCTTTCAAAATGGGGACTTTTGATTTTTCAGGTTCCAGTCACATAGATTTGAATAGGTTTTGCCATTCGTGTCCAAACGTTTGCGATGTTTGAGAGTTTTGGTGTGAACTGAACCATGGGATGTTCGGCAAACAGACAGGAAAGGTAATTTTTCCTAGCAGAAATGCAGAAAACGACATTAACATGTTTCAACACTTCACACTCTGAAGCAAAAAAAAAAAAGTATATGGCTTTAGGTATAGTTTAAGCTCCTTAATGTAGTGCTGCCAAACCGTTAAGTTTGATCTCCATGATTAATAGAGGATCCTGAATGATGCAGTGTGTCCATGAACAGAGTGTTGCATTGGCAGATCATTTTAGACGTGGAGCTCACAAAACACATGCCCATGTAAAGGCACACTTACCGCAGCTGTAAAAGAAATATGTAATATGGTAGTATCTTCAGTAATATATAACCGGTCAAATATTATCTCTTGTTTTAAACAGAAGCCTGATTTCTGAGAGTGACTCTGCATTGTCTTATCAAATAAGCCTCCTGCAGACTTCTACATACAGTCAGTAAGTACTATTGACTTTTTTTTAACATTTCAACAAGCAAGCATTAGATCCCGTTTCAAATAGTGCCTACAGATAAAGATGATATACCTGAGCAAATGACATATAAAATGGACATGGTGTATTCATTTTCATGATCTAAAATAACAAAATTGCAGATTTCTCATATGGAAAAAGTAGGTACACCCCTATATTTGTGAGCACTTCAAATCCATGTAATTAGAATCTGATGCTCCTGATTAGATGCCCATGATTAGACCCTCCTTAGGTTACGGGCACACTTGTGACGGTGGTTGCTTCTGCGGAACCACACCTGTTCCCGCAGCTGCAACCACCTGCACAGAAAAAAATGCCACTCAGGAGATGTGTGGGAATACCATTAATCTTAATGGCACCCCCATGCATTACAGTGTGGTTCCCTACACTGGGAACCACGTTAAATGATGTGGTTTCCCTGCGGCCATGTTGTCTGAAAAAAATGGACCTGTTCCCTGCATTTTCAGTGTATACAGCAGCCCATTCACATAAATGCCACGGCTTGTGTACAGTTGCAGGGAAACCACACAAGTGTAAACCTAGTATGGGAGTATGGAGCTGGAAGAAATGTATTGATGCCTATGAGTCTGGCTAGGGATTTAAAAAGATTTAAAAAGATTTCCGCTGTAAGGAAAACAATCTACAAATGGAGTCAATTTGTCTATAACTGGTTGGCCCTGCAAATTCAATACAAGGGCTGATCATTTGATACTAAAACAAGTCTTCAAGAACCCCAAAATGTAATTTGGTGTTCAAGTAAGTCTTGTAGCAGTTGGGGTTAAAGTGCATACATCTACAATCTGGAAGATTGCACCATGAGCGTTGCATTAGGAAAAAGCCTTTGTCGTCCAAAAAGAACTTTACAGCAAAAATACAGCAAAAATACAGTTTGCCTTTAACATTCAGGCAACGATCATGCCCACTGGAACAATATGATAAAAGCTGTTCAATCAAAGATAGAGATGTTTGATCCAAAAATTTAACACGTTTGCACACAACATACAATATATAAGTGAAGAATCTCATAACAATTGTGAAGCATGGTAGTGGAAATGTTATGGTGTAGGGTTGCTCTGCTGCTTGAAGGCCTTTACAGTAATCATGTCAACTATAGATTCTGCAGCATATCAAAGTGGGCTTGATAAGCATGTGAGGCCATCAAATGTAGTAGTTGAACTGGACCAGAAATTAGTCTTTTAACACAGTGATCCAAAGCAAACTTGCAAAATGACTAAGGAATATCTCAAAACGAAGACACGGAGGGTTATGGACTTCCCTGGTCAAAACCCTAATTTGATTCCCAATTTTGTAGGGGGATTTTGAAAGGCAGTTCATGAAAGGAACCCCACAAACATCATGTAACTGAAGGATTTTTGCATGGAGAAGTGATCAGAAAGTCACCTAGTTGATGTCATAGACTGGTTGGCAGTTTTACAAAATGCCTACAGGAAATCATTTTTGCTACAGGGGGGCAATACCAGCTTTAGCTATAATTGTACATTACATTAATAAATTGGTTCAATAAATGATTTTCTTTGTTTTTATTCATGTATATCATCGTTATCTGTAGGCAGGGTTTGAATAAAGATCGGGTTGCTTGTTACAATATGTTGAAAAAGTCAAGAATTTCCATGGAGTGTAGTTACATTTGTAGCACTAACCCCCGAAGGAGCTGTTGGTTTTGATTGGGCCTGCACTCTACCTAGAAACCCCGCTGACTTGACTCAATCCCATTGGCACAGCTGTGGTGCAATGCAATACAGTACCATATACAACAATGCAAAGTACCTGTATTGTACCATCAGGATCCACTGGCTCCACCTGGTAAGGAAAAACAGTACGCCACACAACTGTATACTTAACCAGAAATATTATTTACTGTAAAATATTTCACATGGTGGTTACAGCAATTGTGCTGTCATCCCAACGTAGGATGTCAGTACAATATAAATCAACAGACAAATACAATATGAAAGATATATATATATTTCTATGTACCTAAACCTGGGAGCTCCCGCTACTTTAAAGTTATACGCAAGGCCTCACTTAAAGTACTCTCTCCTGTATCTGCGCTAACTAGAGATGACTCCTCTGATATTTGTAATCCAAAAGGTAGGTAAGAGTTAGCTTGAAGTGGAAGTAAACTCCCCTATCATTTGCAGCCAAGGAAGCTGCCATCTTTGTTTAATCTTCAACTGCTATGGTGCTGCACATGTGATTCGTTATGACACCAGCCATTGGATAGTTTGATAGTTTGGCTGAGAGCACAGCCAATGTGCAGTTAGCATTCCGGCATGCCTTTTTTTTAACTGTTTAAATCCATGGGTTTACTTCCACTCTAAGGTACTCCTGGTATAACTCCAAGAACTATACACAGCGCTTGGGCACTAAAGTGAAGTAGGCCTCAAGCCTGCTCTATGTCAGTTGCTCTGTTACGCCTCCGTGGAACAACAGGTTCCAGCGAGGCCTGTAAATGAGTCTAAGGCCGCGTACACACGGGCGGATTGTCTGCCCAACTAAGTTCGTCAGACAATCCGACAGACAGTCCGTTCAACTTTTGAATGAACGGACTTGACCACACACGATGAACAGACAGTCCGCTGAAAGCTTGCGCGATGACGTGTACAGCACGTACGATGGGACTAGAAATACGACGTCCAATACACTGCAATGCAACCTTCGGCGTGTAAATCCTTTCTGAGCATGCGCCATACTTAGTCCGTCCAACTTGCCTACTCACGAGCGGACTGTCCGCTGAAACCAAGTTTGGACGGACAAAATTACGGAAATTCCGAAAGACTAAGTCCGTCAGACTGTCCGCTGAAAAAGTCCGCTGAAGCCCACACACGAGCGGATTGTCCGCTGAAACACGGTTCAGCGGACTAAGTTGGGCAGACAATCCGCCCGTGTGTACGCGGCCTAACTGTGTGCAGCAAATTAACAAACGGTGGGCCGTAACCCGCTCCCCAACTGGATCAGTGTTCTGGGTGATGACTTTGATCCGGCAACTGTAGCTTGCTTCTGTATAGCTGGGCAGGTGCTCTGTGTCACTCCGCTGACTCTGATACTCCGATAAGTGTCTCTGGGCCTCATCAATCTGATCACCAGCTCTCAGGCTCCGTCAGGTCACCTCACAAACGTGAGCAGTCTGGCGCTCCGCAATAGCTGTTAGCCGCTGCCACTTGGGACACTCCTCCACAGATCCGCACAGGCAGGTAACGTAGTCCCAAGAGACCTAAAATGGCCACTGCAGTCCCTTATATCCCCTACCCAGCATGTCCTGCATAAGAGAATGTTCATGGGTAAGTCACACACGGACTCCTGGGTAACAAGCTCAACCTTCAGAATCCAAACAAACAGTCAATTCCTGTACAAGTCTTTAGGTTTTTCTGAGGTAAATTATAAATAGGTGCATTACCCATATTTGGCCACTAGATGGCGCTAGTGTGAAACCACAGTAATGTCCATGTAGCGGATGACATTTTGGACAAAATGTCATACGCATGTAAATTTAGTTTTTGCCTCAGAACAGTAGGGGTTCTGAGGGTTAATTACAGTTTCAGGGGAGAACCCCTTTCTTCAGAGCCTAGACATTGCCCGTCTAGTCTCTGAGGAAAGGGGTTCTCCCCTGAAACGCATCAGAAATTGTGTTGGGGTATCGGTCGATTTACTTGACATCAGATCCGGGCTTATTGATGTTCGGTGAGGTGGACCCTGCTGTATTGATTATGCCTTTTATCAATACTCGTTTGTGAGTAGCCATTTTTCTATATGTTTGGTTTGAATAAAGCTCTATCTATGGTAATGCACTAGGTCAGTGCACCCTCCTTTTTTGTTTTGTTTTCTACTGAGTTGGGAAGGACATTGACGAATTCACGTTTTCCCAGTACCATTGAGGAGACGGGAAACGTTCCAGGTACTGAGGAAAAAGGTTCATGCTCACCCTTCGTTACAACTTTTAAACATTCATAGGATTGCTTCAAGTTTTGAGTCAATGTGCTGACTGCCATGATCTCTGGCTAGAGATCTGTTCAGTCTTAAAGTACCCAGCTGCGAGTGGCTACTCTCTGGGTGGAATTAGAGACTTTGCTAGACCTGCGGTTCAAGGTGCCTGAGTTCTTCACCCGTATCCTCTGTTCCCATAAGGGACTGTGTGATTGGATGTTACTACTGCAAAATAAAACCTTTGAAAGAGGACTTTATCCGTTTCAGTGTTCAAGTCGTTGGGTATCAACACTGGCAACCCCTAGACGTGGAAGAGCAGGCCAAGAGAGGGCAACTGGTAAGCCCAATAAGTCAAGGCTGCCCCACAAGGGTGGTGGCCGCTACATCCATATACCTCACATTAAAGCATGCATAATCACATCAATAAACCATGATGTCAGCGCTACACATTTTTGACTGTACATCAAATATTCAGCCTAATAGGGATATAACTGTGCCATAAACAATATAATCTGATTGCTTAGTATCTGTTCAATCTCCTTTTACCAAAATTATGTAATGTGAGGTTTACCTAAACAATCAGTTTAATTTCTATTCGCCATTGCAGAACATAACTGTTAGTAGATATATGTGTTACGCACTGCTCCTGATGGGCAGACGCTATTATTTTTTCAAATTTATTTGTCTGAATCTATAGTTTGGCTCAGACTAATTCTCTCGAAAAGTTCTGATTTGTGTCTCGTGGTCCGGCGCCTCAGGGCGGGCTGGCCTGAGGCTTTGCAACTGAGAGTGTGGGCCCAGAAATGTCTTGGGGCCTGCTGATCCAGGGGTGGTCCGGTGCTTTCTCACCTGCAGGGAGAAGCCAAGAAAACTGGAGGATCCAGGGGAGGACTTTTCCAGTGGAGGACCGGACGCAAGGCTGGTGTCTCTGGAGGAGCCTGGAAACTCAGTTGGAGGATGCAACCCGGATAAATACCCATACAGTATCGCCGGGTCGGCTGAAAGAATGTGGTACTGTATGGTAGTTCTTCTAAAACTCTCAAGATTTCTAAGTTCAATTGACAAGTCTGTGGCAGAGACTTTGTTGAGCACCTCATTGGCTGCTAGGTCAAGTGAGAGGGGCCTAGCCGGTGATTGCTAGATCCAGTCTGTGGAGCTGTTTGTCCTCTGGATCTGACTAATACCTCTAACCCGCAATTACTGGATGCCTGAACTCCCCTTTATCCTCTAACCCTCTATTGAAGGACTGTGTTTCTTTCTTTCTTTGTGTTACCCCTAAATAAATCTTCAAAAAAGGACTAAGTGTGGGATTCATCATCATTTGGGCTACTTTCCAACGCGATCCCTCTAAGCCCTTGTACACACGGTCGGAGAATCTGTCGGAATGAGTCTTATCGGACCGTGTCGTCAGATAATCCGACTGTGTGTGGTATGCATCGGACTGATTCCGTCCGAATCTCCGTCCGACCCAATTTTCCAACAAGTTGGACATATTTCCCGACCAACTGGGCCGGGCGGACCTAATCCGATCATGTGTAGAGCATTTTCATCGGACCAAGTGCCACGCATGCTCAGATCAAATTCCTACATCAAAGCTATTGGCTACTAGCCTGAATGTAGTCCCATCGTAACGAAATTACGTCATCACGTTCTGAAAGATCTGATTTTTTGCCAACTTGGCCCAACCGTGTGTATGCAACAGTTTCAGACACAATCCGTCGGACTAAATCCGACGGGCAAAATCCGACGGATTTGGTTGGCACAATCTCCGACCGTGTGTACATGGGCTAAGCCCTTGTACACACGGTTGGACATTACGACAACAAAATCCATCGGATTTTGTCCGAAGGATTTTGTCCGAAACTTGTGTTGCATACACACGGTCGGACAAAGTTGTCGGAATATTCAATCGCTCAGAACGTGATGACGTTATTTTGTTACGACGGGACTACGTTCAGGCTAGTAGCCAATAGCTTTGGTCTAGGAATTTGATCTGAGCGTGTGTGGCACTTTGTTCGATCGTAATTCTCTACAAACAATCGGACAAAGTCCGATCGGATCATGTTGTCGGAAAATTTTATAGCCCAGCTCTAAAACTTTGTTGGTCGGATATTCTGACGGAAACAGTCTGATGGAGCCCACACACGGTCGGATTATCCGACAACACGGTCCGATCTGACATTTTCCATTGGAATGTCCGACCATGTGTACAAGGGCTTCAACGAAGAGGCGAGCAGGTGAGGTACCAGTAAGCCCAAATAAAACCAGCAGCTCCTTCCAGGGTTAGTGCTACATAAGGAAGATTATACAGTCAGACTGGAATATATTGTCAGCAGTAAAGAAAAGCAGGCAGTACATTTAGGAGCCCAATGCCCAGCCCTTCAGAATGACATACCTATATATCTATGTATGTCTATCTAGTAGTACAAACTATTAAGTGTTTTTGTATTTGTGGAAAATAAAAAGAAAAAAGTGACATATGGAAAACAGCAAGTTAAAATATTCATTAGATGTTGGAGAAGTTAAGAAAATAAGTGATCAATGGAAGCAAGGATAATAAGGATTATTTCAAAAGTAAGGGGGGAGGGGCGTCCTACAATTGACAACTGTCACTAGAACAGGTGCTATTTGAACATTCCCCTTCTACAGCTGTTTTGAAATGTTAGATTTCCCCTCATTCTCTGTCCAAGTGACAGCAGTAAGGCTGAGTTCACACTGGTTTAAGAACAGGCGTTTGAGAGGTATTTGACAGGTGTTAAAAACGCCCCTCAAATGCCTATGCACAAGATTCAATAGACAGCATATTGTGCTGTTCTTATTACAAAATCAGAAGCGTTAGTGTCGCTCTGCTTCAAAATTGAAGTTTCATGTTGAGTCAGAAGGCGCTGAAACTTTTCAACGCCTCCCATTCAAGTCTATGGTAGCACTCCGCAAACGCTTGTCAGGCATTTTAGGCGTTGTTTTGGGCGGTTGTGGGGCATTCAAATCTGTCACTTTACATTGCGGAGCAGTTTTAACGCTCATCAAACAATATGAAACCGCACATAGGGCTTTTAGGGAGCATTTTAACGCTTGTAATATGCCCCATTCTAAAGCTCATTGACGCCTGTCTTACGCCCATACTAACACTTTACAAATGCTATAGGAGTGTTTGTTGAGCATCAGTAATTTAGCAAGTGTGAACAAGCCCTAACCAAGGTAGAGTGAACATTCTCTGTGGTGACAGACAGCTGTTCAATTCTTAGGTGCTACAATCGAGTTCTTCTTTAATAAAACTACTTTCTCCATGAGGGCTACCAAGCTACAAGTGAAGGGCTGCCAGTTTGGGCTATCTATATTGATTCCTATTATTTCTTATTTCTATGATAAAATAAAAATGATTGCTAACGAAATAGTTAAAAGCAAAAAATTATAATAGCTAAACTGGTTTTAATCTTGAAAAAGGCACTCAAGTGGTGAGTGGTTGAATTAATTCGGAAAAAATGACCATGTTATACATTTTACCAAATAATGACAGGGTATTACCAATGACATCTGGCATGTTGTACAAATACCACTAACTGTGATTTTCAAGTAGCCTAGAAAGTGAATGCAGACCTGTGGGAGCAGTATCATGTATTTCTGTAGCCTTTGAGCCTCTGTAAGGCCCACACACTATTTCTATAGAAAGGTGGAGGGTCAGACAGCCCACGTTATATTTGTAGCTCTCCATCATGATGCCTACAAGTGCTGCAAGTACAACATCTCGGATACCGGGTGATCAGCGTGGGATGTTTACTGCTCATGAATACTGATGGCATTGGTGTCTAGCAAAGGACTTTTTAAGAGCACAATCTGCTGTTGACTGTTCAGGAGACCAATGCAAGTACTCATGGATCACTATTGCTAGGCAGAGAACCAGAGAAAGACTGCTTGCAACAAGCCACTGATATAGCTGTGCATCAATTATCTTGTTGCACACCCTTACAGCCACTGCAGCTTCTAGTTATCGTCAATATATTGTTAACCATGGTTTAGTTAGTGTGCTTTCTCTTTACTCAAATGTACAAAATACACTTACCTTTAGAACCCAGTGTCAACAAATAGCTTTTTATTCTTTTAATATTTAAAGTGACGGACATGCTTGGCAGAAATAGTGCTGAACTGTTACGAACTCTCCAGTAACTTTGATGTAAGATTACAAAGCCTGATTCATTGGTTACAGCCTTCTTTTCCTTGCACAAGGTTCCTTTCACAGTAAAAAAATTCATATACTGACAGCCTGACTGACAAATTTGGCCTAAGAGAGTGAAACGGATACAGTCATAGTACATACTTGCATACATACTGTACATGACCAGGGTAGTTCAGGGTTCAGGGTTACCCTCCTGACTCGCAATAACTTTCCCACTACCTTGCCTGAAAAAAAAACTATATAACACTCAAGTTGAGTTAAAACACTCATAGCATTTCTATTATTTATAAATAACTAAAACATTTCCACCAATTTCCACCAATAACACAACAGTATAAATCCCTTATAGGGCTGCAGGTCAATGGAAACCAGACAGAATCCTTGTATCGGCAGGGCTGGTAAACTTTGTTAGGCCTTTAGGTACAATACACCACAGCAGGGATGATATCAGCTAAGCACAAGCATGTACAACCTAATAGAGGACACTACATTGAAGATGTACAATGCCATCAAATTAACCCACCTTTAAAGACCCCACACCACACGCCAACTGCTATGACTTTCACTAAGACTGTGCAATGTTTTCTTGCCATCACCAAATTAACTTTGTCTCACTCCTCACTACAAACAAATGCCTTGGTGATTGTCCTATCTTACCCGCATCCAATCAGGTAAATGACTTGGACTAAACAGCTTGGTCCCCATGTAAATTAGGAGAAAAATATAAAAGGTATAAAAGGGAAAAAATGGAATTCATATGAACCTATGAAACTATTTTATAAATATCATGAACTACAACATCATATATGAGCCACATACAATATCTTTTGCATTTTGGATAGTTTAGAGACAATTTACACCGTTGCCCATGTTGCAATGTGCTAAAATGCATGTGCCCAACTGCTCCCAATAAAAATACTGTAGCACCTGTTCCCATCCTAGTGCTGCAGTCCAGTGTGCCTTGAAAATTAAGACATGTCAATTGATTTCTGTATTTTAGTGAATTGGGAGACCTATAGAAGCCAATTGAGATCAATGCCAGCACATCATAATGCATGTAATATGAGGTTCGATTCATTGGCTAAAGTCATTAACAAGCCTTGTGCCGCGTACACACGATTGGAATTCCGGCCAGAAAAAGACAGATGAGAGCTTTTCATCGGAAAATGTGACCGTGTGTATGCTCCATCAGAATTTAGCTGTCCGAATTTCCGCTAGCCAAAAATTGATAGCATGTTCTCAATTTTCTCGACAGAAAAACTTTCTATCGGAAATTCCGATCATGTGTATGCTATTCCGACATGCCAAAAATAACGCATGCTCAGATTCAACTACGAGACGGAAGCTATTGGCTACTGGCTATTGAACTTCCTTTTTCTAGTCCCGTCGTACGTGTTGTATTTCACTGTGCTCTAAACTATCGGAGTTTGGTGTGACCGTGTGTAGGCAAGACAGCTTGAGCGGAATTCTGTCTGCAAAACCATCAGAGCTTTTTTCGACGAGAATTCCGATCGTGTATAAGCGGCATTAGTCAATGGCTGTAAACCGTATCCACTCAGAATTCTAAATTTAAATGACATTTTTAATGAAAAAATTTTAATGAAATGTTTTGATGCAAATCACAACACATGTTAACTTGCAGAGAAAAAACACTTTGATGCAGGACAACACACTGTCTAATGATACAGACAACATGCACCTATATGCACAAACATAGATCTAAATGCGCTTTTAAAGCTACAGGGTCAGGAATAACCACATCCTGTGCTGTCACAGTAAATTTGCTGCGGTGGGGTGGCATGATCAGGCTTAGTAGGGTACATACCCTGGCAGCAATTATGAAATTTTAGCATTAATATTGAAAATATGACTGATCATGCCAAGAAAACTGTCTTTTATTTAAGGATAGCAATCACATTAAGCTATTTATTATCACATAGTTATTTTTTATGCTTTTTAAATCATAATGATAACATAAATCACCCAAATGCCCCTGATTAAAAAGTTTACATAACCTGGAACGTTTGGCCTTGGTACAGACACATAAGGTGGCAATTAAATAGCAATTAAAGGTTAATTTCCCACATTTGTGGATTTTTAACCACTTCAGCCCCAGAAGAATGTACCCCCTTCCAGACCAGGGCACTTTTTGCGATTTAGCACTGCGTCACTTTAACTGACGTTTGCGCGGTCGTGTGATGTTGCACTCAAATAAAATTGACGTCCTTTTTTCCCACAAATAGAGCTTTCTTTTGGTGGTATTTGATCGCCTCTGCTGTTTTTATTTTTTGCGTTATAAACAAAATAGAAATAAATACAATATTTTGTACTTTTTGCTATAATAAATATCCCCATTTTAAAAAAAAAAAAATTTTTCTCAGTTTAGGCCAATGTGTATTCTTCTACATATTTTTGGTAAAAAAATCACAATAAGCGTATATTGATTGGCTTGCGAAAAAGTTATAGCGTCTGCAAAATAGGGGGTAGATTTATAGCATTTTTATTGTTTTTTTTTACTAATAATGGCTGTGATCTCTGATTTTTATTGTGACTGCGACATTATGGCGGACACATTGGACAATTTTGACACATTTTTGGGACCATTGGCAATAATACAGCAATCAATGCTATAAAAATGCATTGATTACTGTACAAATGTCACTGGCAGTGAAGAGATTAACACTAGGGGGCAATCTAGGGGTTAACTGTGTTCCTGGGAGGTGATTCTAACTGAAGGGGAAGGGGACTGACTAGAGGAAGTGACGGATTGTGGTTCCTAGCTAATAGGAACACACGATCTGTCACTGATCTCAGAACAGAACAGGGAAGTGTGTATTTACACACACACACTCGTCCCTGTTCTGTGTCTCCTGCTCACGATCGCTTGTGGCCGGTAGCCATTGCGGTCGCCGGCCATGAGCATTGGCACCCCCACTGTGCAGCGGGCGTGTGTGCGCCTGATATCTCAACCCCGTGAGATGACGTATAGCTACGACCGCTTGCGCAGGGGAGCCAACCTGCTGCAGTATAACTGCGGCGGCTGGTCGGGAAGCGGTTAAATCACAATTAGTGTCTATGTATAAATAGTCAATGAATTTGTTAGCTCTCACATGGGTGTAATTAAACTTTACAAAGATGGAAAAGCATATAAAAAAGATATCCAAAGCCTTGAATAGGTCAGTCAGTACTGCTCACTCACTTAATAATAAGTGGAAAATTTGGGGATCTCTTGATACCAAGCCAAGGTCAGGTAGATCAAGAATGATTTCAGCCACAACTGTCACAGGAACTGTTCCGGATACAAAGAAAAACCCACAGGTAACCTCAGGAGAAATACAGGCTGCTCTGGAAAAAGATGGTGTGGGTGTTTTTAACCACTTAAAGGGGTTGTAAAGGTTTTTTTTTTTTTTTTTTCTAAATAAGTTCCTTTAGGTTAGCATTGTTGGTTCACTTACCTTTTCCTTCGATTTCCCTTCTAAATGTTTTTTTTCTTTGTCTGAATTTCTCACTTCCTGTTCCTCCTCCGTAAGCTGTTCAGTAAGCTGTTCTGGCTGACTAAACACCGCTCAGATGATGGTGTGAAGTTTACTGAGGAGAAACAGGAAGTGAGAAATTCAGAGAAAGAAAAAAAACATTTTTTTCCTCAGTTTAGGCCTATACGTATTCTTTTACATATTTTTGGTAAAAAAAATTGCAATAAGCGATTTGCCTGTACATGCCCTTTTGCCGACGTATATCGGCGTGAGGCGGTCGGGAAGCAGTTAAAAAATAAAAATAAAAAAAATGGCCTTTTGAGAGCTGTGGACGGAAGTGACGTTTTGACGTTGCATCCGCCCTGCATTGTTATGGAGACAGGTGGGGGCCATCTTCCCCTCACTCGTCTCCATGCCCAGCAAGGGTGAAGATCCGATTGCCTCTGCTGCTGCCGATGGCTCCTGTAAGCGGTGAAGGGCATCGGAACATGGCGGAGGGGGGGCCCTCTCCCACCACCAATAAAATTGATCTGATGGCGAATCCACCACAGAGACCACTTTTATCTTAGCTAGCTGCTGCCATAACAACGATATTCCTCTTCAAACAGCCAACGTATAATGACGGTGGGCAGTCCGTAAGTGGTTAAGGTGCACAATACGATGATACTTGAATAAAAAAAAAGCTGCATGGTCAAGTTACCAGAAAGAGGCCTTTACTGTACAATTTCCACAAAAAAAGTCTGGTTTCAATATGCCCAACAACTTCTTGGCTTTTTTTGTGGCATTGGTGCAGTAAAGGCTTCCTTCTGGCAGCTCAACCATGCAGCTCTTTTTTGTTCAAGTATTGCAGTGCACAAGTAGTGCACAGTGGATTTGCCTTTAGTAAATCAACCCCCATGAGTACATCAGGATTCATTAATTTTCAAATATATATACCATAGTTTGTAGACGCTATAACTTTCCCACAAACTACACTTATTGGGATTTTTTTTACCAAAGACATGTAGCAGAATAGATTTTGGCTTAGATTCATGAAGAAACTTGATTTTATTGCATATGTTTTATGCCAGAGAAAGTAGAAAATATAGATTTTTTTTTCAGTCTTTTTTCATCTATATGATAAAAAAAAAACCCTGTGGTGATCAAATACCATCAAAATAAAGTTCTATCTGTGTGAAAAAGACAGTTGGGAGTTATGAGTGTGTGTATCTATCCCACACATGTACAGTGCATCTGGAAAGTATTCACAGTTCTTCACTTTTTACACATTTTATGTTACAGCCTTATTCCAAAATGAATTAAATTCATTATTTCCCTCAAAATTCTACAAACATTACCCCATAATGACAACTTGAAATAAGTTTGTTTTAAAATCTTTGCAAAGTTATTAAAAATAAAACAGGAATAAAAAATCACATGTACATAAGTGTTCCCAGCCTTTGCCATGCCACTCAAAATTGAGCTCAGGTGCGTCCTGTTTGTGCTGATTATTATTGAGATGTTTATACAACTTGATCGAAGTTCACCTGTGGTAAATTCAGTTGATTGGACATGATTTGGAAAGGCCCACACCTGTCTATATAAGGTCCCACAGTTAACAGTGCATGTCAGAGTACAAACCAAGCCATGAAGTCCAAGGAATTGTCTGCAGACCTCGGAGACAATTTTATATTGAGGCACAGAAGGGTACAGAAACATTTCTGCAGCATTGAAGGTCCCAATGAGCACAGTTGCCTCCATCATCTGTAAATGGAAGAAGTTTGGCACCACCAGGACTCTTCCTAGAGAGGGCAGCTCTGCCAAACTGAGCAATCAGGGGACTAGAGCCTTAGGGAGGGAGGTGACCAAAAACCTGATGATCACTCTGACAGAGCTCCAGTTTTTCTCTGTGGAGAGAGGAGAACCTTCCACAAAAACAACCACCTCTGCAGCTCTCCACCAATCAGGTCTGTAGGGTAGAGTGACCAGACGGAAGCCACTCCTCAGTAAAAGTCACATGACAGTGCACCTGGAGTTTGCCAAAAGGCACCTGAAGAACTTTAAGACCATGAGAAACAAAATTCTCTGGTCTGATGAAACAAAGATTGAATTCTTTGGCCTGAATGGCAAGCGTCATGTTTGGAGAAAACCAGGCACCGCTCATCACCTGGCTAATACCAGCCCTACAGTGAAGCATGGTGGTGGCAGCATCATGCTGTGTGGATGTTTTTCAGTGGCAGGAACTGGAAGACTAGTCAGGATCGAGGGACAGATGAATGTAGCAATGTACAGATACATCCTTGATGAAAAGCAGCTCCAGAGCACTCTGGACCTCAGAGTGGGGCAAAGGTTCATCTTCCAACAGGACAACGACCCTAAGCACACAGCCAAGATAACAGAGTGGCTATGGGACAACTCTGTGAATATCCTTGAGTGGCCCAGACTTGAACCCGATTGAACATCTCTGGAGAGATCTGAAAATGGCTGTGCACCGACGCTCCCCATCCAACCTGAGCTTGATAGGTCCTGCAAAGAAGCATGGAAGAAACTGCCCAAAAATAGGTGTACCAAGCTTGTAGCATCATACTCAAAAAGACTTGAGACTGTAATTGGTGCCAAACATGCTTCAACAAAGTATAGAGCAAAGGCTATAAATACTTATGTACGTGGAATTTTTTTTGTTTATTTTTTTTAAATTTGTAAAGATTTGAATCAAACTTATTTTAAGTTGTCATTATGGGGTATTGTTTGTAGTATTTTTAGGAAAATAACAACTTTAAACAATTTTGGAATAAGGCTGTAACATAACAAAATGTGGAAAAAGTGAAGTGCTGTGAATACTTTTTGGATGTACTGTACCTCAGGAGCCTTATACTTTTTGGGTGCACTGCCATTGGTGACATGACCTGGGAACAAGTATAGAAAGAGGCCAGCACTTCACAAATAGTTGTCACTTCTTTACTTCATATCATAGTCAACTGTTTCAAGGACATGACATTTTGAGGAACCTTTTGTCCTAAAAAACATTGGTTGATTGCTATTTACAGTAAGGTAAAAAAAAAAGTGCTGGGGCCTCTTCCTGCATTTGTTCCAAGGTTTTTTCACCGATGGCCATGCACATAAAAACTACAAGGTTCTTCTGAAGTATGCCCCACATATTATTGGACCTCTCTTAGATGTAGTATTACACTGGACTCTCCATGGTTGACCACTTGGATATAGCTTCTTATGTCTACTTTTGGACTTTCCATGGGTTCATAGTGAACCCCTCATTACCTTCCATCTATTATTGTCACCAATTTTCCTTATTGTATACAGACTATGATGACAAGTTCGGTTTTGTGCTCAATTGTGCTACTCAAAAATGTATTTTCAAGCTATTCAAAATCTCAAAACATTAAAGAGGTTGCAAACCTCGAGAAAAAAACCAAAACCAAAAATAAAAACCCTTTAAGACAAAGGCATAATGAGCTAGTATGCATTGCATACTAGCTCATTATGAAATACTTACCACAAAACGTTGCCCTAAATCGGTGTCGTCACTCCAAATACACGGCTGACATCTTCAACCGGAGTTATTTCCAGGTTTTTGGCTCCGGCTTTCTGATTAGCTGGAGCCGCAATGACATCACTCCCGTGCATGCATGTGGGAGCCACCAGTCACGGCATGGCTACTAAAGAAACGGCACCAGTGGCCCATTTCTTCAGTGTGCATGCGCCAATGAAATTGGCAGCAGCACATATACTGAATATCTCCTAAACTGTGCAAGTTTAGGAGATATTCAGGGTACCTACAGGTAAGCCTTGTTATAGGCTTATCTGTAGGTAAAAGTGGTGTAACAGAGTTTACAACCACTTTAACTACCTCACGCCATATGTCATACCTCATATGATGTCCTCGAGGAAGCGACCAATCTCGCACGCCCGTGGGGGCATGCATCACAGTGATTGATGGTGTGGCGTCAGTCTCTTGATGGCTGATCACGACGTAAACAGGAAGAGCCAATAGTCGGCTTTTCCTCACTCGTGTCTGACAGACGCGAATAGAGGAGAGCCTATCAGCTGCTCTCCTGACAGGGGGGTCTGTGCTGATTGTTTAACAGCGCAACCCCCCTTTGTATGCCTGCCCAGGATCACCAGGGTGCTGCCTGGACCACCAAGGGAATGCCAATTAGTGCCCAGGCAGCTGCCAATCAGGGCCCATCCCCAATGCCTGCTAGTGACATCAGTGATGTCTATCAATGCCATTTATCAGTGCAGCATATTAGTGCCCATCAGCACCCAGCAGTGCCGCCTATCAGTGCCACCCATAGTTACCCATCAGTGCAGCCTTTCAGTGCCCACCAGTGCCACTCATGAGTGCCCATCAGTGCCGCCTATCAATACCCATCAGTGCTGCATATCAGTGCCACCCATCAGTGGCGCCTACCAGTCCCCAACAGTGCCACGTATCAGTGCCTATCGTCAGTGTCCATCAGTCATCATTGGTGCCACCTCATCGGTGCCGCCTTATCAGTGCCCATCAATGCCACCTTATCAGTGCCCATCAGTGAAGGAGAAAACTTACTTATTTACATAATTTAATATCAGAAACAAAATAAAAAATGTTTTTTCAAAATTTTAGGTCTTTTTTTATTTGTTTAGCAAAAAATAAAAAACACAGAGGTGATCAAATATCACTAAACTAAATCTCTATTTGTGAGAACAAAATGATAAAAATTCTGTTTGGGTACAGTGTTGTATGACTGCGCAATTGTCATTTAAACGGCAACAGTGAAAATTGGCTTGGGCAGGAAGGGAGGGCAAGTGCACTGTATTGAGGTGGGTAAAACAGAAAACTATAAAGTCTCTAGTGTGGAATGAATACACATAATGCCAGTCTTAAAATTACCCTTTCAGCAAATTTCCAAAAAGATGTTCCTTTCCCTTGTAGCTTTTACATAGACTTATATTTAAAAAAAAAAGTGCAGCAATAGAAAGTTTCCATATCAAATATCAGAATGTATGTCTTTAGTAAGATTACTCGCAGTCAATGGTTACTGCACGTTTATATTTCCTACACGTTTAGAAAAGTAAAGCTGTAGATTATCTCTTTATGTAAAAAGTATGCTAAAAGCCCCCAGCTTAATCCTCTAGTTGAAAACAATTCCATCATAACTATTGGGCGATCTATACTTTGGACAGCCATATGGGGTCCTGTGCAGTGTTCACCAACAGATGATGCCTCGGAGTAATTAAGAAGCAGCACAACTTATTAGACCCAACCTGCTGGATGGCTGACAGAAATGGATGGACATATATTTATCTATCCAATATATTCACATGTGGGGTGAGAAAAGAAGAATTGTGCAGCACATCAAGAACTGGGCAATCCTTTTGTTCAATAAAAAAAAGTGTTTCTTCAAAGAATGCCAGCATCCTGCTTGTGTCTTTGAGGAAGAGTGCTGTGTGGGAGGCCATGTGGGCTTCACGTACAATGACAAAACGAAAAGGAGCCAGTGTTTGGCTGCTGTATGACTAAAAAATGCACAGTCCAGGCAAAAAACACACTGACACAAAGACTCAATCAAGGAATAGTGAGTGTTAAGCAAAGTGTGGGCTGACATTTTCTGTCTCCTAAGGGGGTGACAGCAGAGGAAGCTGGCTCATCATGTGTCCCTCAGTCAGCATTAGACAGGTAAATGGCTCTTCTGCTCTCTCCTCCCACACCAAAATTCCTGAGCAAACACTGAGGTGTCTTCAGAGCCCCCATCCTGCTTCCATCGTAGCCTGGCACACTGCAAAGAACAATGTATTTTCTGACTTGTGTGACCCTCCTTTATATTTGGTAGGAATACTTTTCCAGATGTGTAAAGGAGAAAAAGACAGCACAACAGATTGCAACACCCCCACATTTCCTGATTTCAACATTTGTGGTTATGTTATCGGACACACACTGCTACTTAAATGTGTATATTTATACAAGAAAAAAAAAATGTATGAATTAATATATATATATTTTTTGTTCATACAATGACATGCGAGTGTCTCATTTTTGTAATATTCTTTGCAGAACTTTACTATCTTTTGATTTTTTTTCCGGTATCCTATCCACTATTTTAAATTCTGACTAATTTATTCTCTCTCTGTATAGATATATAAAAACCAAAATATGTTTTGGGCACCCCTATCATTTCCCAAGTCCATCAAACGATTTCTGATTTTTTTTTGGCAGTTATAACTTTGCAATAAAGATGACAACTTTGTATGGCAAGCCATTGCTCTGATCTTCTATATCAGCCTTTCTCAACTATTTCTCAAATAGTTCTCTGATCTCAAGGATCCCCTGCTAAAAATTAGAAATCTACAACTCATGATACATTAGTGTGATGGCCAGTGTGAAGAATGGTCCTTACACTTGTGGTCATTGGGAAGATTTACCTCCTTATAGATAGCTAAAAAGATCAATTGTGTCAGTGGGAACTTATCTGAGAGGTAGAAATGGCTCAATGCTGAAGGAACCCCTAGCAACCTCTGGAAGAACCCTAGGGTTCCACGGAACCCTGGTTGAGAATCACTGTTCTATATAGGGTAGAAGTACTGAGGTCTGCCTGGCTGCAAGACCATTAGATGAAAAAACACATTTTCATTTTTTTCCTTCTCTTGTTTTAGGTGTACAGTTTTGTAATGTCTGTATACAACATGTGCTAACATTCATATATTATATATATTTTGCTAGAATTGTTATTATTAATGAAACATGCATGTTAATATAGTGTGCAGTGAAATATAACAATAGCAACAAAGGATAGGAATTGTATGCAGTGTAAACACTGCATGTTATCTGTACACTACCCTGTTTCCCCGAAAATAAGACCTAACGTGATTGACGGTGATGGCTGCAATATAAGCCCTTCACATATATAGCGGTATCGCAGTCGTGTTCCCATACTGAATAAATTTTTTATATGTATGTTAGTAATGTAACATAATTTTTTATGTTTGACATCTTGTGACATCCTGTTACTTATTTTGATATAAATGAAATACTAACAGTGGTAATCAATATCCCCTGAAGAAGCCTTGACAGGCGAAACATGTTGGGAATGCGCCATTACAGCTATATATGTGACTATACTATGGCAGTGCAACCGAGATGTGTTTATACTTCTTATTTCTTAATTAATTTTAATCTTCTATATCAATTAACTATGTAATTTTAATTTTTCCTCATATTCTTTGTGTATGGCACCTAAAAAATCCCATATTGCGGCAACCATTCTCCGTTAGTTATTGAAGACAATGAGGATGTCTTTCAAGCCTATATTTACAAATGTATGATGTATGTGTATGAAATGTTATATCTCATACAGGAAAAACAAATCTTAACATTATATCATAGTGAAGCGGCAAGATAAAATAAAGTCATCAACAATGGGCTAATTCAGTCTCTTGGATCCAGTGCAGCTGCATTGCCGAAAGTGACCTCAAAACAGTTTGGTGGCATTCAAACCTAATAAAAGTACACAAAACTTTGGTCCTGACTGTAATTTGTATACTGTACAAAGGTTTGTGCTGGTCAATGAGAAGCATTCCTCGTAGGGATGAGAATAATGAAGCTGTTGAGGGTCCATTTTTACCACAGGTACAGGTCCAGAGTGGGTAAAAGGAGTACTGAAAATCATAGAAGAAGTCAATTGAAGCCCCTTTTACCATTAAAAAACACCATCCTCATCAACATCAATGCATTTAGTGAAGTTGACAATATTATGCCGAAATTTGGAAGTAATCAAAAGTTTTGCTCATCTCTAGTCTCTTTCGACACCTACTCCTCCTGACCATTGATAATTCACAGCCTGTAACATGAATATTAATATGAACGGTGTTCAAAATGAAATAAGGATGTAAATATTAGTGATGGAAAACAATGTGGATGTCTTGTATTCACAACGTAACATGTGTGGTGTGCGTATGACAAATGATAGCGCAACATGTAAAACATTTTTTTTTTTTTAAGTTATTTTATTGGGCTTATTGGGTGCTATTGTTGTATGATTCCTCGGTGCCGGTAGAAGCCTTGATAGTATAGTCTAGATAGCTAGTATACACGTCATACATACAATACACAATAGTGTATAGTTCTTATTGAATTAGAACTTTAAGCATGATTTTTTTTCTTCTAATTTTGGATAGAGTAAAGGAAAGGTATAACCCCTCTGATTTTTTTTTTTTTTTTGCAATCGATTTCCCATTGGAGTGATTTACCATCACTTCCTGACCCATAGACGAGACAGGAAGTTCAAGGAAATCCTTCAAAGAGAATCCCTTGGGGCCCACAGGTCACCAGAACTAGTGCCCCCATCGGTAGATTTCCACTCTATTACTTTTCAATGGACAACCCAAAATTTAAAAATGAGATAGAATAAGTACAAATTGGATGCTTACATTTTAAGCATCTTCCTGATGACGTTTGTAAAACGAAACGTACGTCGAGGCGCAATCTGGTCGCGTCACTTCCGGTAATCCACTTCAGGTTTACTAATACCACAGCGGTAGAACGTATGCCAGATACAGAGCAGAGGCTGGGTGGCTGCGGACCTACACCTGGTGTTTATACCCTGATATCCTCAATGCCGGGAAAAGGCACCTTCAAATGTAAGCAGCCAATTTGTACTTATTTTATCAAATTTTTAAATAAACTGTATTACGCTATGGTCCATTTTATGTTCATTCCAATGGTTTACCTGTGGGGGAGAGGAGGATCTCATTTAAATCTCCATCTCCATTGGCTACCAGCAAGCCCACTGTTTTATCCAAACTGCCTGTTGTGACCTTCTTTTTTAGCTAAAGAGGTCATGTCCATTTGGTGAGTAGGCATTTTACTCACACTTATCGGGTGATATTCACAAAGATTTGCCTTGGTGACGGTGTATGGATAAGAATCACAACATTTAGAATCTATATGGACTTTATATTTTGACTGCATATAAGACCAATGAATTCATCACCAATATCATTTGTTTATTATAGCACTATTCACTTTATCATGTTTGTCTAATCACAAATTGCATATTATGTACTTCAATATACATTTCAATATATAAGAACAACCTCGCGCTAAAATAATTTATAACAAACTGCTGCACTTAAAAATTCACAGAATATTGGAAAGTAGGCAAAAAGATATAATATATATATAGAATATATATATATATATATATATATATATATATATATATATAGAATATATATATATATATATATATATATATATATATATATATATAGAATATATATATATATTCTATCAATAGTGATCACAGTGATAGTCAAATCAGATCATTCAGATCAATATCTTGCTCAAACTAGCAAATTCGTAACAATGAATGAAACAAACGTGTCAACTACATAAAATGTGTCACTTAGTGTCCATATTGTTCATTACTCAAAGTCTACTGTGTAATATGTCTCAAAGACACCAATGTGATATATCAACATAAATGACCAAAAACGAATCAAAAAAAAATTGTCCAAACAATTTTTCAAAAAAGACAGATGAGTAAAGGTGCACTGGCCTCTTACCGAATCTCCATGATCTCCAGATTATAAGAGATCATAAAAAGTGTAAATTGCAGAGCTTCCTTCAACCTCCCAGGTTCAGCTGTACATAGGCAAGCAATTTGATAAAATTAAAAATGAGTGGTAGAGAGAGCGGTCCGACTGCGGCTTACACCGCCAAATACAGAGGATAGTAACATCTTAGCTCTCAGCTCCTATCTCCTTCTCACTCCAAAAAATTGCCTTTATTAGTCAAGAAAAATCAAAAATGACAGCAGAACGAACAGAAGAGCTGACGTGTTTCACACTATCAAACAGTGCTTAATCATAGCGTGCGAAACACGTCAGCTCTTCTGTCAGTTCTGCTGTGGCATGTCATTTTTGATTTTTCTTGACGAATAAAGGCAATTTTTTGAAATGCGGCTGTCCAGAATTTTTCTCAATGTCATTGCTATATGCATTGCTAGCACCTGTGGCTTCTAAACTAAGAGGAGAGGTTCATTCCAATTTGATCTACCTGGAGCGGTGATATCCCTTTTCCTGTCTCCTTCTGACACATTTCCCCGTCAATGGCTACATCTAGGATCTCAAATCTATGTAACTATCCCTCACTATTGATAGAGTTTGATATCTTTTTACTAACAACGCACTTTTATTTTATTTTTTTATTTTTCTATTACATACTAAAACCTTAAGATTCTAGATTAAGATTAAGATTTAATCTCTACAATAAAGACTTAACACTGGAAGTGGGAGCAAAACTGGTCTATAACCATTTTTTTTTTTAAGGGTCAGTTTTGCCCCTTTTTTTTTTCACATAAACAGAACATGTTTAGAAAGAGCTATGGGAACTTCCCTTGTTAACTTGTTTATTTTATTTTTATTTTAGTCATACTGATTGTTTCACCACTTACTGTATAAATTACCTCACCTATATATGCAGGTCATGAATGGACACTTGTTATAAATCAGTGGCTCACTAAATGGTGAAGCGAGTATAAGAATGACAGCTCTGGAACAGATCCTTCAAAAAGCATGTTAGCATTGGCTTTTCCCATATTTCTATAGCTACTGGTTCCTTTTCAAGATAGCCGTACAGTATTTATGCTTTAGTTAGATAAAAAATATTTTATAAATTATATTATTATTTATATATTTATTATTATAAATTATAAATTATAAATTATAAATTATAAATTTAGTAAAAATAGCATTTGAAGTAGTTGTATAGTTTAAGATTTGTTAAGTGGATTCCTGAGCAATGATTACATTACTGTACATGACATTTGTTTTCTGGGAATTTTGTCATACAGAATTACATAAACCACGCAGTGTCCTACAGAATAAAAGGCTCTAAACTTGACTCATCCTGATAAGATTCATAAAGTAAGAATTCATTCCAGAATGTTGCACACTCCTTTGGTATATATTACTCCTACTTTCCAGGTCTAGTATTAAACCACTTTTTAACATAAAATTTTAAAAAAGGTCAAATTTTGAGATTTCCTATCATTCTACTGTAAATACACGTTATCTATCTCCACCATATCAAACATTTACAGTTCAACTTTGGACAACCTAGATGTATTAGTAGATTTAGATAAAGTACAGCCATGCATAGATGGTGCAGGTTTCCTTCCTGCAATCACGGGGTTATTGCTAGTGGCTACACTGTAGCTGCAGGCAATAATCACATGAAAAGTCTGATATGCTGGTTGTACCCAAGCTGACTCCAAGATAACATTTTGTTAGCAGTTACAGCAACAGTTTTTTTGGCATAAATGTTTTACATAAATGAATAACAGCTGATCATTGTAAGCACCCCTGCCAGTCTCGAATGGTTTGTCTCAACATTAACTGCTAGATCTGCAGGAGAGCTTGTTCTGTTGACAACAACAGACTTACTGGCTGGATCACCAAGTGAAAATAAAGGGAGAAAAAAGAAAAGTAATGCAGCAATCACATGTTAGTAAGCTACCATATAGTGAATGTTTGCTTTTGGGTTTAATACCAGCCTAAGTTTGCTTGGTTATTCTCAGAACCTATTGAAATAAAATATTGATGACAAGTTTCATACCTTCCTTTGCGCTAGGAAGTAACTTGCCCTAATAAAAAGAAAAAGCATATGCAGTCTGTCCGGCAGTTCAGGTCTATGCTTCATGATGTGAAGTTCTGGATATGGCTTTACTGGGCACTGGGCTATGACTTATGAGGCTTTTTACTGTAAAGTCTAGTACACATGGGCCGATTGTCAGCTGGCATCAGCCGGTTCAATAGAAACTGGCGGACATTCAGAACGTGTGTATTGCAGCCTCTCCTGTCGAAGACTCATGACTGAAAAAGGTCTGCTGCCCAGCTCCAGAGCTGTGCTTTCAGCCAATGGCTGTGAGTACTGACCTGAGTGGTCTGGCGGTGAGGTGGGGGGCGTCCCATAGCCAGAATACAATAGCTCAGCAGGGGAGATTGATGTACTAACATCAGATTATTAGTATAGTGCCTCCGATCTGAGCTAGCTCTTGCAGAAAAGACTAATGGAGCCTATTTAAGTTTAAGTGATCTGAGGCTACATTTTAAACTTTTTACTTTAAAAATTCCTACCTAAGAGTACACACCATGTGATGCATGCTATGTTCTGGTTTAGTTTCACTTTATTATTGGGTCCAGATTTTTCCTGCCTTCATGGCAAAGCTTCCTCAACTGCCATCCCCATTAAATAAGGATGTTTTTACCATGTACTAAGGCAATCTACAATGGTTCAAAATAAAAAAATAAAATTATTCAAATTTATATGCAGAGTACATCATGTGAAATGCCAGGATCGATGAATCACAAGACGGAATTAATGTCACTGGGAGAAATATCAACAACCTGAGAAATGCCTACAATACCGCACTAATAGCAGACAGTGAAGAAGAACTAAAGAATCTCTTATAGAAGGTGAAAAAGGGGAGAGCGCAAAAGCTGGCCAGAATTTGAACATTATGAAAACTACGATTGTGGCAACTGTCCCATCACTTCTTGTCAAATAGAAGATGATGAAATGGAAACAGTGACAGATTTTATCTTCCTAGGCCCCGAGATCACGGCAAACAGTGACTGTAGCCATGAAATTAAGAGACGCTTGCTTCTTGGGAGGAAAGCAATGGCAAACCTAGACAACATTATAAAAAGCAGAGACATTCCCCACCGACAAAGTGCCGTCAAATCTATGGTATTCCCAGTAGTAACCTATGTTTGTGAAAGTTGGACGATAAGGAAAACTGAACACCGAAGAATTGATGCCTTTGAACTATGGTGTTGGATAAGATTCTTGAAAGTCCCTTGGACGGCAAGAAGATCAAACCAGTCAATCTTAAAAGAAATCAAGCCTGAATATTCACTGGAAGGACAAATCCTGAAGCTACTTTGGTCACCTGATGCAAAGAGAGGACTCATTGGAAAAGAACCTGATGCTGGGATACATGGAAGGAAAAAGAGTACAGAAAACAAGATAGATAGATAGCATCATCGAAACAATGAACATAAAGTTAAAAAGAGAAGTATGTTTTTTTTTCTGTGCCCCATCATACTTACTTAGGTGGATGCAGCATCGGTCCGATGCTGCATCTGTCTCCCAGCGTCTCTGCACTGAGAACCGAGCAATCAAACATCGCAGAAGGCTCGGTTCCCTTGGCTCCCCAAGCAGAAAGCAGCTGCCTGTCAATCAGCAGCTCTCCTGCTCTGCTCCTCCACACTCAATGGAGCGCTGAGCTTTGGACGGGTGGGGAGCGGCTGTATCAGCCTCTCAGCAGCTCTCTGAGAGGCTGAGGTGGCTATCAATCCAGGCACCTGGCGGATCCAGACTCCCAGAGTTGAGATGATACAGTGCCTGGACTGATATTGGTGACATCAGCAGAGAGCGGACTGCAGACCTCTTTCTGCTGGAAACCGGTCACAGGAGTGCAAAACTAATTGCACTCATGTGACCCATAGGAGAAGCCCAGCCAAACGAGCTCAGGTTGGACTTCTCCTTTAAGCAAGCTCTGGGAGGCAGTGGAGGACAGAAAAGCCTGGCTCCCTATGGTCCATGAGGTCACTTAAAGTCATAAACGACTAAATGACTGAACAACAAGGTAACCTTATTGGTATGGCAGTTGGGCAGGGCTTAGCCCACTGATCAGGAAAAATCAGGCCAAAGTAATATAGTGAATCTAAATTTAGAGAAGAACACAGAAGACTCATTTCTAGGCTAATAAAGGTAATCAAAGGCAACTTGTGGTGTCTGGTCTTATACACTCGAAGTTCAAAATGGACTACCAGTTAGCCAAGTGGGCCCACAGCCATAAAAAAAAACTAGTGGCTCCTCTTCATGATGCCAATCAACTTGTAGCTTTTAGCGTATTCAGTATATTCTATGTAATGGAACACAGACCAATTTTTCAGTCAGTTTGAAATTCTTTACAAAGAAAATGTTTTACCACCAAAAGTTTTATATCAACCTCTATAAGTAACCAAGTTTGTCCCAGCATGCCTGCCTCCCAATAAATGTCTTACTGATTGCTTCTAATTAAACTAAATAAATGGCTTTTAACCAAGCCAGCATAGACAAGTACATATGAAAAGTATGCTGTCTAAACTGAATCTTTGCAATTGTGGCCTCTTATTTACAAAAAACATGGGCTGTTAAACAGCACTGCCCCCTGCTGCCCTCCTCTTGTGACACTGATTGAAATGCTAATTGCTCACAGCTTACTGCTCCTAGACTGTTGACACCATTATGGTTCAATGCATGATGGATTACAAAGCAAAGCTTAAGTACAGGACTTGAACATAATTAAATAAAATTACATCATTTCAACCATTGATGGAGCAGAGACATGTCAGCTGTATTTTGATTTCCTGATTGCCAAAGTTTTCAAAGAGCTCTTTACTGCTATATATGCATCTTTAAAGGCACATTATTGTCTTAGTAAAATAAGAAAGCATTCTCATATTATTTATTCTTCTTGTTAGAGCTGATTGTTCTTTTTGCACATTGTGTACCCAACTGGTTTATAACACAGATCGAGCTTAGGCAAGACTGAATATGTCATATGATGTGCTGCAACCTCCCTCTCATACTCCAGTGTACTAAGTAGGGTGCACACGCTGGCCTTTTATTGGCAAACTCAGCTCAACTGCAGGAACATAGCAGGGCAGTTTTTTTCAGATGATAAATTACGAGATGAAAATTAGAGACACTCATGAGCTGTTAAAAAAGTTACTCATTTGTGAAGAATTTCAGAAGTAATGAACAGTACTTGGAGTGTAGTACTCTGGAGCTTGTCCTATACAGCCCGGTGTACAGAGTGCAGTGGTCATAAGTATGAAATATAAAAGACAGTGGGGTTAATTTACTAAGTGCAAAATCGGGTGTAGCTGTGCATGGTAGCCAGTCAGCTTCTAATTCTAAAAACGAAACAAAAACTGGTAGCTTATTGGTTTCTATGCAGGGCTGCATCCGCTTTTGCACTTTCCAGTTTTAGTAAACCAACCCCATTGTCTATAGTGCAAGGCTCAGGAGTGCATAATACACAGGCCCTCTACAGAGTACAAATAAAAATTACCTTGTCTTCGGAGTATAATTCCCCCCCCCCCCCAAAAAAGCCCATAACCCTACAGTACATATCTTCCCTAACATCCCTAAATTCCCATTCTTAGTACAGCCCCCCCCCCCAGCATAAATCCTTTAGTGCAGACACCCCCTCCCCAGTATAGCCCACTCAGTGCAGACACATCTGTACCACTCCAGGTGAGCGATAGAACCAGGTGAGCTGGGAAATGGACTCCTCCCAGGGGTGCTAGCCTCGGCTTGCCGGCAGTGCAATTGGATAAAAAAGAATGGATGGCTGCACACCGAGGTAGTGATGAATCTCTTTATTGTAAAATCTGTAACATGAATAAAACTACAGGATAGAAAAGCAGGTACAGGTAGAAGCATTTCACACAGCGACGCTGCACTTATTCATGAATATGTGAAACGCGTCTACCTGTACCTGCTTTTCTGTCCTGTGGTTTTACGGATTTTACAATAAAGAGATTCATCACTACTTCGGTGTGCAGCCATCCATTCCTTTTTATCCCCCCTTCTCAGTTTCCCTGTACAGACCTTCAGGGAAGATCGCCCCTCTCCTTAGAAAGAGGAACTCCAGTCTCTTAATTAAAAAAATGTAAAGTCAGCAGTTACAGAAACTGTAGCTGATGACTTTTAACAGCCACTCACCTGTCCCATGATCAAGCAGTGTGCTTACCTCTACCGTGTAATCCCTGTGTCCTCTCTCGCCGGCATCTTTACTATAGGCACCCAGATTGGGGCTTCACAGTCGGGTGACCAGAGTGCATGTGAGAGGAGTGCTGCGCACTGTGAATAGTCCGGCCATCTTCTGGGACCTGTCATATCTCCCAGAGGACTTCAGGAGGGGGTGGAGGAGAACTTTGGCTTTTGATCGACTAAGTAGTTGGAGTGGAAGTGGGAGTGGGTACCTGTCAAAATCGGGAACCCGCTCCTCCCTCCTCCCAAAAGGCTCCGTTTCACAAACAGGAGCAGGTGACGAGGCCTTAAAGCGGAACTTCCCCATTTGGGCGGCGCTCCGCTTTAAATTTGCTAGCTCAAAGCAGCAGCAGTTCACAGACAGGGGAAGTTCTTTCCTTGGCTCTGTCATAGGACTGGGGAAGGGAGGGTGGCTTCGCCTCAGTTTGAACTGCCGCTGTTAGGGAAGCACCGGGTGTCACTTTTGAGAGAGAAGAGAATGTTGGTTGTACACAACAACCCCAGAGAGTTGACACCCAGCTCAGACTTTACCCCTAAGTACACCTTTGTTCCTCACTATAATAAATGTGTTTTTGTTTATATCTGTATCCCTGTTGGGGAGACTTCCCATTTATCCCTAACATAGAGGGATGAAACATAAAACACACACAAGTACATAAAAGTTTTCTCCCAAGATAGGCTTTAAAAAACGAATATCCTTGGGAATTAGCATAAATACTGGTGTTGTGGTGGTTACAGATGAGTAACCATTTCACTGAAATCGTAATTTACTTATGCTATGTACTAAGAATGGACTAAGCTTCCCTTTATTCAGCAAAGAAGAATGGAAATTGCATACATGAGTAGTACTTTGACAGCTGGCTTTTAGTAATATTCCATTTATTTTACAAGGGGCGTCCACTTCGCACAGCTCATTAATAACCCATAGCATAGGCATCTCCTAAAACAGTGATATGCAATTAGCAGACCTCCAGCTGTTTCAGAACTACAACTCCCATGAGGCATGGCAAGACTTTGACAGCCACAAGCATGACACCCAGAGCCAGAGGCATGCTGGAACTTATAGTTTTGCAACAGCTGGAGGTCCCCTAATTGTATATCCCTGACCTAAACGGAGCAGTAACCTTCAGCAAACGCAAAGCAATTCATTTTTCACTGGGCATAGTCTATTTCATAAAAACTCTCTATTATCCCATAGCAACCAATCAGATTCAAATGTTCATTCTCAATATAAAGGCTCTCATACAGTTTTGAAAAAACATTTGGACTTTATGCACAAATGTTTTGGATCAATATATATTTTACTATATTACTGTATTGTTTCCTTCTGAACACAGATTTTAAGACCTGCAAAGTATATTTATAAAAGTCTTGAGAATAAAACACAAATGAGAACAGGCTGTGATTCACCCTTGCGTGATTTAGTTACACAACAGTAATTCCTGGACACTCAAATCAACTATTCTGCATCCATATGTTTCTCGCTTTCCTAAAATGTGTACTCCTAATGGGTCTGAAAATTTCCCTGAAATCTCTGCAGGTTTTTTTTAGGCCATACATATGAATCACTATATAAAAAGAAGAAAAGTTTGGCTTTCCCATGATTATTCATCACATTTTATATTCTCTCCTTAATCTGAACTTAATCTCCCCTTAACTCCAACCTATTTTCTGTCTCTGCATTGATGTTTCATTTCAAGTTTCCCAGTATCGCACACAACTTAAGGCTTGATTCACACCTATGCATTTTGGAGATTTGCACTACAGCCCATTTAACATGGTTTCCTATGGAACACGTTCTGTAGAGCAAATTTGCAAAATGCAAAAATCACTAAAAATGCATAGGTGTAAATCAAGCCTTAAACCAGATTTAATCAGACTGCAGCTGTCAAAATGGAAATATTGGATTGGTGCCTGTGGGTAGCACAAACAATTTTTATTTAGCCCACGTTGATAAATGAGGTTGAATGCAGTAGGCCTAATACATGATGAGTTTGCAGTGAGAACACTGCACCTTTGTATCGATGACAGATACTGTAAATCATCTCTTCTTCTCTTTAAAATACAGAAAATCTGTAGAAAAAAAAAGTTCTACAAAAGAAGTGTCCTCATACGGGTCAAAACATGCCGTTTTTGTAACTTGGATTTGTGTCTATGCTTTTATTTTTTAATGTACAGCCATTGAGACTTGTGCAGAACATAAGGATTTGTTATTGAATTTAACAATTTAAAGCCCGAGGCATTATCAGTCCTTTGCTGACACTGATCAGAAGCCAGAGGTCTGGCTCAGCATTCAGTATAGTGACCCTTCCACCCACACTCTGAGTGGTAAATGGGAAGTGTGAGGGTGGGAAAATATCCTAGCACACCCACTCAGTACCATGGACAGCTGCGAGATTGGCAAAGGCAGACAATGATTAAGTAATACAAAAATCAATGGGTTTTTAATACAAATAGCAAAAAGCAGTGAAAAAAAAAAAAGAAAGCGTTTTGACATTTATATCCCACACCTCCAATTAGTAATGATTAGTAAATGAGTATGGTTTGTAAAACATACAAAGTACTCAGGGCTTTTAGCTTCATTTTCTCTGACTCTTGAAGTGAAGGTGAAGTGATTTCACCTAGAGCTTCATACATATCTATGATTATGGCTAAATCGAATGAAAACTGATGAAGCACCAAGCTCCTATGGCCTTCCTTTAAGATGCAGTCATATACTAAAGAGGCACTCTAGCTCATCATGATCATTTTGGATCACACTGACTCAGGAGGTCTTGGTCTGCCTACTGAGAGGCCGTTGCTGTCCTGGTTGATAAACACTGAGGACCGGCTGCAGATCGCACAGGAACGCTGTGCATCCCCATTCTCCGGTTCAGGGATGAATCAGGGCCAAATCTTTGCCTGAATTCGCCCCTGAAACTGAGCCAAACACGCACAGAGTTTCTATACAGTGCGCTCCACAGCCGCCCCGGAGATATGTGAACCAGCTTCATAGAGAGCCGCTCACATTCTTCTGCTATGCAAATTGGATGTGGGGAAATCCGCATTAAATTCGCATAGATGTGAACCCAGCCTTACAGTTGTCAGTATGTGTATTTTTCATATTTCCATCCAATACTTTGTTCATGAAGAAGGCACAGTTTTGGAAAATGTTTTGCATTTCTACAATCGAGAAGTGTGAAAATCATGTCTAAAACAGATTATATAATAACAGATTACCGTATTTATCGGCATATAACACGCACCTTTTTCCCCTAAAATCAGGGGGAAATCGAGGGTGCGTGTTATATGCCGATCCCCCACCCTTCCTAACCTTTTCTGCTGCTCTCGGTGGCTTTCAGATATTTTTGGCCGTTCTCGGGTATATTCAGCACATTCGGAAAGCCTAAAGCCGGCAAGAAAGGCCGAGTGCAGCTGAAAATAGGCAAGAATGGCCAAAAATAGCCGAGAACGGCTGAGTGCGGCTGAAAATACCCGAAAGCCGCCAAGACCGGCCGAGAACGAGCACCGCCGAGATACACAGGACATCCGCTCTGTATCTCGGCGGCTCCATTTTGCAATTGCAATTGCAAGGAGACAAGCCTGCGAGGCTGCAATGCAAGGCTGCAATGGAAGGCTGCAAATGACTGACAAGGCTGCAATGCAAGGCTGCAAATGACACTGACAAGGCTGCATTGATGGGCATTTAAATGTAAGTTTTTTTCATTAAACTTCCCTCCTAAAAGTATTTTTCTTTTAAATTCCCTCCCAAACTTGGGGTGCGTGTTATACACCAGCGCGTGTTATACGCCGATAAATACGGTATATAAAACTGCTGTCCTCACCTGGAGAAAGGCAGTCATTGTTTTTGGTATAAAGAGTTATGCCCTCTCCAAAGGTCCTTTTTTTTCTAACCTACCCAGGGCTAACCCCCCCACATATGGCAGGACTTGTGCCTGGCCACTTAGGCACAGAGGGGGTTATTCACGAAAGGCAAATCCACTTTGCACTACATGTGCAAAGTGCACATTGAAATTGCACTAAAAGTGCACTTGGAAGTGCAGTCGCCGTACATCTGAGGGGTACTTCTGAAATGATTTTATCATCCAATCATGTGCAAGCTAAAATGCTGTTTTTTATTTTCCTTGCGCGACCCCCTTGGATCTACAGCAACTTCACTTTCAAGTGAACTTTGCACTTGTAGTTTGCACTTGTCGTGCAAAGTGGATTTGCCTTTCGTAAATAAACCCCACTGTGTTACATTATGTAGAGCAGCGTTTCTTAAACTTTTTTGTCTTGAGGCTCACCAAAAAGATCTAAAAATTCTCACGGCACTGAAAGAGGTAACAATTTTTGTGAAAAACTTATTTATTTTTACTTTTTCTTGCTTCCTTGCTTTTCATTTAACACTTTCGCTTTCAGAGTTCCAGACTTGATTAAGTATTTCTCTATCGCCAAACAATGAACAAACGTTATTAATAAGCATCAAAGATGGAATGGAACTGTCTTTATTATTATAATATAATTAGAGCGATCGAATTCTCCCGAGATCTCGCACAAGTCTCACCTTACGAATGGAACCAATGAGTGACAGACTAACAGAGATTGTATTTTACTACTTGAAGACTAGGCTTATTCTGACACTTTTTGTTTAAATGTAAAAATCTGTATTTGAAGCTAGAGAATTGCTCAGAACCCCCAAACGCTATAGATAGATATATATATATATATATATATATATATATATATATATATATATATATATATATATTTTAGCAGAGGCCCTGTAGAATAAAATGGCAATTTTTTGTATTACACAGTATTTGCACAGCAGTTTTTTAAATGCAATACAAAATAAACTTTAAGGAATGTTGATGCAAAAAAAAAAATATATAACTCAATTTTTTTTAGTAACATATCAGATTCCGCATGCTCGTGGAGTGGTAACAAACTACGATACTTAAAAATCTCCATAGACGACGCTTTAAAAATGTTTATAGGTTACCATTTTAGAGTTACAAAGAGGTCTAGAGCTAGAATTATTGCTCTCGCTATTCAGTTTGCCTCAATACCTTACATGTGTGGTGCAAACATCATTTACATATGTGTGCATGACCTACGTATGTGTTTGCCTCTGTGCAGGAGCACGGGGGTGACCGGGTGCTTTTAATGCTTTTTTTTATTTTTTTATTAAAACATTTTTACACTGTCCGTTTTTTTTTTCTGATCATTTTTATTGCTGTCACAAGAAATGTAAACATCCTTTGTGACACACAAAAGGCTTTTTTGCATCTGATCTAACCAAAAGTGACAACTGACAAAATGCTTGTCACGTCTGGTCCCTGCTCAGCTCTATTACAAGCGACCGCAACCACCGTATCGGAACCCAGGCTCCCCAGTGAGAAGGGTAAGTCCAGGAAACCGGAAAACTGTGCCGGAGAGCTGCAGCCATGGCCCCATTACAACCACTTAAACACAATTTTGTAAATATACATGATTGTGTGGCAAGTGGTTAAAATCCCTTCCGTAAAAACAAACTTTTCTTTTGTATGGGCAAGTGCACCCATGCATTGCCCATGCAAGGCCAAACAACTGGTTCACTTTAAAGCCTCCCTCCCCAGCAACATGTACTCACTATGCTTTACTCCCCCCATTATGATTAGCTACAAGGAATGAAGAATAACAACGCTGTGTATATTTTTGAGGTACCTCAGTCTGAGTTTATACAGCTTTGGGCCAATCACCAACCACCAGCGAGTCGCTAAGAGCAAGCATGCTCCTCCAGACTTGGAATTACCAAAGATTTCACCTGGTGGCTGATCAGATTGGCAGATAGGTGATCCATAAGCTAAACTATGTGCTGTTGGGGAGGGTTTTAATAATGCAAACCAATTATTTTGCCCTATATGGTGCATTCACACTAGTGCATTTGGACCTAAAATTCATGACAAAATTAAATTCATGCAAACTAACACTTATTAATGCATGCATTCTCCCCTCATCACCGAAGTAACATTGGCTGTAGGAACCACAGCACTATGAAGGACATGGGCATTCCACACTCGCACAAGTGTCAAACAGTGAAGACTTTGCTCAGTGCTTAAAGTCTATCTACACACATCTTTTTTTAGTTTTGGATAGATGGGGTATGGTTTTATTGCTATCCAGGCCTACATTTATGACTCCACTTTCTGTTCTGGGGACAACTGTTTAACAAACAAGAAGTCAGGGAAAATCTGCAACAGGTAAGCAGATTGCAATAAAAAACTGTCAAGGCCTGAGCTTTAATCACACTGGAAAAATACCTATAAAGGTCCAGGTAACTTCTAGTTTATTCACATTGTTGTCAATTAAAGGAGAAGTCCAGCCTGAGCTTTTTAGGCTTGGCTTCTCCTATGGGTCACAAGAGTGCAATTTGTTTTTGCACTCCTATGACCCATTTTCAGCGGAAAGCGGTCTGAAGCCCGCTCTGGATTCCCTCACTGGAATCAGTCCAAGCAGCGCTTCATCCTGACTTAGGAAGTCTGGAACCACCAGCTGCCTAGACTGATGGCTGTCTCAGCCTCTCAGCGAGCCGCTGAAACGGCCTCTCCCCACCCCTCCACAGCTCAGCCCTCCAGTGAGCGTGGAGGAGCAGAGCAGGAGTGTTGCTGATTGACAGTCAGCAGCTCTCTACTCAGGAAGGTGAGAGAACCAAGCCAATCGGCGATGTTCGGTGGCTCAATTCTCAGTGAAGAGGCGGTAGGGCACAGATGCAGCATTGGTCTGATGTTGCACCCAGCTAGATAAGTATGAATAGGCAAAAAAAATAAAATTTACTTCTCTTTTAAGCCCTGATGAAGGGGATGCACTCTTGGACCCCCAAAACACGTTGGCTATTTTTTGGATTGCCTCCCTGACTTTTATGCAAATTAAGTTATATCTGAAGCTCTTAGCACCTCTTAGGCTGGCCAAACATTATACAGTTTTCTTATTCCATTTTCTTTAGATCTACCTTCAACTATGTAGTGCCGGGGCCAACCTGCTAGCATGCAAATTGAAAGCATTAGGTTTGAGCTCATATTATATTGTTTTGGTACATCTAAAGGACAATTGCACAAGAGAATTGTACAATGAATTGCCGGCCTTATGTGTAGCACTTTCATATAACCGCCTAAGGACCGCCTCATGCCGATGTACATCGGCAGAATGGCACGGCTGGGCACAATCATGTACCTGTACGCTCCCTTTAAGTGCCCAGCCATGGGTCACGCACGCGCTGCCAGCGGTGCACTTGCGACTCGGATCCGTGACCGTAGCCGCGGGAACCGACCATCGCCGGGGGTCCCGCAATCAGGTCACAGAGCTGAAGAACGAGGAGAGGTAAGTGTAAACAAACCTCTCCTCGTGCTTCCTACTGAGGCTGTCACTGATCGTCTGTTTCCTGTTAGAGGGAAAGACGATCAGTGACGTCAGATGCCAAGCCACGCCCCCCCTACAGTTAAAAAAACACACACACACACATTTAACCCCTACACTGCCCCCTAGTGGTTAACCCCTTCACTGCCAGTGACATTTTTACAGTAATCAGTGCATTTTTAATTGCACTGATTGCTGTATTAATGCTAATGGTCCCAAAAATGTGTCAAAATTGTCCGACGTGTCTGCCATAATGTCGCAGTCACAATAAAAATTGCTGATCGCCCGCCATTACTAGTAAAATTTTTTATAAAAATGCCATAAAACTATCCCCTATTTTGTAGATGCTATAACTTTTGCGAAAACCAGTCAATAAACACTTATTGCGATTTTTTTAACCAAAAATATGTAGAAGAATACGTATCGGCCTAAACTGAGGGAAAAAATAGTTTTTTTATATATATTTTTGGGGGATATTTATTATAGCAAAAAGTAAAAAATATTGTTTTTTTTTTCAAAATTGTCGCTCTATTTTTGTTTATAGCGCAAAAAATAAATAGGATGCCAATTTTGTTTGGGAGCCACGTCGCATGACCACGCAATTGGCAGTTAAAACGATGCAGTGCCGAATCGCAAAAAGGAGCTTGGTCCTTTAGCTGGAAAATGGTCCGCCCCGGACAAAGCCCCCTTTTTTATGTGGTTACATTTTTGATGCATTACACTACAACCCAAAGAGACCGTGGAGATACCCTGGGGTATAGAAGCTTCCTGCCTGGGAACCAGATCATTTGCATTAAGATCAATACTTTAACATAACAATTTCAGAGAGATAACTCCATTGCTATATTTCCTCTTTCCTCAATAATAAAAGTGGATAGAAGTTTGAGGAATTCTCCTACTGAATTAAAAAAAAAATCCTCTCTATTTCTTTCTTAGTTGCTGATAGAGAGATTTACTTTAAGGTTTGATTCACACTTATACAGGTTGCAGTTTGAAGATTGCAGGTGCATTTTGCATTTTTCAATACACGTTTTTGATACATTGAAGTCTATGGAACCAAAAAACATAAAATAATCTCTGGCCCTTTCCATTAAATGCACAGCTGTGAACAACATTCATAGGAAACCATGTTAAATGGACTTTAGTGTGTTTCAGAAAAATTGAAAACGCACTAAAAAATGCATGGCATCACTTCCTGTCCAGGGGACCCCTTTTTTTTTACCAGATAGGAAGAGAAGGTTTCTCTTCAACAGAGCCTTTTGACGGCAGTAAACCTGACAGAAGTTGTAATCCTTCCCCATCAACCCAAAAAAATAAAGGATGCACTGTTAGCCCTTGTACACACGGTCAGAGATTCCGACAACCAAATTCGTCGGAGTAATTCCGACAGATTAATTCCGGAAGAGGTCCGGAAGTGATGTTGCATACACACGGTCGGACTAAGTTGTCGGAAAATCCGATTGTACATAACGTGATGACGTTATTTCGTTACGACGGGACTACGTTCAGGCTAGTAGCCAATAGCTTTGGTCTAGGAATTTGATCTGAGCATGCGTGGCACTTTGTCCGTCGGAGTAGGCTACACATGATCGAATTATGTCCGGTCGGAGCATTTTGTCGGAAAATTTTACCAGCAAGTTGGAAAACTTGGTTCGTCGGATATTCCGATGGAAACAGTCCGATGCAGACCACACACAGTCGGAATATCCGACAAAACGGTCCGATAGGACACATTCCGTTGGAATCTCGTGTGTACAAGGGCTAAAACCTTTTTTTCAGTGTCCACTGAGGGACACAGCTTGATGATTAAACAACCTAGGGTTAAACTGCCACCTACAGTAGAAATGGACACTAAGCACATAGAAACTGAAGGCCTTGCCCCTTTAAAGGTCTACAGCCTGACACCTGCTCAGTAGTAGCCAGTAGTCCAAAATAAGAGTAGTAGCATATGAGGGAAGGAAGTTTTGTCCCACCATAGACTCTAAGAAAAAGGTTTTACAATGAGAAAAAAAATCTGGCATTCTCTGTCATCCATTGAGGGACACAGCTTGATAATAAGTAAGCAACCTAGGGGCATCCAAAAGCAGTCCAAACAGAGGGACAGACAAACTAATATGAATAAAAGCAAACCAGCCCAACAACAGACAAAAAGCTTACCAAGGACATTAAACAGCCACTTGTAAAAACTTTTGACCAAAACATTTTCTGAGACAGATGCATTGACTATATAGGACTTTAATAATATATGCATAGAAGATTATACAGTCGTACAGATCGGAGCCACAGAAACCAGTTTATGAAAAGTCGATGAAGTACTTACTACTGCTCTAGTAGAGTGGGCTTGAATGGAAAGGTACTTTATCTATCTCTCTGTTCAACAACCTGTCTAATTCATTTAGAAATAGTAGACCAGAAAACCAGAGAACCATGTCTGGGATCTTCTGAAAAAAAAAAATGGTTTGGTTTGTATAATGGCAGAGATCAGCGACCTATAGTGGGACTGTGATCGTGTGACACTAGCTGACGCTGGCTGGTGGGTACACTAACTGACACTGACATTAATAGTGACACTAATACAATGAGCAGTGATAATACTATTAACTGCCACTGTACTGACACAAGGGGTTAACATCTAGGGGCGGTTAAATATGTGCCTAACAATATGTAAAGTGCGTGTTATGTGCTGCTTTTATGAAGCAAATTTGCTGCTTTTTTACCTGCTTCAGGGAATAAAAAAACAGAAATATTGCCTGTCAGTGTTCGCAAGCCTGTGTTGTTTAAAACACAGAGCTCCCTTCAGTGAGTGACGGAGCCAATTAGTGGGTCCTGGTGATCAATCATTGACCAGGACCTGCTAATCAGGTTGTGCTGTAACAAATCACAGCACACATGGGGTGGGGGGCGCATGCACCCTTCTTAACCGGTAAGCGCTGATCGTGTACCAGGTGCATGATCCAGCGCAGAGGGACCGGCCTGCAGCTGTATTTCTGTGTACGACAGTTGGCCAGCAGTCAAGCTTTTTTCCCTTTATTTTCACCTGGTAAAGGAGCAACAGAGACACCTTTGGACAGTAGCATTTGTCATTTTGTTAGATGGATTTGACTAACAAATTAAAGGCAAATTACTTCTTCAACTTCTATGTGCCTAGTGTCTGATTCTCCTGTATACGTCAGTATAGTCTTAGGTTATTTAAAGCGGTAGGCCAGTCAGCAGCTACAAACACTGGTAATAAGCACATTACCTGTCCAGGGTGCCCGTGATGATCACCCAAGGCTGACCCGTCCCTCAAGTCCCAGCGCCGTCATTCTAACTAAGGGAAACAGGCAGTGGAGCCTTGCGGCTTCACTGCCTGTTTCCTACTGCGCATGCGTGAGTCGTGCAGCGCTTTGTGAATGGCCAGCTGTGTTCTGGGACACACACAGTTCCCAGAACACAGCGCGCCCCATTCCCCAGAAGACAACGTAAGGAGGAGAAGACTGAAGATTACCGCGGTGTAGGAAGTGGCAGATTAGGACGATCTGCCTAGCAATTTTTTTTTATTTTTTATTTTTTTCAGATTTTTAGGAACAATTTTATGTATTTTTTTTTTTTTTTTTAGGGTGGCCCTCCGCTTTAACAAGCTGTGTCCCTAAATAAACAAAAAAGAAAAAAGTTTGCCTATAAATGCACTTTACGTGATTAAAGACAACAGTGCTGGTACCATTTATTTGCTGGAGAGGCAAATATTTACAATCTTCTTTTGCAGGGAACAAGTCTTCAGATCAGTTTAGTGAAGTGACCCCAATCCAACGCTAAAATTACATTTAGTTTGCTTAAGCGCCATGATAAACAACAGCCATTTTATTCAATAAAATGTAGTCTTCATCTTTTATCATGCTTTGTTAGTGACAGCAGCAGACCATGCCTCAATAATGTTTTTTTAAAACAACTTTTGGTCTCAATTGAAAGGGTGACAATGCAGGATCACAATGAAGAGACAGGGACAGTGCCTAGACATGGACCTTCATACCAGAATCACCAGTTTTTATTTTAATGAAAGTTGCAGACTTAATATTTAAAACAACTTTTAAAAGTAGGTATGAGTCTGTATGAGATCTTGGTGATTGGTTTTCCATATATACCAATAGCCTTCCAAATTTATTGCTGATGCCCCATACACACGATCAGAAATTCCATTAGAAAAAACGGATGGTTTTTCCAACGGAATTCCGCTCAAGCTTGCCTTGCATACACACGGTCACACAAAAGTTCTCTGGACTTTCGACCGTCAAGAACGCGGTGGCGTACAACACTACGACGAGCTGAGAAAATGAAGGTCAATGCTTCCGAGCATGCGTCGAATTGTTTCGGAGCTTGCGTAGGAATTTTGCACGTCGGAATTGGTACAGACGATAGGAATTTCCAATTGGAACTTTTTCCGACCGAAAAATAGAGAACCCGCTCTCAATCTTTTGCTGGCCGGAATTCTGCCATCAAAAGTCTGATGGAGCATACACACGGTCGGAATTTCTGACCAAAACTCACAACGGACTTTTGCTGGCAGAATTTCTGATCGTGTGTATGCGACATAAATTTGAAAAGATCCTGAAAATAATGGTACCACTGGTCCACAGTGATGGTACATGGATGTTAGAATCTTATTGAGCACCACTGCTCATGCTTTTACAGTCAGGTAAATATCAGTTTTTATTTTTACATCCATGACAATGTAAGAGTAGTTTGCAGACAGGATTAAACTACTTTCAGTACATCTGCAGTACACGCTTTCCAGCCATTCATAAACACTGGTCTCTGCGTTGTCAGGGCGCTAGTTGTGGAAATGATGCTTGTGGGTGGATATAGCTCAAATGAAGAATCAGTATAAAGAGCGTGGCAGACAAAGGAGCACTATTTAGAAACATAGCTAACAGGACACATGCAGTAAGTGAGGAACTTCCTGACACCCACACCTGTCAGTATAAGTCTGCTCCACTATGCTGCCATCATCACAATCAAAAGCATCCACATTGTCTCTTGTTCATCATGCTGAAATGAGCACTTCAACTGTCACAACATCAACCGCCCACCACTAAGATGGCAGATGACAAGTAAAGAAGCTGTGACTTGGTATCGCCTTCATTTCATTTAATATCATTGCTTGCTAAGTGCAAGCTTAAAAACCTGGCAAAACAAAGCAACTGTGATATCTTTTCTTCTGAGACACAAATGTTGTAGTTTATATAATCAGACCATAAGCAACCCATTGCCCCACCATACCTGCATGAAAAATGACATGATGTATGAAGCTTTTTATCATCAAAATGAACCTCCACAGGCTACATTCATGCCTGTGTTTTTTTAGTTTTTTTTATTTATTATTATTATTTTATTTTATTTTTTTATTAATAATTATATATATATATATATATATATATATATATATATATATATATATATACATTTACCACTTAAGGACCGGAAGGATTTGCCCCCTTAATCACCACCATACCTGCATGAAAAATGACATGATGTATGAAGCTTTTTATCATCAAAATGAACCTCCACAGGCTACATTCATGCCTGTGTTTTTTTTTATTTTTTTTATTTATTATTATTATTTTTTATTTTTTTTTATTTTTTATGATTGATTATTATTTTTTTTATTTTATATATATATATATATATATATATATATATATATATATATATATATATTTACCACTTAAGGACCGGAAGGATTTGCCCCCTTAATCACCAGGCCCTTTTTTGCGATATGACACTGCGTCGCTTTAACTGACAATTGTGCGGTCGTGCGGTGCTGTACCAAAACAAAATTGATGTCCTTTTTTTTGCCACAAATAAAGCTTTCTTTTGGTGGTATTTGATCACCTCTGCGTTTTTTTTTTTTTTTTTGTGCTATAAACAAAAAAAAACAACAATTTTGAAAAAAAAAAAATATACGTTTTACATTTTGCTATTGCTATAATAAATATCCAAAAAAACAAAAACAAATTTCTTCCTCAGTTTAGGCCGATATGTATTCTTGTTGAATAAAGCAATCGGCGCAATATACTGTGAAAATAAATGTGAAACTATAATAATGAAAGTAGTCGCTGTCATTTTAAGTGATTTCACTAACACCTATAAACAATATAATGTGTCAAAAAACAGTGGTGTGCTACTTGAAACTATGCATAATCCGTGAACAATAAACTGTGTAAATACAATACATTTAAATGTTGCGCTAATAAATGAGTACAATAATAATAATAATGCTCAAATCCTTAAGTGTAAACATCTAAAACGAAAGTTCATGTGAAAAATATTTGATGGAAGGGGATCCTGCCATAAATCAATTTACCAAACAGTAGAAACAAGTGCTTTCCGCCACCAGTTTCACAGGCTGCTCACCTCATATCAGAGGAAATTCAGCAGTTATCCCCTCTGTGGAAATGATTACACCGGGCGTGCTGTAGATGACAGACCTCCTTTGGATAAATGGTCCTTAAAAGGGTTCCAAGAACTCCAATCGTCTTGCCCAATAGAGTGGTTAAATGCAAAAGAAAGGTAACATCTAGTGCTCTCCATTTCCAAAAGATGTAATGGTATAAAGGTACACTTACAAGAAAATCACAATCAAAGCTGCAAGGCATGGCAAACATCCAATTCTCGAGATGGCGTCAGTGCGTAGGTTCCACCCCTAGATGCCTATTGTCAGGGCGTTGACTTAGGGGTCAATATAAGGTGAGCAATATGATATGAGGTGAGCAGCCTGTGAAACTGGGGGTGGAGAGCACTCATTCTTGTTTGCACTGTTTGGCGATATGTATTCTTCTACATAATTTTGGTTAAAAAAAACGCAATAAGTGTATATTGATTGGTTTGCGCAAAAGTTATAGTGTCTACAAAAGAGGGGCTAGATTTATGGCATTTAGCGGGACTGCAGACAGATCAGGACACTTTTGACACTTTTTTGGGACCATTAACATTTATACAGCAATCAGAGCTAAAAAAAAAACACTGATAACTTAATAGATGTCATTGGCAGGGAAGGGGTTAACACTGGGGAGCAATCAAGGGGTTAAATGTGTATCCTAGGGAGTGTTTCTAACTGTGTGGGGGGATGGGAATGCCTGGAGGAGGAGACAGATCGCTGTTCATAATCAGAATGAACAGCAGATCTGTCTCCTCTCTCCTGACAGAACGGAGATCTGTCTGTTTACATTGCGGCCGCTGAGCATGAACATTGGCTCGTCCCCATGCCGATGGTGCACACGCGGCCTCTACTGGTCTTAAAACCGCCGATATACAGCTATGCCGATTTGCCCAGGGGAGCCAACCTGGCGCAGTTATACTGGTCCTTAAGTGGTTAATAGTACACACTGTGTATATACAAATATATATAAATGTTTGTGTGTGTGGACCTGGACTGTGGGACAAACATGGCCCTTTCATAGTAGGTAAAATTTTCTGGCAAAGTGTGACATGGTGCTGCAAAGATTAAAAGGGAAGTCGGTATTACGTTATTGCTTATGGCTTATCGTGGCACACCTTTTCAGATTTTTCAGCATGAGCTTCCTTTGCCGTGCTTGGCATTTGTTCTCTCAAAACTGCAAAGTTGGAGCTGGAAGTCTTCCCACTGCTAGACGCTGTGACTGTAGGTCTGAACTGGGAGCAGGTATCTGTATAATGACTGCTGATCCCTCTGTAATCAATGTTTGAATTTTAACGTCTCTTTACTCAAATTGAATTTGCTAAGTCTAAAATATTACACTGAGAAAAATGGCACAGTTCACACTTTAAAGTTGCATAGGAAAGGTATTGCAACCCAAATGCCATCTTCATTGCTACAATGGCAGTTTCATAGTGTTACTTCTGGCTTTTACCAACAAGGGGTAATCCAGTTGCAGAGCAAAACAATGCCCATTGAAACTCACCACATGGGTGCTCTCTTGCATCCAGTGCAGAGAACTAGAATCATACTTTAATGGGACTTTTGCAGGTGCCTCTAACCTCCAACCTGTCTCCAGTACAGACAGTGAAGGAAAATCCAAGATTTTAGAATTGACACCAGAACAAAAGGTCATTTGTGTTGTCCAGGAGTTCAGCAACTTTGTAAAAAGTGAAGGCACTCTATGAGTCCAATGTGTTGTCTGCCACCTCCTGGGCTTATCTCTATTATTTATATCTGGCAGGATTATTGAGCTGCAGCAGCATAGCTTCTGGAACTCTGACACTGGAATCAGTTGGTCTCAGACCCTTCAAGTGTAGCATCGGTGCAGCTATTATGCTGACCCCTCCCCTCCTCCTGCCCAATCACAGAAGCATTTGTATGGTCTGAATGAGTTCACAAAATCAAAAGGCTTCTGTGAGTGGGCAGCAGAGGGGAAGGGTGGGCATAGCTGCTCTCTGTGCTTCTCTCCTTTGTCAGACTCGAATGTGTTGTTTCCTTCGGCAGAGCCATAAGCATGTCAGATCTAAATAATAGAGATATACCCACGATGTGGCAGGCAGCTATTGTGACATAACTCATAGTATTTCTGCACTTTTTACAAAGTTCTGAATTAGTGGAATAGAGCTTTAAAATAGTCTTTTTGTCTCAAGACCTGATCCAGGATAGTTATGATGTCACCACCCGGGGCATGCTGGGACTGTGCCGTCATAAGTGGCGGGGTCAACCTGGTGACATCACCCGGTGACCCCACCCCATGCCTATGCAAGTCGTTGTGCACCGCGTCCACAGCATTACAGCATAAGAGAGCGTTGTGTCAACATTGGAAGAACAGAAGAAGGAAGAAGAAGAAGACGACAAAGGAGAAAACCGGGTCACCGCTAGCAAAAGAGCGGCAAAAGAGCAGAAGATAGCGGAGGAGCCGGGAGAACAATCGGTGAGCGGGAGAAGAGACTGGAGAGCAGGAGAAGAACCGGAAAGCACAGAGAAGTCAGAAGAAGACCCCCGAAGTCAGAAGATACCCCCGAAGTCAGAAGAAGACCCCTGGAGCTGCCTAATAAACTACTTCAAAAACCTGTATAGTGTGTTTTTTATTGACACTTTTCCCCCCAGGTGAATGGGTAGGGGTACGATGTACCCCATACTTATTCACATAGGGTGGTGGGCCGGTATCTGGGGACCCCCTTATTAAATCCCAATTCCGATAAGCCCCCCGCCCACAGACCCACACAACCAACGGCCAGGGTTGTCGAGAAGGGGCCCTTGTCCTCATCAACATGGGGACAAGGTGCTTTAGGTGGGGGCCCCCCTTCCCCAAAGCACCCACATGTTGAGGACATGAGGCCTGGTATGGCTTGGGGGGGGGGCGCTCGCTCGTCCCCACCCCCTTTCCTGACCAGCCGTGCTCCGTGCTCGGATAAGGGTCTGGTATGGATTTTGTGGGGGACCCCATGCCTTTTTTTGGCATAGGGGCTTCCCCTTAAAATCCATACCAGGCGACGGGATTGACTTCCTTTTCTAGTCCCGTTGTAACTCATCATGTTCAAAATGAACAGACTTTAGTCCATGTGTGGGCAAGTCCGTTCATTTGGAAGTCCGCCGTAACTAGAATAATCCGTCTGGAAGACCAGCGGACCTAGTCTGCTGGAAAGTCCGGTTGTGTGTACATGGCATAAGAGGACATAAAAGAAAATCTCCCTGGCAAGAAACTGACAGGAAAAAAACCTGACAGGTATTTTGATAAACTATACTAAGTAAAGCAATATTGGCAATACCGGTCTATCTAGCTATGTGGGATGCCTAAAGTCAAAAGTCAAACAAGTAGGAAATTCTGTATGTAAATATGGGACACGTAATACACAGCATGGACAAACAAGACAGAGCCCTTGTACACACGGTCGGAAATTCAGACGGAATGTGTCCTATCGGACCGTTTTGTTGAATTTTCCCGACTGTGTGTGGTCTGCATTGGAATGTTTTTGTCGGAATATCCGACGGACCAAGTTTTCCAACTTGTTGGTAAAATTTTCCAACAAAAGGCTCCTATCGGACATACTCCGATCATGTGTAGCCTACTCCGATGGACAAAGTGCCACGCATGCTCAGATCAAATTCCTAGACCAAAGCTATTGAACGTAGTCCTGTCCTAACGAAATAATGGTACAGTAGCAGAAAACAGCACAAACATTTTTTAACCAAAGTGAGAACTGTTCAGGCCATGTGGCAACTGTTGTCTTGTATACCAAAATACCATGATTACAAAATCTATAAATGCTTAATGAATACAAAACATTCATTTAAAACAAATGTTCTTAAAATATTCATGAAATTAATCATAGGTTATGGTAACTAACAATGTTGAGAATGAGACACATTGGAGATGTGAGGAGTTATTAAAGGTTTAATTTCTGAATCACACTTTATAATGTCTGTCCCTACGATGGTGAAGATCAGCTTCATATACCCCACTATGGTAAAGTTCTTCTTGGCCGGACCTACAATGGTGAAGTTCATCTTGCTGGCCCCTACAGTTGTGACATTTATATGTATTTCAAGATGTTTTGGAAAAAGTTGAATTTTATGTGCTTATCAAGCATGGACAGTCAGGTTGTGCGTTAGTTGTTCCACTTGTGTTGACCCCCTTCCAAAACAAATAATTTCCTGGCCTGGCTACCACCCTGATCTTACTGCTTCAACACTTCTTAGCCCTTGTACACACAGTCGGACATTCTGACGGAAAATGTCCGATCGGACCATGTTGTCGGATAATCCGACTGTGTGTGGGCTCCATCGGACTGTTTCCGTTGGAATATCTGACGGACAAAGTTTTAGAGATGGGCTATAAAACTTTCCGACAACATGATCCGATCGGACTTTGTCCGATTGTGTGTAGAGAATTCCGATCAGACAAAGTGCCACGCATGCTCAGATCAAATTCCTAGACCAAAGCTATTGGCTACTAGCCTGAACATAGTCCCGTCGTAATGAAATAACGTCATCACGTTACATATGATCGGATTTTCCGACAACTTTGTCCGACCATGTGTATGCAACACAAGTTTCGGACAAAATCCGTCGGACAAAATCTGATTTTGAATGTCCGACCGTGTGTACAAGGGCTTACAAATATGCCAACATTTTAACAAAATATACAAACTGTATGTTTTTTTTTGTTGTTGTTGTTAAAAACTATTTATCAGACCTAGAAACAAAATTCAGGGTTTGTGTATGCTCAGACACTATGAAATGTTCACATTGTAGTAGTGTGCCTTGCTCAGCTCTTCATACATGTTCTATTGTAGGAAAAACAATGTCTGGTGTCTTTTGAATTGTTGTGCTTGGAGGTTGCTGAGTAAAGCAACTTTAAAAAGGTGGGCAGAGAAGTGACTGCCTCCTGCTGCTTTCTACTACCTCGGGCCCCTTTACATCACTTTAAATCCAATTAGTCTGTTAATGCTGCCTTACACAGCCAATAGGTTCAATGAATGCTGTAAGCGTGTGTGTGCTGGTTTGCAATTGCTAATTGATAATAATATAATAGTCAACGAGTCTCAGGTAGGAAAAATAAATTATAAAAAGGATGAGCAAACTTTGCTGCCTGTAGAAATTTTCAGTTTCGTTCACAGACTAGCTTAGACACAACATACCTGAAAAGAAACATATTCTTTTTTTTTTTTTTGGAAAGTGCAGGTTGATTTTCTGGGGTGCATTTAAGATAGTTTAGTGTACTTTACTTAGTATTCTTTTGTTTTTTTTCCCCACTTTTTTGTGTATTTCTTTATTTGTGTACCTTTTTTTAGTTCTTTTCTTTCTTTAAAAAAAATAAAAAAATTAGACTAGTGGACCCCAAAACAGGTCCAGAATAGTTTAACAAAGCTTCCATAACAAATTTTTTAAAGTCTGTTGCACCCTAAAAAACACCATAATTTTTCCTTCACCATTGACTCTCATTCATTTTGCCAAATGGCAACCATTTGTAGAAATCTCTTGAAAATATCCGGAAAAAAGCCTATTTCTATTCTAAAACTGATAACTGAATATTTGGGAGTAATTTTAAATATTCTTCGAGGCTCCATAAACAAGTACTGGATGAACCATCAGCTGATGATTAAGAATTGGTGCCTCTATGACTGGTGAAAAATAAGATACAAAGCAGACATGAATATGATAGTTGAGTAATAAAAAATACGAACACTGGCATTAACTACAAAAAGTTTTTTTAAAGTCTGTTGCACCCTAAAAAACACCATAATTTTTCCTTCACCATTGACTCTCATGCATTTTGACAAATGGCAACGTTTTGTAGAAATCTCTGGAAAATTTCCGGAAAACAAAAACTTGGTTTAGCCTATTTATGTTCTACAACTGATAACTGAATATTTGGGAGTCATTTTAGATATTTTTCGAGGCTCCATAAACAAGCACTGGATGAACCATCAGCTGAAGATTAAGAATGGGTGCCTCTATGACTGGTGAAAAATCAGATACAAAGCAGACATGAATATGATAGTTGAGTAATAAAAAATACAAACACTGGCATTAACTACAAAAAGTTCAGATGGAGTGTAGGAGGAGGGCTAGACATCTGCCAGAAACATACAGCTAATGTTATTCTTTTTTCATTACTTCTTTTCTCAGCCATCTTTGCTCTTTGAAACACATTCATGTAAGTGTATGAAATGTAAATTTTTTTTTAGATACAGAAGAGAATGGTGAAGCCGATGTCAGCTTTATCTTTTATTTTTTTTTTTGCTGCTTGCATCCCACTGGGGAGATTTAACATTACTTCCTTTTCAGTAGACACAACAGGAAGTGATAAGAAAATCTAGTGCAATACTAGACTGTGCATCGTCCAAAAAATGTATTTATTTAGTTACGCCCGGAATTTGTTTTTACTTATTTTGTTTCATTAAAAAAAATGCATTCGTACAAAAATCCTAATTAATTAAGGTGAAATCTGTCAGTTGAAGGCTTTATGGTGTCTGTCGGATGTTTTAAGAAAATTCTACGAAGCAGCTAAACAATCGTACATTTCCGGTCGAATGCTCTGCCCACAAGCTATAGTAGAATTCTAATAATTGATGTGGATAGGTGACAGTGTCAACAAAAGGGCACCACCACCCCTGAACAGTATATATATATATATAGAGAGAGAGGGGTGATTTAGCTGGACTTTCTGGGTGCCTGGTAAACAAAGTAAACTAAAAATGCACAAAAGAATATAAAACAAAAATCAAAATTTATTGGACAAACAACAACAGAAGTTTGGTATTAAAAGCAGTGATATTGGCTATACAAACATTGCGCAGACATGAGTACACATCTAATAAACAGATGAAGCATGTACTTCAACAATGGTATACCGACATGTTTCGCCCATTAGGGCTTCCTCAGGGAATGTTTGTTGAGAGACAAATATATAGATGTGTCACTGCTTAAAACAAAATACAATTAAGAGGGTACAAAACAATATACAAGAAACTATGCCGTTAACCGTCCATGGCCAATGTTCATTAGCCACCCACCAACAGGAATTTACCTGTGCACTGATGTTGAGCCAGAATTAGAAGAACAGACACTGAGCTGCCCACAAGGAACCCCAGGACAAGGCCTAGAGGGCCAAAATCTACCAGAATAAAAAATAAAATTGAGTGGGTGTCCACCAAAAATGGAAGGGGAAGGAAGTGAAAGGAAAGGGGGGAATATGGGGAGGAGGGGGGAGAGCGGGAGAGAGGGAAAAAGGGGGGGTGGTTAATGGGGGAGTTAATGTGTGGGAGATAGGGAAGGGAAAGAAGGTGGAGGGATGGCTGGGGGAGTGAGAATGATATAGAAAGTCAAGGTGAAATAAAAGAAGAAAAAGGAGGAAAAAAAACAGGAAATAACTCCAGTAGACATGTTGCCGGTCACACCGGTGTCCGGGGACTGCTGCAACAGCTTTGTTCTAAGGTATTTCATAATGAGCTAGTATTCAATGCATACAAGCTCATTATGTCTTTGTCTTGCAGATTTTTTTTTTATACAGAGTTTACAAAAACTCTAAGCCCTTGTACACACGGTCGGAGAATCTGTCGGAATGAGTCTTATCGGACCGCGTCGTCAGATAATCCGACTGTGTGTGGTATGCATCAGACTGATTCCGTCCGAATCTCCGTCCGATCCAAATTTCTAACATGTTGGAAAGATTTCCCGACCAACTGGGCCAGACGGACCTAATCCGATCATGTGTAGAGCATTTTCATCGGACCAAGTGCCACGCATGCTCACATTCAAATTCCGACACGGAAGCGCTCGTTCACGTAAAACTACTGCTCGTAAGCGATATAGCACAATCGTCACGCTGCAATGTTAAAAAATCAGTCATCAAGCACATTCTCTTGATCTTTACAATGCTGCAAGAACCAACTTCTTTTGATGCTCATAGTCACACACACTTCTCCCAAACGGATTTCATTACTCTTTTTTAACCATTTCAGCAATACAATTTTAGTTTAAGTCACATCTACACAATGTTTGTTATTTTTTTGGATGTTTTTTGGGGGGGGGGGGGGTTCCCTAAAAAACTCCTTTAAAGACACTGGTCATTTCTCCTTTTTTGAACTTTTTATTTCGGTGTGTAAACTTATAACAACAACATTATTGTATTTTTTAGATTGTATTTTTGAATCTACAGGAGGTTGTTTAGTGTTGGTACCCCTTGTTATTTATTTTACTTTGTATTTTGGAAATGTACCTGCCTGCTCACAAATAAACTCTACTTTTTGAAGGAAAACACATTACACAAGTATTTCATCAAACAAAAATAAAATTTATTTTTTTTGCTTGAAAAGAAAACTAGGAACGCAGCACTGGAGAAACTTCTTAACTTTGGTGCAGCCTTTGGCCCCCAGGGCAGACATGACTAAATGAGATATTAAAAAATTGGTGGCCTGAGGAGTAGATATCTCAGCGAGAGAAGTCCGCTCCTGAAGTCCTCGAGAGCAGGAAATTCAGATGGCCAGGATGGTGATCTTGAAGAGGCTGCATCTTCTGGCACACCAGACTCATCCCAGGCCATCACTCTCTGGTCTTCCTTTGGGACTTCCCACCAGGCATACTTCCAGGCTGTGGATGGGCTCCTCTAGCTGGGGCAGGAGGAGGAGGGCGTTGTTGGACCTCCTGGCTGCCACTTGCCACAGCCTCCCCCCGACTGAGGTCTTCCTGTGTATAAAAAGGGGACATAGTTTTAGTTTTTTGATCATCAATCACAACATTTTGTGCTCCTGGCTTTTGCTATTTGACTGTTACCAAATAGAACAGACTATCATTCTGACACCAGCATTTTTCTTTCCCGTCCCAATCATTTTTGGTCACTACTGTCTATTGAGATGTAAACCACTTGGAGAAATCTCAACTTACTGATCAATAAGAACATCTAATCTAGTTAACATCATTAAATGTAACACAATAAATATGTTCAACAATGCAATACCTGTCTCAAGCTGGGCCCCACCACATGGTGCTGCCTGGATGGCCCAGGTTGGTCATCAGAAGCCTCAGCTGGGGGTGAAGGATGCCTTGGAGGAAGCATGGAGAGTGGTGGCCTGAGTGGTGGCCTGGGTACCCCCTGGTCTAACAGAAAATGCAGCCTGTCAAAGTGCACCATCCTGGGGTAATAAACAGCTTCTGGATCTCCTGCTCTCAAGGACTCCAGGTGCTTCTTCCTCTCCCTGAAATATGTAAGCTTCATGGTCACAATGTTGCGATTCAGATAGGCCATGTCTGCCATGGGGACCCTGATCTGCACCAAAGCAAGCAGTTTCTCCAGTGCTGCGTTCCTCTTGGATCTGTCATAATAAAATTTGTTGTGGAACTGCCACAGGCTGGGCATCTCCTTGTATAGCTTGAGGAAGAGCCCCATAAAGTTGGGATTGGTGAATGGGTCCATTTTCTCTGCAAGACACAACACAAGCCAAACCCTCAAATACTAATAATGCAATTAAAACCCCTCCTAATCTTGTCCCAACAGCGGCCTAGATACAAGCAGTCTAGTCTAGTGAAGCACAAATTTCAAAATGTTACCTTCGTTTCCACAATCGCCGCGTCCGTGCCTCACACTCTCCTCCCAGATCGTACGGACAATACACATGTGTGACGTTTTATATACAGTGCGCATGCGTGAAACTCCGCCCGCCCCTGACGTTCTTTCCAGACTATTCCCTGCCCCTTCGCTTCCCGCGCAGTGGGGAGAGCACATGGCGGAGAGAACGCAGGTGCGCAATAATAGTTCCACTAACGAGGAGGAGGGTGAGGAAAGCCCGGAGCCAGAAACGTCCCGATCCAGGAAGACAAGATTTAAGGCCTCAAATATGTCTTTTGGAGAGATGTTGGAGATGGTCGACATATTGAACAGGACCGACTATGATGGGAAGTATGGACCTTACCCAACCCCAAATATCAGAAAGGCCAAGATCATGAATAAAGTTGTGAAGAGTCTTCTGAAGAATTTTGGGGTACGCCGATCCAAGGATCAACTGAGAAAACGCTGGTCAGACCTGAAACTGAGGGAGCATGAGCAGTACGTAAGGATCAAGCGTGTTCTTAAAAAAAGTAAGTAGTTGTCGTGTGTTCATATCATTATTCTTGCTTGCATACATGCTCCATGTGCTTGGATTTCATGTTCTGCATTTTTAAATGGCCACTTTCAAGGTCATGGTTTCGTTCGTTCGTAGGAAACATCGTTCTGCAGGGAAGTATTCCAGCTTAACAAAGTGGCCCCAATAATGTTCTCACCTTGTAACTCGGCCCAAAAAAACAATTGGACAACACTTCCAAGCAATGTTTCATATTCCTATTTATGCCCTCTGTGTGCTAATTAATCTTTGTTTACATTCTCATAGGGGAGAGAAGACTCGGCAAGTATGAGGACACCAGGGACCATGAGGACACCAGGGACCACACCCCTCCCAAAGAAGGGCAACTTCCAAAAGAAGAAACAGAGGAGCAGGAGCAGGAGGAGGAGGAAGAAGGAGAGATTGTGGAGGTTGGCCAAATTGTCACCACAACAGGTGAGTGTCGGAGAACACAGCTTCCAGTAAGCTCATCAATGTATATCACCATATTTGGATTACATGGTGTGTTTGTTTGTTTTTTTCTAGGTCATGTGGAGGAAGATTCCCGTTTTACCAGTGAAAGTGCCCAGATCTTGATCGGGGAGATAATGGTGTGCAATAGGGATTTGAAAATTGTACAACAAAACATCAATGATGTTAAAAATAAAATGAAGAACATCATTGATGTTTTGGGGAGAGTGTGAAAACGAAAAAACTAGATAGGGTTTTATTTTTGTTTTATTGAAAAAAAAAGGTGGATTTAGCATAATACCAAATTTGGAAGATGCACACAGTGTGTAAACATGCGCTATCTCACATCATGGGTGATCAATGTACATGTTTTGTGTAAAGTGTCTGAGATGAAGGGGTTGCAGCCCCAAAGCATGTACATTGATCCCCCATGATGGGAGATAGCACATGTTGACACACTGTGTGCATCTTCCAAATTTGTATTTTTCAGGGGTCACACCCCATGTGATGAAGGCAATATCAGCCCAGTTTGTACATACTCATGTCTGATATTGTCTTCACTTTTCCAAGTTGAACTTTGTAAGTTCCTGTGTTCTGTATTTTACGCTTTGATACATGCCTGTTTACACAAAAAACCAACTCAAAAATAAATATTAGTAAACTGGGTTTTGGATACCCAAAATATCTTGGTTGTGTTGTAAAAACCTTTACTAAGCGCACATATGAATGTGCTTGTATTAAAAAGTTTCATTCTCAACAATGTGTGGCTTCCTTTTTCATTGGGATTACAATGTATTTGTAGTGAAATTTGAGTTTGTGCTGAGAAGGAGTGCGATTTACTAAAGGCAACTCCACTTTGCACTCCAAGTGCAGTTTCAGGTGTACTTTTGCAGTGCACTTGTAGTGCATAGTGGATGTGCCTTTAGTAAAAAGCACCCACAGTGAGGTGTAAATTTGGACAATCTTGCCATTTTCCTGCCATGGTGCTGAAAATGAGCATGATTTAGATCAGTCATGCACTACACATTAGTTAACAAAAAGAAGGTGTGTGTGTAGCAGACCAACAACATAATAAGATTATCCGAAGAAGAGACTGTCCCTTCATCTCGCTCTGAACTTGGGTTTGCACTGTTGCTGAAAAAGGCACAACTTGACAAAAAATGGCAAAGTGGGAGGCCACAGTCTGCCATTCCTGTTGCGTTGAAGGACACTGTGTAGTGACACAAGAAAACAAACTAGTAATTTGACAAATCAACATTGCATGCAGATTAGACACCCACATTTTTGAAGACAATTAGTATAACATTTTTTAAAATGAGTATTTAAAGCCTAAAGTATAAGGTCCCCTTATGAGAGTCCTAACCCCCCCATCCCCCCATCTGATGGGCCCTTGTTAAAAAATGAGGGGGGATGTTTAGGAGAGGTAACCCTCTCCACTTGATTGAGAGCTGAATGCGTAAATAATGTGTGATACTTTGTGAAGCCCCTCCTTAGTTACACTATTGGCAGCCCACCGGACAGGTAAGAAGTGTCATAATAACAAAATGGAAGGACATTTTGACATTATGCTATTACATAGCAATAAAATGAATATGTTGAAAAAATAAAACTAGCCTTTGAAAGTATTGAGGCAGGCCCTTACACTATATGCTTTGGTGAATTTGGCCATAAATGTGATCATGAAAAAAGTATTTAGAGTGTGTATTGGGTTGGGTCAAGTCATGAGATAGAAGATTGCTATCAGCTGAGGTAACAGTTGGGGAGAGGGGGGTTACTAATGAGTTTGGCACAACTCCAAAAAACAAGAAAAATGTCACTTTGCATGAATTGAAGCACACACATCACATTTGTAGAGATTTTAGGGAGTGTTTAGGGAAAAGCAATACTATGGAGCTGCCAAAAGACATTGTCAAGTGACTAGACTCTAGTTTTAGGGGCCAAGAAGAGCATGGTGGGGAAGTTAGTGAGGCAAATCCGCATGAGGACAAAGGGGCAGAGTATATGAATTAGAGCATATTGCAATGATGGTAATTAGGGAATGAGGAAAGAAATGCAAGACATTAGCAATCATGAAATACATCGAATGTGATGTTTACGGTTAAAAATTAGCATAATATAGTCCTTCAGGAGGAGCTGAATGATGGCAGAACAGGTCTCTGGAATAATGATCCCCAGAGCCTGGGGGGAGATGCCTGTAGAGAACTTGAGGTCCTGAAGGTTCGTCTACGTCCTCATCATACAGTTTGTGCTGTGCAGGGGTTCTTACTTTGACTTTGACACAAGCCCTTTGGCTTGTGTCAAAGTCAAAGTAAGAACCCCTGCACAGCACAAGCTGTACGATGAGGACGTAGACGAAACATGTTTTGAAATTGGTCGGGTGGTTAAAACGGACACCAGAAAGCAACGCTAAACAGCAAGGCCTGAAAGGACGACCTGAATAGCAGAAGCAAACAGACACTAAAAAATGCCTTTGAAAGCGTACTATACCAAGATAGAGTCCACAATGAGAAGCAAATACTTAATGACTGCACGCACTGATTATCAGATACGCAAAGACAAGCAGAAACTGAAGAGCAGTAGCGATCTGAATCACTAATCTGAAAAGCGCGAATCGTCTTTCACCAAACTTCTACTAAAACACGAGATCAGCAGAAGGAGCACAAAGGGTGCCGGACGTGGTGCTGAACTTCCTTTTTCTAGTCCCGCCGTACACGGCTTACGTCACCGCGTTCTTGGCAACCGCGAAATCAGACAACTTGGCCTGACCGTGTGTATGCAACAGTTTCGGGCACAATCCATCGGACTCAATCCGACGGGCAAAATCCGACGGATTTGGTTGCCGAAATCTCCGACCGTGTGTACGTGGGCTAAGGGAGCTTGTTATTTTTATTTTATGATAACAAACATGTCATACTCGCCTGCTCTGAGCAATGGTTTTGCACAGAGCAACCCTGATCCTTCTCTTCTGGGGCCCCCCACCAGCAGTCGTGGCTCTTCCTCCTTATTATTAGTTTACCTGTAGGTAAAAGTGGTAGTAAAGGGTTTACAACCACTTTAACAAGCTGCACAAAATTGCTGAAAACATATTACCAATAATTGAATTAGTAGCAGTTTATGTAAAGGAATTGTTTTTGTATTAAACTGTGTATTTAAAGCAGAACTCTGTGCTAAGCAAATATGTCCTAAATACATTTGTGTGTATTCTAACTTGAATATTGGCAAGCTTTTTTTTCCTGCTATTATATCTTGCAAATCTGTGTAATAATTAAGTCTGTGCCTTTGTGCAGTGGTTTCCTCTAATGAAGACCAGTCACTGCTGCTCTCTCTCTTGATGTACAAGGTAAGTGGTCTTGTATCCGCCCCATAGTAGCATTTTTACAGGAAGCCCCGTAGTGGATGGATCTGTTGGGTTCCTCCCAGGGCTCTACTCTCTGCAGCACAATGATGATGTTACTACTAGTTTTGTAACTGTAGTTCAGCTTTAAAAATGCATAAATTCCAAAGTGGTTCTAAAGTCAAAACGTTTGTTTACCTTAATGCTTTCCCTACATTAACCACTTACCTACAGGGCACTTTCAACTCCTTCCTGCTCAGGCCATTTTTCAGCATTCAGAGCTGTTGCATTTTGAATGATAATTGTGCAGTCATGCTATACTGTAATCATGTGAAATTTTTATACTTTTCTTTACACAAATAGAGCTTTCTTTTAGTGGTATTTAATTACTGCTAGGATTTTTAGTTTTTACAAAAAAAATAAAAAATCAGACAGAACATTTTGAAAAAAGTTTTTCTTAGTTTCTGTCAGCAAATTTTGTAAATAAGTAATTTTTCTCCCTCATTGATGTGCACTGATGAGGTGGCACTGATGGGCACCAATAGGCTGCACTGATGGGCACTGATGAGGTGGCATTTATGGGCACTGACGAGGTGGCACTTATGGGCACTGATTAGGTGGCACTGATGAGGAAGTGCTAATATTCTGCACTTATGGGCACTGATAGTGGCACTGATAGGTGGCACTGATGGGCACTGATTGCTGGCACTGGTGGGCACTGATTGGTGGCATGGATAGGCGGCACTGATGGGTGGCACTAATGGGCACTTCTGGGCATTGATGGGTGGCACTTATGGGTGGAACTGATGGGCATTGATGGGCTTTACTGATGGGCATTGATGGGCAGCACTGATAGACGGCACTGATGGACACTGAAAGCTAGCACTGACTGGCTTCACTAATGGGTACTGATTGCTGGTTCTGGTGGGCACTGATTTCTGACACAGGTGGGCACAGATTGCTGGCACTTCTGGTGCTCTAATGATCATCAGTGCCCTGATTACATCTCTTACAGTCCCCTGCCAGAAGATGCCGCTGATCGGCTCTTCTTGCCACACACTCTGTGAGTGTGAGGCGAGAAGCACCGATTACTGCCACTTCCTTGTTTGGACACAGCCGATCACATGATTAAAGAGCCGTGGGAGAGGCTGCTTGGGTGCGCCATCATATGACTTCCACCCAGAACGAGAGCCGCACTATCCCTCTGTCATTTGATGGTGGGTGGGCGGCAAGTGGTTAAGGTAACAAACACACTATTAATTGTTCTACAACCCCATCTATAGACACTTGTATCTGGATAATCTCACCACTCCAGTGCATTCCAAGTTGCAGCACTGCTCCTCTCACTTCCAGATCTCACAGGCGACACCCGGAGAGCTGCTGTCAGTCAAACTACTGTAGCCCTACATAGTGCAAGATTTAGAAACAGAATGACATTCAATTAAAATGATATTAGCAGCACAGGAGTGACTTTGTTTAATTTACTCCCACTCTGATGCTCTGTGTCTGTCTAAGGACGCACAGAACCTGGGTCGAGAGTGTGTGCGCATGGGTATTTCATTAGCACTTAGCTTGCTATGGAGACACTTGGAGGAGAGGGGATCAAACAGCACTGATGGGGGACTGCCACAGATTAGGCAAGGAATGGCTCTGTGTAATATCATCAAACAGAGCAGGTAAGTATAACATATTTTTTTATTTTAAAACAAAAAAAATCCTTTTACATCATTTAATGATGTATATGCTATTCTAATTACTGAATTTCTTATTTTTTCACACTGATTAGTGCCTAAAGGTTTGTGCAATCGGGCAGTAAGCACCTCTCAGTTATGTCATGATTAAATAACATGGGCCTAAATTATGAGACCTGTGATCCCATGTGCTGCAAAGGCGACAAAATCTGGCACGAGCAACCAGGATCAGAGTATCAGTGACTCGAGTTCTCACGTCAGAATTATCCAACCTTGAATAAATACATAAGCTACATGAAGACATTCCACAAAATCTCTCTCCATCTTTTAGCTGATTACTTTTAGTTTAGGATTAAATTCCTGTTCAGATATATAATACTCCAATGACATACATGTTTGCCAAATAAGAAATGCATTCTTCTATTATACATGCCAAACAGAGAGAGCGCATCTGTGAAAAACAAGCCTCTAAAGCAGAAAGACAGAATAATGATCATGTGTGGGTTGAACTTTCTATACAACAGAGATTGAGAAGACCTTTCTGTGAAGAGCCAACTACTAACAATTGAAGAGGTTTTTTGGTGTTCCTACTCAACTCCCACAGATCATTGTATCAGCCTTTGAGCAGGGATGAAAGTGTCAGCAAGATTCATTTGTCATTTGAAAATTTCAGGTATTTAGATTTCATGTCTGAATTATCCCACTGGGCATTTTCAAACGAAACTACACAGAGCTGGACCAACCAGATGTCTCAACGTTTTTTTGAGATGTCACCATGCCTAATCGCCATTGTCTGACATGCTGAGAGCACACACAGGAGCATACTAGAACGATTAACATTGAAATTAACAAAAGCTGACATCTTATTTCTGAGTAGTCACCACTATGTTGAAAAACCCAATGGTTTTTGATTTTTCTATGGGACTCGGCTGATAAGGTCTTGCTGAAGTTCCCAGCTCCTCCTAACTTTCCGTTAGACTTGGTCCGGTGGACCGGAATCTGTCGGACAATTTGATTGTGTGTGGGCTCCGGCGGACTTTTCGTTCCCAAAAGTCCGGCGGACCTAGAAATAGAACATGTTTTAAATCTTAGTCCGCCGGACCCAGTTCCTATCGGGAAGTCAGTTCGTCTGTATGCTGGTCCGATGGACCAAATACGATGCACGGGCAGATACAGCACCTGCCCACGAGAATGTTTCCAGCGTGATCTTATCGCGCTGGTTCTCGGCTGCAGGATACTGTACATCTCGCGCTCACTGCAATAGGAAACACACACACGCGGCAATGTCCCTTGGGTCTGGTATGGATTTTAAGGGGAATCCCTAGGCTGAAAAACGGGGTGGGGGTCCCCCCAAAGTCCATTCCAAACCTTTATTCTAGCATGCAGCCCGGCTGGTCAGGAAAGGGGGTGGGGACGAGCGACCGCCCCCCCACCTGAACCGTACCAGGGTGCATGCCCTCGACATAGGGGGTGGGCGATTTGGGGAAGGGGGGCGCCCTGTGCGCCCCCCACGCCAAAGCACCTTGTCCCCGTGTTGATGAGGACAAGGGCCTCTTGCCCACAATTCTGGCCGTTGGTTGTCGGGGTCTGTGGGCGGGGGGCTTATCAGAATCCGGGAGCCCACTTTATTAAGGGGAGCCCCAGATCCCAGCCCACCACCCTATGTGAATAAGTATGGGGTGCATTGTATCCCTACCCATTCACTTGAGGGAAAAAGTGTCAATAAAAAAACACACTACACAGGTTTTTAAAGTAGTTTATTAGGCAGCTCCATGGGTCTTCTTACGACTTTGGGGGTCTCTTCTGACTTCTCCATGCTTTCCGGTTCTTCTCCCGTTCTCTGGCCTCTTCGTCCCACTCCCCGGTTCTTCTGCCGGTCTCCTCCACTATCTTCTGCTCTTTTGCCGCTCTTCATCGTCGCCGTCTTCTTCTTCTTCCTTCTTCTGTTCTTGCGATGTTGACACGCCGGTCTCTCCCGCTGTAATGCCATAATGCCGGGCTGTGTGCTCAGATAAGGGTCTGGTATGGACATTGGGGGGACCCCCACGCCGTTTTTTCGGCCTGGGGGTTACCAGGTGAAGGGGCTTGCAAGGTGTCAATCTCGCTGATGAAAGCTGCGAGATTGACTTCCCTTTCTAGTCCCGTCATACCTGGAGTCACGTTCAAAATTAACGGACTTAAGTACGTTCAGTTTGAAAGTTTGTGGGGAAGTCCGTCAGACCTAGTCTGCCGGAAAGTCCGTTCATGTGTGCGCAAGTCTGCTTGTTCGGAAATTCCGTCGGACCTCCGCCGAAAGTCCGTCGGGAAGACCATTGGACCTAGTCCTTCGAAAAGTACAGTCATGTGTACGCAGCATAGCAAGCACCTCGCCTCTAATACTGCAGTCTCTATAATGTAAAAATTGTGCATTCAGTAATTAAGACATTCATCTCATTAACTTAAATAAAAGATCATACAGTATGCCCTATTTGTATTGCCAAGCATCCAAACATGATGACACTTACTTGACTTGGGTTTTTATTTATCTGATCGGAGCACATGCACAGTAAAAGTTCATCCTACTTTCTCTGTTGAAAAGAACAATTCACACAGATTTTCAAATGTACAGGGCATGGTCCTTTTATTGCGCTATTCTACAAAGTTGTTCCCTATGTAGAAGAAACAGTTATTGATCTGAAGTAAAATGTATGGACTGTATTAATCTCCCAACAAGCTGGAAAATATTTCAATTCCATGCTCAAAAAGAACAAACATGTTAAACCTAAATCATCTTTTTTACTGCAGAGGTGTAAACCCAGATTGTGCTGTGCTATTATTTGGAGAAAGGTCAAATACCATATCTTGTTTTTCAGGCTACAGAATACTTTTCTGAACTACAAAAAAATGCTGGATGTCATATATGGATAAAAAAAAAGAAAACAACACAATTTAAGGATGCTGTCAAACATCTAGTTCAGTCCAGAGGACAGGAAAATGTGTGTACAGCCAGCCAACTATCCATTTCTCTGCACAAACCTTTGAAGGACATTCCACCCAGAACTCTGTCAGCTGAGTTATCCACTAGCTTCTTATCCAGATGTTTATCAGAAATGACATTTAATCGGGAGTCCGCGTTTTTTTTTTTTTTTTAAAAGCCAGCAGCTACAAATACTGCAGCTGCTGACTTTTAAAATAGTGACACTTACCTGTCCAGCGCGCCCGCGATGTCGGCACCCGAAGCCGATCTCTCGATCGTCTCCTACTGTGCATGCGCGAGTCGTGCTGCGCAAAAAGGATGGACCCACTGCCTCTGGGATCTGTGTGTTTCCCAGCAGGCAGCGGGGGACTTTCGGAAAGGGGCGTAACCTACGCCCCTTTCCGCAGAGAGCTATCCCGGAAGTGGGTGCAGATACCTGTACTGTACAGGTACCTGCACCCCCCTCCCCCCTGAAAGGTGCCAATTGTGGCGCCGGAGGGGGGGAGGGTTCCGATGAGCGGAAGGTCCACTTCAGGGTGGACCTCCACTTTAAATCTCACTCTCACTTTTTCCCTCAGTTCTGTCTTATCTGAAAGTCTTAACCTCCCTACAACAAAGGAAAAAAAACATCTAAATAAATTAAAAAAGGAGAGTAAAAGTTCTACATGATGACCCTGAAGTCCGGTACACACAGGAAGTTTTTCTTTTCGTTCAACCATGCTGAGCGAAAAAAACAAAAACTGAGATCATTGTATTAGCTATGCAATGTTAGTACAGCAATCTCTGCAGCTGTGACACTGTGTTCTGACAGGGGGTTCGCCCTTGCCAGAATTATCCGGTTAACTGATCGAATGCAGATTGGTTGCAGGTTTTCAAGCATGCTCGTTTGACAGAAGCCGGTTTCTGTTGAACACGGAGCTGTACACACAGGCTGAAAGTTGGCCAGTAACTACCAAGCCGACCCTCTATTTAGATGGTTTTCTGCCCATGTGTACCTAGTGTAAAGGTGGGTATGTTTGGGAATACAAGCACAATAGATCTTTCCACAAACTCTCCGTGGATTAGATCACATGGGCAGTGGCTATAGGTAAATATTCAGCCACGGTCAAGGTTTGCTTCAATCACATTCCAACTAGGGGACACTGAAGGAAATGTCCATATGACTATGTAAAACTTTTTTTTTTTTTTTCATAGTGTGTGGAAGGGTAAGAACCTTTGTCAGGTTTTTATTACCATCTATAGTTACATCAGTTTGATATCCCTGCACTTCTTATCCCCAAAGACACAACAAGAAGTTGAAGCAAATTTTACCTTTGACAGTTGTCACTGGAAAAAAACCCTTATTGGAAGATCCCTCTAGTATAACCGTAACATTTGGCAATCCCCCTCACTTTTCAAATAATTATATAATGGGTGGTGAATCTCCACAAAGAGGATACAGAGATCATACAAAATTAGGACAGGGACTCTAACTGCTCCGCACTCCATATCAGCTAAAAATGTACTTGAATGGCTAAAGCATGGTTCAAATTGTGAATGCGGAATCAATGAACTCTGATGGCCTGGCTAATCAAAATGTCCTTAGAGTCATGAGCCATGAAAAAGACCAGACAAAGATGCCAGTTCTGCTAAGAAAGCAAGGGGAAGGGATTTAAGTCTAGTTACATCCTAGTGGTTGGGGTGACCTTGGCAAATGTTGAAGGCATCTACCAAGCAAACCCCTTTTGGCATTCATGTGGAAATAAAAGATAGTGGTGTTGATTCAGCTTATCGAAATAAAATAACTAAATCTACTAAATAAAAGGGAAACAATTGTCAAAAGCAAACAAATATAAGAACACCAATCTGAAATTCTCGCCTGAAAACTTTTCCTAAAAACATAGAAAATGGCAGTTAAAAGCACCAGAAAATCAGGTATTTTAAATACTTACCATTTTTCCTTTCCATAAACATTTTTTTAGTGACTAGCAATGTACGGTACCTCTGAACTGTTTAGGGAAATGACAGAAAGTATCAATTTCCTAGAACAACCCCCTTATATCCTGCAATAGCCCTCTTCTTTTCTGTAAGTGTCTATCTACTGTCTGTGCTGGCCCAGCTCGTCTGCTTCTCCTTTCACCTCCATACAAAATCTTTTTTGTAGCAATTATGGGTGGAGCAAACAGGGATACAACAGAGGGCCACTTGAGTGACAGCTGTAAATCATCTGGGACTGCTTACATCACATCCAAGATGGCGGCACCCAGCAGCAATCACAGGGATTTTGAAGGTCTACACAAGGGAGGCTTTACAGGTAAATAACATCCCTAATATATATATTAATTGCACATATCATTTTATGGGAAGATTGTTGTTGAATTGCCTGGTGACAGTGTCTCTTTAAATCAGAAATGAAAAAAGAAAATTGATATATACACACACATATATATATATATATATATATATATATATATATATATATATATATACTGCGTGTGACTGTGTATGTATGTACCAATCAATATACTGCAAAAAAATTTAAACGCTGCATTAAGATGAAATGTCATGTCATGCTAAAGTGACACAAAAGCCAGTGATAATAAAGGACTCAAAAGTCAGTCTAATGGGTTACTTTTTAATATCTCTATATTACCAAAAAGAATATGATTACATTTTAATAATATTGACAAGTAACACGTGCCCTGCAGTTTATATTTCTTGTCTGATTTTATTACTGGCCTAATAATGGTGCCTCTTAGATCCGATTTCCTCTGAATAGAATTGATTGGAAATAATATCCACCCTAAAGCATATTTAATGGCATTAGGGCTGGGCGAGAGTAAATTAAGCGGTATTTAGCCACCAAAGTCTTTAATTTCATTGCGTTTGAGTAGGTGTTAGACATTATGAGGTTCAATTAAAAAAGTCGCTAATGTTTTTACATCAGAGTGGGAGTAAATTAAACAAAATCACTCCTGTGCTGCTAATATCATTTTAATTGAATGTCATTCTGTTTCTAACTCTTGCACTATGTAGGGCTGAAAATAATGAACCGTTTTCCCAAAGACCCTCGTCTTCAAGTGAGAGGCAATAAAAGTGGAGCTATAGCTTACAAAATTTACAAGATATTTTCTGATGTGACAGACCCTATAGCAAATCATTTTAATCCTTAAGTACGACTAGATATAAGACAAGGGTGGTAAGATCTAATTGCCATATGTTTTTTTTTCTGTCGAAATAGAAGGTTCTGGAACTGGGACTTCTGTCCAGATATCTTTCTGTACAAAATACCCCAGGTAGCCTGGGGTTTACCAGGGGTGCTAGTCTTGTGGTTTCAGGTAGGTTTAACCTTAGCGTTACCAGGAGGCTTAGCATGGGGGTTACGGGCAGGTTTAACATGAGGTTTACAAGGAGGCTTGACCAGACAGTTACAGGGAAGCTTGGCCTGAGTGTATACTTGAATAGGAACATAAGAAAAATGTGTCTTTTGCATCATTTATTCAACAAAATTATTAATAGATGTAACAGTGTACCTTAGAAAGTGGTGGTTTTGACAGTTTGCTTCAGGTCATTATCAAACTGAAATTCTCATTTATGGTAAAACCCTACCTTTTGGATAGATGGCCACACATTCTCATTAAGGCTGGATTCACACCTATGCATTTTTAGTGCTTTTTGCATTTTGCAGATTTGCACTACAGCCCATTTAACATTGTTTCCTATGGAACACGTTCTGTAGAGCAAATCTGCAAAATGCATAAAGCACTAAAAATGCATAGGTGTGAATCAAGCCTAAGAACATTCTGATATGCAGAATGCATAATTGATCAATGACTGCAAGATGTCAAGGCCCTGAAGCAGAGAAGCAATGCCAAACCATAACATTTCTACCAGCATACTTCATAGTTGTTATGAGGTTTATTTCCTGAAACACTGGCTTTAGTTTGTGACAAACATATCTAATGTTACTTTGACCAAAAAGCTCTATATTTAAAGTAATATTAAAAGCAGATTTATTTTTTTTATTTTTAAAACAACAAACATGTCATACTTACCTGCTTTGTGCATTGGTTTTGCACAGAGCAGCCCCGATCCTCCTCTTTTCGAGTTCCCTGCTAGCGCTCTTGGCCCCTCCTTCCTGCCCAGTGCCCCCATAGCAAGCATCTTGCTATGGGGACATCTGAGCAGGCTCACTCCTGAGCCACTGCTCTATGTGTCTATTCACTCATGGAGCATGGCTCGGCTCAGCCCCTGCTCTGGCCTCATTGGCTCACTGGCTGGGATTCACAGTAGCGGGAGCCAATGGCTCCTACTGCTGTCTCAGCCAATGAGGAGGAAGAGACCCGGGAGAGCCGCTGCTCTTGCGCACATCGCTGGATTGAGATGGGGCTGAGATAAGTATTGAAGAGGGCTGCTGCACACAGAAGGTTTTTACCTTTATGCATAGAATGCATGAAGGTAAAAAACATTGAGCCTTTGTAACCACTTTAATGAATCAGTCTTCGCCACATTCCAGAAGGGCTAATATTTGCCTATATGTTAAAGGGTACCACCTCCACCCTCAGCAACACGATACACTCATATTTAGAGTGTAATATATTGCTAAGCATCCAAAGCATCCCAACCCCCACCCATGACAGTGCACAGGGATTCCTCTCCCCTGCGGCCGCTGTCACTTTTTAAAATCAGTGCTGATGTGTGAGGCTCAGTAACTGAAAGCCAGAGTGCTTTAGGAATGTCTGTAGGAGCCTGACATTGCACCTGCAATTAGTGGATTGTGGATGCAATTCACAATAAATTTATTTTTCCACCAGCATATAAAACCTGCTAAATGCATTTAAATGTGCATTAATGCTAGGCGTGTTTAGCTTTTGCGCATTAATTCATTTCAATAGCCAGAATAAACGACTATTCTGGCCAATTAAATGAATTAACGTCCAAGCACTTGATGCCCAAAACGTACTTAAATGTGTCTAGCATTTTTTTCTGCCAAAATGCTGCTGCCAGAAGGAAAGGTGTATTCTCTTTCTGATTGTAGATGCAGTGACCCCAACTATTCCAAGAGCTACCTGGACATCTCATAATGAGATTTTTTGGTTTGTGCAGACTTCTTTTAGCATCAACCAGTCAGCTCTTGGGTTGAATTTGCTGGGATGGCGAGTCCTAGACTATTTAGTCACTTTTGATTATTTTCCTTTGAAATGATTGATTCCAATCAATCGGCAATCATTTTAAATCACTTCCCAGATTCATAGGCATTCACAACTGGTCCCCTTAGAGGCCTCTGTTGATCTTGGCACGGTGACACCCCCTTTTAAAAGCAAAGATAATACCAGACCCTTGCTATATCATTTTATACTAAGAGATGTCCCACCTGCATATTCCCCATATTCCTTCGAATTATTAAATGGTAAATGTAGGGGTGTATTTACTTAAACCTGCATTTTTGTTAATTTAGAACATGAAAATTATTACACCATATAAATTATATATGTCACGTGTTCACATATATCACCTTTATCTACACGCACTATTTTAATCAAGAGCTAATGTTTGTCTTTTCAAGCATGTTGAAAAAGTCTACAATTTCCATTGTACTTAATTAGCGGTATCCTTATAGCACGTTTTTTTCTATACACATTCTGGTTCTTATACGTATCACTGAAGCGATATTTTAAATTAGCGCAGCTTCATTTGATTTATAAGCTAAACAAGTGGTTATGCCCATCCATAATAAAACTGACCTTACAAAGTTTCTATATAAATGTATGATACTAATTTATTAGTGTGATCGGGATTTGCAAAATACACAAACCCATAGAAATCACAGTTCAGATTATTACAGTCAGGCTATTTAAAAGAGAATTTCCAATTCGTTTCTATGAATAATCACACTTTGCACAATCTTTGTTCTTTGCAATGCTCAAGAACCAACCACCAAATAATCTATTGCCATACAAACCTTCAAAGTATCGTAATGCTTCAGCTACAAAGGATAAAGAAAAAAAAGATTAAAAAACGAATATGTCCATTTTAGCACGCCAGTCATACTTTTAGTCTTTTTTTTTTTTCATTTATTCCTACCCTGGAAGAAATTGTTTTCACTTATCAAAATTACTGTGATTGTACACCTACATTGAGAGACCTAACAGTCAGGATATGGACACTTTTATTAATGTGGTAATAGATACAAAGACAGTAATTTAGTTTGACTTAAGCACAATAATCAGATCCATTAATCTAAGCTGACACAATTCCATTTGCTAATGATCTCTTATTGTAAATTTATTGGATTTTTGTCTCGTCTAGTAATAAATCTATTATCTCTATCTCGATTTACTGCTGTTTACAAATATGGATAATTTCTATCAATTTATAGCATTCACAGCAAGAGATGACATTTTGATAGCTTAACAAATACCCGTTCATAAACACTTGTAATGTCAGTTATAAATGGCACAAAGTAAGTGTTATGTATGGGTAAAATGTGCCTGGTAGCTGTGCTAGTTAGGATTTCAGCTCACATGAGTACAGGAAGACTATCCTAGAATTATGGAGGAACACTACCCAACTTTTCTCAAAGAAAAGGTCTGCTTAAACGGTTTAAACGGGTTAGAGCAATTTATTACTTATGAAACAAGTTTACAACAATGTAAAAACAGACTGAAAAAAAAACTTTTTATAATAATGCTACCATGAGCAGGTAACCTTCTGTTAAATTCTCTGAAATCATTGGCTCCTCATATTGCTGTTTCTGAGCACACAGGCTCAAAGTGAATTAAAAGAGACCCTGTCACCAGACCACTAATTCCAAAAACAAATGTTCCAAAAAATGATATGTTTAGGCAAGTACTCTGCTGGCTAGAGGAGCACTGGGACTCTGTATCAGAGTGGGCTGTGTGCTCCTCTGCCTGCTCTTCCCCTCCACCAAGTGTTGTCTGCAATGGCAGTAAAACCCAAAGATTTAAATAGACTGGGTTTGCAGCTGCACAGGACACTGGGAAATGCAGATGTGAAGAGGAAGTGGATCAGGCTAAAAACAACAAGGGATACAAAACCCCTGTGAGGGAAGGAGAGTGGAGAGTGGAGACAGAGGAGTGCCAGAACTGGTGAATGGTTTCAGCTGTGCAGTACAAGGACTGCCCATTTGCTTAGCGGGCCCAAAACCAATCACTGCATGCAGGTTTAATGGGACGTAATTAAGTGCACCACCGTACAGATTGGGCCTCACCGTAAACTGGCTGAAGCTTGCAAATTCAGGCACCAAATACTGTGCAAAAAGATGTATATGTATCATTCACATGAAGATAAAATTATGTGTCCACACGGCATAAAAAATGCATACACAAACAACTTGGTTTTACCAAAAATCAGCTAGTGTGTGGGTTGCAGCAGCTAAATGGTATATGCTAACCATACATGAATTTTGGAAAAATATTACTGCACAACCCTATAAAAGTGTCATGTGTGAGAACCATCAGTATACTCAAGCCTAGTAGACCCACCTCTGTATAATTCCAGGGGGTCCAGACTTGTTGGTGAGTGAGCAACCTGGTGAGGGATCATCCACGGTGTGGTCTTGTTAAGTGAAGGGATGCATGCACATGAAGCAATTTATCTGAAGCACTTTTGGATGCTAAACTAATTGCAGCCTTCACTGGGAGCATGCTTATTTTTGGATCTATGGACGTTTTAGTTTATTTATGGAAGTTACATATGCATTCAGAGATTTATTAAGCACTTTATTACTGTATTCACTATTTCACTGGGAATCATTTGTATTATAGATTATGAATTGTGCATTTGGAAATGTATTTTTGTTTAGAATATTTATCATTGAGTAATTGTAGGCACTATAGTAGTTTAACATTGGATTCACACGTGATACTTTTAAAGGGTAGTGGCACAATATTTTTCCAAAAGCCAGATACTGTGCAGCTGCCTCCCTGAGATATCCCTTCAGAAAATATACACATACCTACACTCAAGGGAATATACAAGGAGTGCACTCTGGGCCATTATTTGACCATTTGTTGTTGAGGAATCTTGTGTGACTTTTCCTCACTGTTTTTGCTGTTCATTTGTTTAAATCCTCCAATCTAAGAAACCATCTAGAGAAGGAGGAAAAAGATCAACGTATTAAAAAACAAAAAAAGTATAATCGTGATGTTAACGATTATAAATCTAATGCTGTCTTTAATTGGCAGAAAAAAATCGGTCCAGAGCCAGGTAACGATCCAGCATCAGATATTATGCAATCTGATGCTATGGAAACGGAAAGAAGGTTAATATATGAACCTCCTCCACCCCAGCCTAGGCCCATTGTACCTCCTAGAACAAATGATTATTCACACAGATCCCCTGCCCAAGTCCAATACCCTAACCACCAAGGGAAAGGCTCTAAACCCCGGAATAAGGGTAGAGGCAGAAATAATCAGAATCACGGCTCAGATAGATACCATGGAAACACTAATGGTGGCTATCAACACACTCCCCGCGAACATAGTAGAACTCGGAGGGATGATAAATACAGTCATAATAGGGAGGACTACCCACATAGCACCCCAATCCGTACTTACAATCGTTATTTACCCCTTAGGGATGAGGATCACTATGATTTTCAACGTGATCCTCCCCCCTATATGACATACAATGATGAGCCTCCATTCAGACCCCCATATAATCGTAACCATCCATCAGGGCCTCCTTATCATCAGGATTTTCACAGGGACACCCCCATACGTGGAGGAAACCAAAAACTAAACGAGGCACCAGAGGGGGGAGGCGCATCCAGCACAAAAAGAAAAAGGACACAGTAGGTGCGGGCATTTTTAATTTAAGTACAGCAACACTATCAGCAAGTGAAAAATGTATTCTAGATAAGGGTCTGAAATTCGTCCCATCTAGAAAACTTAACAAATTTAACACATTCATTGACGTGCACAAGTTTATTCGTAAGTTACATATTCAGAGACATTTTTTGTCCCTTCCAAGCGCAACTAATAAGATCTCTAATTCTACAGCAGTTAGACATTCTGGTTTGAGTAATCCATCTTTATTTAACCCCGGTATCTTACCTCCATCTATCAATGTTTTCAAAAACCTTGTTTTGAATGATTTGGATAAGTTACCCATAAAAAGGATACATCAAGACCCTTCTATAGCACAGGGCCTTAAATCTTTATGTGAAAGGAAAAATCTTATCATTCGCCCTGCAGATAAGGGGGGCGGTTTAGTGGTCTTAGACAAAACCCGCTACATTGAGGAAATGAATAGATTATTGAGCGATGTTACCACTTATAGCCCCCTACCAGGGGATCCTACCCTTAAATATAAAAAAGAACTCATACAGATCATAGATGAAGGTTTTTCTCTAAATATTCTCAATAAGAAAGAGAGAGAATTCATGATCCCATTGGCTCCACGCATTCCGACAATATACCAACTTCCTAAGATACATAAGGATTCTGTGAATCCACCTGGCCGCCCAATTGTGAGCGGTATAAATTCTATCACCTCGCGAATAGGGAAATATATAGATTCTTATCTTCAGCCCCTAGTAAGGAATATACCTTCCTACTTACAGGATACAGGTGATACAATCCGACTACTTGAAAATATAACGTATCATGACGACCTTATTTTAGTCACAGCAGATGTTTCTGCGCTATATACTTGTATCCCGCAGAATTTAGGCCTGGGAGCTGTTGAACTGTTTCTCTCTAGGGATTCTACACTCCCTGTGATACACAGGAACTTCCTTATGCAAATATTGGAGTTCGCTATGTCTCACAATTATTTCTGGTTCCAGGGCAGTTTTTATACCCAGACCAGAGGGGTCGCCATGGGGGCCAAATATGCACCCAGTCTTGCCAACTTGTTTATGGCCCAATGGGAGGAGGATGTCGTCTATGCCCTTAACAGGCCAGAATTGGTGTTGTGGGCTAGGTATATAGACGACATCCTCCTCCTATGGAGGGGAAGTCGGCCATCCCTTGATTCTTTTATGGCAACCCTCAATGCCAATGACCGTGGTATTCAGCTGACCTTTGAGGCCAGCACAACTAACATCCATTTTCTTGACTTAGAAGTTACAGTAGTGCAGAAACGCCTGGTCCTGAAAACTTTCTTTAAACCAACGGATCGGAATGGTTACATTCCTGTTGACAGCTGCCATCACCGTCAATGGCTTAATTCTATCCCACGCAGTCAATTTCTTAGGCTCAGGCGTAACTGCACGAATGTTAGTGACTATATTTCTCAATCTTATACCATTCGTAAAAGGTTCCTGGACAAGGGCTATGACCCACGCACCCTTGATATTGAGTTTAAAGCAGCTTTACATACTGACAGGGCCTCTCTCACACAAAAGAAAGTCAAAACAGGAACAAGTGATAAATTCAAGTGGTCTTTCTTTACAACTTTTTCCACACAACACTATGACATAAAGAGAATTATCAATAGGCACTGGAAGGTACTACAAAGTGACAAAGTTCTGGGTGGGATTATTCCAGACAAAGCTGGAACCATTTACAGGGGAGCCCGATCTATACAAAATGATATTGCTCCTAATGTAATAGATATCCCTAAATCGATACAATTTTTCCCACAGAGCAAGGGTTATTTTCCCTGTAGAAAATGTAACGTCTGCATACATAACACGCTGGGTAAGGGGAAAAGTGACTCTTTTACATCCTCAACCACCACACGTAGATATCTTATGAAACACTTCACTACTTGTGTCACTAGGTATATTGTCTATCTGATCACCTGCCCCTGCAACCAACAATATGTTGGTCGCACTATTCGCAACTTCTCTATTAGAGTCAACGAACATCTTAGCAAAATTAAAAAAGGATGCGATAAACACCCGGTTCCGAGACACTATCTTGAAAAACACAATAGAGACCCCACGGGTACCCGCTTCCAGGTTATCGACAAATTTGTCCCAAGCTGGAGAGGGGATTCATGCCTAAGGGGGGTGTCGCGCCTCGAGACATTTTGGATTTATGAATTGAGGTGCTATTCCCCCTTCGGCATGAATACAGACTGGGACATTAACTGCTTCATTAATCAGGCCTAATCTATCCAGTTTTGGATTATTATTGCCATATATTATTCTTGTTATTCACTTTGATTTCTTACTTCCTTACCATTTGCCTGGTTTTTACACACCAGTATACCCTATACTTACTTTTAGGTCATTCCATTCATATAATTTTTTAATATTTCTTTATTATGTGCTCTTTATGACACAATGTCTATTGCACTCTACACACCCATGTACTCCAATTCATTTTTCCTTTCACAAACTTTTTATTAAATTAAATTTCTGACTTTTGCTTGAATCTAGACACATGCGATTATTACGCATCTTTTCCAGATCACGTGCGATCGGGGATGGATATCCCCGACACACTTATATTTTTTTGCACTAATTGGCAATCTGCCATATTTACTAGACTCCAGGTTTATCCCTGTGTTTTAGGCATTTTAGGATCTTCTTTGGTCAATGCGTGCGTAATGTGCAAACACCGCATTTGACCCATGTCACCATCCCTTATATATATTTTTATTATATACTATACTTTTGTTACTAGTTGTATATTCTGGTTATGGTGCGATTTCTAATTTTCCTTTTATTCATATATATTTCTTCCTTTTCCGTTTTTTTATTTGTATCCTTTGGCCCGCGGTGTCCTTTCAATTTTAAGTGCTGTGACGCCTTTGTGGTCGTCATGGTTGCGTCGGGTTTCACCATTGGGTGTGACGCAGTGTTGCTATGCCCCCTGTATTTCCCGTGATTACCCTGGTCTTGACGCCTTTGTGGTCGTCATGGTTGCGTCGGGTTTTACCATTGGGCGTGACGTAGTGTTGCCATACCCCCTGTATTTCCCGTGATTACCCTGGCCTTGACGAGCCCTAGATACATTACTACGCGTGACGTGACGTAATTACGTCACAAGTCAAGGCGCATGCGCAGATTGATACATTCTTTGATTGGCTCCCTCACTGCTCGCCACGCCCTGTGGCGTGTGACGCTTAACATATGAGAAATGGCGCCAAGCTTTGACATCCTCTTTTTTCTTTTCCATCTTCTCGTAATGCGACGCAACACGTGATATTTGCATTTACACGCCCTCTACATACTCCTGCTTAGTGACGCAACCTGTGACGTTCTCATATACACGCCCCCACTCCGTCGCCACGCACTTAGTACGTTCTTACGCTGTTTGCTTTGATTCACAGCGTGGAACGCACAACACGGAGAAATGGCGCCAATGTTTGAATGCCTCCCCCTCCCTCATATTTAGCATAATGATGTAGAAATACACACGCCCTTGCTCTGTAGACGCGAGTTCCTTTTTACCACTCCCACACCTAGTCACATGATATACACATTGAGGGATTAGTGGAACCTTTCCTGTCTTACTGCACGTCATGATGTTTATGATCATTCGATCGCAACTCTAAATAAAAGATCAGTACGTATGAACTGCCATCAGGGTTAATTATACATATTCTCTGGTTATAGCAAGTAAGAGACATCCAAACTACACAATGATAGATCCTTATCAGACACTATTACTGAGACTTTCACATCTCCATTCATGATACAACACATATGTAAAGTAGTCTTTTTAGGTGACGCTATAATGTAGTCTATGTATAGTTAACAATACATGCCTGATATCTTTTGTGTACTAGAGCTGCAAGTTTTTTTTTGTGTATACTTCGCGTGTGCATTGAATTTCCCTGCATTTATATGTTTGATGAGGTTATGAATAATGCAGATGCGGACTATTACTTTCAGATTTAGGTGCAATGCAGTTTATGTATAATTAACGATACATGTCTGATTTCTTTGTATTGGATGTGTTTTTTGTATATGTTTTATATATATGTTGAATTTTTTTTTTTTTTTCTTTGCATCTATATGTCCGATGAGGCTATGAATAATGCAATCTATTCATAGCTATCCATGCGCGAGCATGGTGGCTAATTTTTTCTATATATTTTTATATTTTTTATCGTTAACAATATTAATTTAATAGCCTGCATGAGTGACATCTCTAGATGCTATTTATAATTGCTTATTGTGTTTGAACATGTTTACTCTGACTTGACCAAACTGTTCACTGTATCTTTAAGATGTTGTCTGAGATGGGATTCTCCGCCCCTTGGTAGGCGGAACTTCTCTCTCATTTCTTATATATTTGTCAGCAATGTGGTGGGTTCCAACATGCCCCAGTTGAAGACACATATGTCGAAACGCGTCGGGCGAGCTGTTGGCACCCCACATTGCTTTTAATTTCATTTTATATTTTTTATGTGATCACCAAGTCATTAATTACCTTTTGACTTCAATAAATCAACTTTTTTATATCGTTTGACCCGCACCATGTGGAGCCTTTTTCTCTTTTTCATTTTTTCTGTTCCTTTGGTTTAAACCTTCACATCACTTCCCTCCCCATTCGGGGGAGATTGGAGTATTGGTACAACAGGCTGCGTCTGAGTTTGACTACCTTGACGTTCCATCTGTAAAGATCTACTATTGGGCCTACAACCGCCTGGAGCTCCACCACCAGCTCAACAGATCTCCCTCCTTATACTCCTTGGTCCCAGATTGTGACCTCAAGCTTTCTAGACTCAACCGTCATATGACTGCGTGAGTCCAACTGTTCCGGTAAGAAGTATTTATCCACTCTTTACTGATGTTTACAGTCAAGCAGATCCATATGAATACATTTGCCTAGTGTTTTATCTTCTTTCTCTGTGACGGTTCGGTCACCCCCATGCCAGCTACATAGTGGAATGAGCGCCCAATGTTGGACTTTTCTCTAGGCATTTATATTTATGTGATTTTTGACATATTATTGTTTTTTATGTTGATCAAGTTCACTATCATTTAAGCGCTACACTGTTTTTATTATCCTATTTGTTGAACTTTGTTTGTTTTTGGTGTTGGCTGCTCTTCTGGCTATTGTGGCCATTCTTCACTTATATCAAATCACAGCGCAGTGTTTTTCTTTTTAATTGTATTTTTCCGTGTGACTTATTATTCACTGCAGCTTCTTTTGTTTATTCATATATTTTTTTGTTTTTCACAATGGATATCTTTGAATATAGAACCTCTAGATCCTTCAACACTGATGGTGTGTTCATACCTAATTCCACTAATACTGAAGTCAGTGGTCTCTTTATTAGACTCAAGAACGTGATGGTCTCAGAAGTTCATCTCCAATGGGACATCGCCTTCTTGAGGCAATATATTAAAGAGAAAATGGTCCCTCGGGGTTTACGTTGGGACATACATCCCCAACAAGGAGAGGTAGAGTTTGATGCCTGGTTCATCTTTTTCAATGATATGGGTATTAAACTGTTAAATTTCTTGATAGATAAGAAACAGGCCAGGTTACCCCTCATTGATAAAGAAATCAAAGATATTAAAGAAAAACTTACACCAGCATTGGGTACACCCGAATATAATACGTTATCCTCCAATCTAAGAAACCATCTAGAGAAGGAGGAAAAAGATCAACGTATTAAAAAACAAAAAAAGTATAATCGTGATGTTAACGATTATAAATCTAATGCTGTCTTTAATTGGCAGAAAAAAATCGGTCCAGAGCCAGGTAACGATCCAGCATCAGATATTATGCAATCTGATGCTATGGAAACGGAAAGAAGGTTAATATATGAACCTCCTCCACCCCAGCCTAGGCCCATTGTACCTCCTAGAACAAATGATTATTCACACAGATCCCCTGCCCAAGTCCAATACCCTAACCACCAAGGGAAAGGCTCTAAACCCCGGAATAAGGGTAGAGGCAGAAATAATCAGAATCACGGCTCAGATAGATACCATGGAAACACTAATGGTGGCTATCAACACACTCCCCGCGAACATAGTAGAACTCGGAGGGATGATAAATACAGTCATAATAGGGAGGACTACCCACATAGCACCCCAATCCGTACTTACAATCGTTATTTACCCCTTAGGGATGAGGATCACTATGATTTTCAACGTGATCCTCCCCCCTATATGACATACAATGATGAGCCTCCATTCAGACCCCCATATAATCGTAACCATCCATCAGGGCCTCCTTATCATCAGGATTTTCACAGGGACACCCCCATACGTGGAGGAAACCAAAAACTAAACGAGGCACCAGAGGGGGGAGGCGCATCCAGCACAAAAAGAAAAAGGACACAGTAGGTGCGGGCATTTTTAATTTAAGTACAGCAACACTATCAGCAAGTGAAAAATGTATTCTAGATAAGGGTCTGAAATTCGTCCCATCTAGAAAACTTAACAAATTTAACACATTCATTGACGTGCACAAGTTTATTCGTAAGTTACATATTCAGAGACATTTTTTGTCCCTTCCAAGCGCAACTAATAAGATCTCTAATTCTACAGCAGTTAGACATTCTGGTTTGAGTAATCCATCTTTATTTAACCCCGGTATCTTACCTCCATCTATCAATGTTTTCAAAAACCTTGTTTTGAATGATTTGGATAAGTTACCCATAAAAAGGATACATCAAGACCCTTCTATAGCACAGGGCCTTAAATCTTTATGTGAAAGGAAAAATCTTATCATTCGCCCTGCAGATAAGGGGGGCGGTTTAGTGGTCTTAGACAAAACCCGCTACATTGAGGAAATGAATAGATTATTGAGCGATGTTACCACTTATAGCCCCCTACCAGGGGATCCTACCCTTAAATATAAAAAAGAACTCATACAGATCATAGATGAAGGTTTTTCTCTAAATATTCTCAATAAGAAAGAGAGAGAATTCATGATCCCATTGGCTCCACGCATTCCGACAATATACCAACTTCCTAAGATACATAAGGATTCTGTGAATCCACCTGGCCGCCCAATTGTGAGCGGTATAAATTCTATCACCTCGCGAATAGGGAAATATATAGATTCTTATCTTCAGCCCCTAGTAAGGAATATACCTTCCTACTTACAGGATACAGGTGATACAATCCGACTACTTGAAAATATAACGTATCATGACGACCTTATTTTAGTCACAGCAGATGTTTCTGCGCTATATACTTGTATCCCGCAGAATTTAGGCCTGGGAGCTGTTGAACTGTTTCTCTCTAGGGATTCTACACTCCCTGTGATACACAGGAACTTCCTTATGCAAATATTGGAGTTCGCTATGTCTCACAATTATTTCTGGTTCCAGGGCAGTTTTTATACCCAGACCAGAGGGGTCGCCATGGGGGCCAAATATGCACCCAGTCTTGCCAACTTGTTTATGGCCCAATGGGAGGAGGATGTCGTCTATGCCCTTAACAGGCCAGAATTGGTGTTGTGGGCTAGGTATATAGACGACATCCTCCTCCTATGGAGGGGAAGTCGGCCATCCCTTGATTCTTTTATGGCAACCCTCAATGCCAATGACCGTGGTATTCAGCTGACCTTTGAGGCCAGCACAACTAACATCCATTTTCTTGACTTAGAAGTTACAGTAGTGCAGAAACGCCTGGTCCTGAAAACTTTCTTTAAACCAACGGATCGGAATGGTTACATTCCTGTTGACAGCTGCCATCACCGTCAATGGCTTAATTCTATCCCACGCAGTCAATTTCTTAGGCTCAGGCGTAACTGCACGAATGTTAGTGACTATATTTCTCAATCTTATACCATTCGTAAAAGGTTCCTGGACAAGGGCTATGACCCACGCACCCTTGATATTGAGTTTAAAGCAGCTTTACATACTGACAGGGCCTCTCTCACACAAAAGAAAGTCAAAACAGGAACAAGTGATAAATTCAAGTGGTCTTTCTTTACAACTTTTTCCACACAACACTATGACATAAAGAGAATTATCAATAGGCACTGGAAGGTACTACAAAGTGACAAAGTTCTGGGTGGGATTATTCCAGACAAAGCTGGAACCATTTACAGGGGAGCCCGATCTATACAAAATGATATTGCTCCTAATGTAATAGATATCCCTAAATCGATACAATTTTTCCCACAGAGCAAGGGTTATTTTCCCTGTAGAAAATGTAACGTCTGCATACATAACACGCTGGGTAAGGGGAAAAGTGACTCTTTTACATCCTCAACCACCACACGTAGATATCTTATGAAACACTTCACTACTTGTGTCACTAGGTATATTGTCTATCTGATCACCTGCCCCTGCAACCAACAATATGTTGGTCGCACTATTCGCAACTTCTCTATTAGAGTCAACGAACATCTTAGCAAAATTAAAAAAGGATGCGATAAACACCCGGTTCCGAGACACTATCTTGAAAAACACAATAGAGACCCCACGGGTACCCGCTTCCAGGTTATCGACAAATTTGTCCCAAGCTGGAGAGGGGATTCATGCCTAAGGGGGGTGTCGCGCCTCGAGACATTTTGGATTTATGAATTGAGGTGCTATTCCCCCTTCGGCATGAATACAGACTGGGACATTAACTGCTTCATTAATCAGGCCTAATCTATCCAGTTTTGGATTATTATTGCCATATATTATTCTTGTTATTCACTTTGATTTCTTACTTCCTTACCATTTGCCTGGTTTTTACACACCAGTATACCCTATACTTACTTTTAGGTCATTCCATTCATATAATTTTTTAATATTTCTTTATTATGTGCTCTTTATGACACAATGTCTATTGCACTCTACACACCCATGTACTCCAATTCATTTTTCCTTTCACAAACTTTTTATTAAATTAAATTTCTGACTTTTGCTTGAATCTAGACACATGCGATTATTACGCATCTTTTCCAGATCACGTGCGATCGGGGATGGATATCCCCGACACACTTATATTTTTTTGCACTAATTGGCAATCTGCCATATTTACTAGACTCCAGGTTTATCCCTGTGTTTTAGGCATTTTAGGATCTTCTTTGGTCAATGCGTGCGTAATGTGCAAACACCGCATTTGACCCATGTCACCATCCCTTATATATATTTTTATTATATACTATACTTTTGTTACTAGTTGTATATTCTGGTTATGGTGCGATTTCTAATTTTCCTTTTATTCATATATATTTCTTCCTTTTCCGTTTTTTTTTTTTTTTTTTTTTTTTTTTTTTTTTATTTGTATCCTTTGGCCCGCGGTGTCCTTTCAATTTTAAGTGCTGTGACGCCTTTGTGGTCGTCATGGTTGCGTCGGGTTTCACCATTGGGTGTGACGCAGTGTTGCTATGCCCCCTGTATTTCCCGTGATTACCCTGGTCTTGACGCCTTTGTGGTCGTCATGGTTGCGTCGGGTTTTACCATTGGGCGTGACGTAGTGTTGCCATACCCCCTGTATTTCCCGTGATTACCCTGGCCTTGACGAGCCCTAGATACATTACTACGCGTGACGTGACGTAATTACGTCACAAGTCAAGGCACATGCGCAGATTGATACATTCTTTGATTGGCTCCCTCACTGCTCGCCACGCCCTGTGGCGTGTGACGCTTAACATATGAGAAATGGCGCCAAGCTTTGACATCCTCTTTTTTCTTTTCCATCTTCTCGTAATGCGACGCAACACGTGATATTTGCATTTACACGCCCTCTACATACTCCTGCTTAGTGACGCAACCTGTGACGTTCTCATATACACGCCCCCACTCCGTCGCCACGCACTTAGTACGTTCTTACGCTGTTTGCTTTGATTCACAGCGTGGAACGCACAACACGGAGAAATGGCGCCAATGTTTGAATGCCTCCCCCTCCCTCATATTTAGCATAATGATGTAGAAATACACACGCCCTTGCTCTGTAGACGCGAGTTCCTTTTTACCACTCCCACACCTAGTCACATGATATACACATTGAGGGATTAGTGGAACCTTTCCTGTCTTACTGCACGTCATGATGTTTATGATCATTCGATCGCAACTCTAAATAAAAGATCAGTACGTATGAACTGCCATCAGGGTTAATTATACATATTCTCTGGTTATAGCAAGTAAGAGACATCCAAACTACACAATGATAGATCCTTATCAGACACTATTACTGAGACTTTCACATCTCCATTCATGATACAACACATATGTAAAGTAGTCTTTTTAGGTGACGCTATAATGTAGTCTATGTATAGTTAACAATACATGCCTGATATCTTTTGTGTACTAGAGCTGCAAGTTTTTTTTTGTGTATACTTCGCGTGTGCATTGAATTTCCCTGCATTTATATGTTTGATGAGGTTATGAATAATGCAGATGCGGACTATTACTTTCAGATTTAGGTGCAATGCAGTTTATGTATAATTAACGATACATGTCTGATTTCTTTGTATTGGATGTGTTTTTTGTATATGTTTTATATATATGTTGAATTTTTTTTTTTTTTTTTCTTTGCATCTATATGTCCGATGAGGCTATGAATAATGCAATCTATTCATAGCTATCCATGCGCGAGCATGGTGGCTAATTTTTTCTATATATTTTTATATTTTTTATCGTTAACAATATTAATTTAATAGCCTGCATGAGTGACATCTCTAGATGCTATTTATAATTGCTTATTGTGTTTGAACATGTTTACTCTGACTTGACCAAACTGTTCACTGTATCTTTAAGATGTTGTCTGAGATGGGATTCTCCGCCCCTTGGTAGGCGGAACTTCTCTCTCATTTCTTATATATTTGTCAGCAATGTGGTGGGTTCCAACATGCCCCAGTTGAAGACACATATGTCGAAACGCGTCGGGCGAGCTGTTGGCACCCCACATTGCTTTTAATTTCATTTTATATTTTTTATGTGATCACCAAGTCATTAATTACCTTTTGACTTCAATAAATCAACTTTTTTATATCGTTTGACCCGCACCATGTGGAGCCTTTTTCTCTTTTTCATTTTTTCTGTTCCTTTGGTTTAAACCTTCACATCACTTCCCTCCCCATTCGGGGGAGATTGGAGTATTGGTACAACAGGCTGCGTCTGAGTTTGACTACCTTGACGTTCCATCTGTAAAGATCTACTATTGGGCCTACAACCGCCTGGAGCTCCACCACCAGCTCAACAGATCTCCCTCCTTATACTCCTTGGTCCCAGATTGTGACCTCAAGCTTTCTAGACTCAACCGTCATATGACTGCGTGAGTCCAACTGTTCCGGTAAGAAGTATTTATCCACTCTTTACTGATGTTTACAGTCAAGCAGATCCATATGAATACATTCGCCTAGTGTTTTATCTTCTTTCTCTGTGACGGTTCGGTCACCCCCATGCCAGCTACATAGTGGAATGAGCGCCCAATGTTGGACTTTTCTCTAGGCATTTATATTTATGTGATTTTTGACATATTATTGTTTTTTATGTTGATCAAGTTCACTATCATTTAAGCGCTACACTGTTTTTATTATCCTATTTGTTGAACTTTGTTTGTTTTTGGTGTTGGCTGCTCTTCTGGCTATTGTGGCCATTCTTCACTTATATCAAATCACAGCGCAGTGTTTTTCTTTTTAATTGCATTTGTTTAAATGGTTTACTGTTTATCCTGCTGATACTAGGTTAGGTTAGCTTAGTATGACAGTGATCTGGATTAACTGCTCTATTAGCCTAACATTTTTGTCTGTTAGCTTATTGCATGCAAAACAATCTTTTTGGTGCATTGCCATTTATTCTGCTTTTTAGTAATGCACCTATTTTATTTACTTCCAGTGTACTTCCACAAGGTGCCTGTTTCCTATATTCTAATACAGTTCTGGGTAGTATAATAATAAAACATGAGCTCATAGGTGTTTGCAACATCTCCTTAACTAAGCAGGTGTGTTATAGGAGCCCCAAGACCCCCGTTGTTTCATTCCAGAATAATTCAAAGCTATCAGGGCTTTTTCCGCCTTTGGGCTGGTGATTTTTTTTATAAATAAAACTGGGCATGGTTTCTTTTAAAACCCTGCTTTATTTTGTACATAGCAGCAGGAAAATTATAAGTGCTAATTTAATTACATTTTATTGAGACAGAATTATGTACCATTATGTAATATTTCAAAAATGTTTTTATGTAGCTGTAAATTGCAGTTGATTTTTTTTATTGTTTAATGAGTGATTTATTGTTGGCATAGTGGTAGTAAATCATCAAATCCACAAAGTAGGAAAAAGAGGAGAATCTTTTTTTTATTGGCACTGGCATTAATAAGGGTATTTGTATATGGCAGTTTAAAAAGACATATACCACCTACAGCATATAGCAAAAAACAAATCTATAATTTATTATCTGGTTATAGCCAATTTTATGAATTTAGCTGTTTTATTCAGTAAAGAGTTGTAAAACATGGGAAATGTTTAATACTGTATAGCAACAAGTGAGATTTTAAATTGCTGGATTCAATCCATGAAATGGTTTCTGGTTAATTTTTAAAATCACTATTTAGGGATAAGTCAAATAATTTTTCATTTCCCCAAGATTTTAGAAAAAATAGGGAATTTCTTAGAAATGTTGCTATTTTGGAGCAATACATTGGAGTCAAAAGGGAAGGTGAAAGGTGTTTTTTGATTTTTTTAAAGGGTACACTGGACTAAATAACTCACAAGGGTTGCACAAGTCCCACAATAGTATTACTCCCTCTAAATGTAAAAAAGCAAAAAAAAAAGTAACAGTGAGTGACATCAAGAGTTGAGCTTTCTAGCAATATCAGTGATTTCACAGTGATATCGTTTTTGCAGAAATCACCCCTCTCATCCGTATTAATAATATGCCTGTAAACAGATAATATATAAAGCGAATGTTACAAACAGTTCATATGTGATCTGTTGCATAGAACAACATGTTGTGTAGTTGTGACATTACTCAAAACGTTGCCTGGACTGAGCCCTGATTATGCTTGTGCACTCTTATCAACAGCATTAAATGACAGGCAGTCCACTTAATAAATGGAAAGACAACATTAACCCCATCGATATTATGTGAACAGGCAAGTATATAAATAGTGCTCACGCATTCTTATTCTGCTCAATGAGGTGCACCCAACCGTCACACTAGGGAGACGTATTGATTATTTAAGATTTGTACTCTACATGGCTGTCTCAAAGACAGAACGCATCTTGCCTTTTACTTGGCACAACACGGGACAATGCAGATGCAAAATAATACATCTGGAAAATAAAGTGAGATGTTGTCTATACACAATGAACTTCTGATAAACCCAGCCGATCAATAAATAAAAAAATAAAAAAACAAGCAACATAAAACCGAGTCTCTTAACAAAGCCCTGAGCAGAAACTCACCCAAGAATGTAGCAGAGACAGAACATAACTGCACAGACTAGGTGAGGATCAGCTCCTTGCATGGCCTGTGGAATTGGCTGTGGCCACTGTCAGGAGTGTCTGGTCCGGATATAATTCCACAGACAAGTTCTAAAGATCTCACCACTCTATCCAAAAAAAAAAAAAGCTTTCTTTACATCTTTAAATTGTATAGTGCAAATAATGCCCCATACACACGATCAGAAATTCTGATGTGAGCTTTTGGACAGAAATTCCAACCATGTGTATGCTCCATTGGACTTTTGTTGGCAGAATTCCAGCCAGGAAAAGATTGAGAGCAGGTTCTCTATTTTTCAGTCAGAAAAAGTTCCGATCAGAAATTCCGATCGGAATTGTACAAATTCGGACATGCAAAATTTCGACGCATGCTCGGAAGCATTGAACATCATTTTCTCGGCCTGTCGTAGTGTTGTACATCACCGCGTTCTTGACGGTCGAATGTTCCGAGATCTTTTGTGTGACCGTGTGCATGCAAGCCAAGCTTGAGTGGAATTCCGTCGGAAAAACCATCCAAGTTTTTTCCGACGGAAAATCCGCTTGTGTGTACGGGGCATAAGAATTCACTCTGCAATATTTTACACTAAATTAACACCAGCATGTTGCACAAAAAATCTGCTTGCTGCATCTTTGGTGCAGTTTCTAGGAAATAACCCCTTCCATAAGAATGAATGGTAACAAATGTGACGCAGATCATACTGCATATGCACAGAGGTGTATAATGTAGATTTTTTTGGGGCATATGTTTTGATGCTCATGTTATGGCAGCACTTAACACCTTACTATGACTACAGTCAAACATTCAAATAGAGATCTTATGTATAAGGCAAAAAGCAATGGCTAAAGTAATGGATAAAGTAGCCCTCAGCAACCAAAAAAGATGAATTGTTCACTGCGCTGATTACATAACAGGTTGGTTGTTGTGGGACACATTACTTGTCCAATCATCATGGCCATGCTGGCCTAGCTCTGATACATATTTTTCAAGTTAAATACGTGCATGATATGTAACGTGAAACTGTAACATGGGTATTTATCATCTCTCAGTACTCTCCTGCCAATTCCTTTTATCTGCTTTTCTTTCAGGACTGTGCCATCTCTCTTCATCTGAGATCAATGTCTGCTTCTTGACTAAGATACTGGCTCAATTGTATTCACAAATTTCTTACAGTAAGAGGATGCAGCAAGGGGCTCATCTGTGTCAAAGTTAGTGTTGCTATTGCACAGAATGGATTCATATGGCCTCTTCTGGAGTCCCCCACTGCTCACCCTCTTTTCTGTGTGTAAGGCGATTGTTTTGGGGGCATGCCTGTGATCTCACCCCTGAGCCAGGTGGTGTGTGTGTCTATAGACACACACCACTTGGCTCAGATCCGCTGTACCCCCCTCCACACACTCCCTCCTCACAGGATTTGACTGACTGCAGTGTTCTTTGAAGAGAGACACAGAGACCACTGTCATTGCAGATGATCACAGAGTTTTGGCCGAGATAGGACTTAAGTATATAGGGAGGTGAGGGGTGATACTGCTACTGGGAAATTTTTTACCCTAATTCAGGGAATGCATTAAAATAAAAAATGTCTTGGCTTTAGAACCAATTTAATTTGATATCAGAACTAAGTACAGTCAACAAGACCCATGAGGATCACAAGATCCATCTGTCATCTGTTACAAACATGAAAAAAAACCTTCCAAACAATGATTCAGTTAATGACAAGTCAAAATAGCTTCTGCCTGTATTTCCCACATAATTAGCTTTTATTTTTTATAAGGAACTTTATGCAGCCTCAGCTTTACAAAATACACACACACACACACACACACACACACACACACACACACACACACACACACACACAGCATACGCTATATGAATTGTGTTCAGTGCACTCATATACCATGTGGAAATCCGGTTATACTGTACAATGTCATTAATAGATTTCCACTTAAAGTTATTGTAAACCCCCACCTCATACAGGCATACCCCACTTTTAAGTACACAATGGGGTTTATTTACTAAAGCTGGAAAGTGCAAAATCAGGCTCACTTCTGCATATAAGCCAATGAGCTTCTAATCCCAGTTGTTCAATTAAGCTTTGGCAATAAAACCTGGAAGCTCATTGGATTCTATGCAGAAGTGAGCCTGATTTTACACTTTCCAGCTTTAGTAAATAAACCCCATTGTGTACTTAAAAGTGGGGTATGCCCATAAATCAACTCATTCCATTTAAAATGAAAGCCAAATTGTTGTGCATAGATATACAAATCATTATAAATACCTTGTTTCCCTTTTTTATAAGTGATCACATTCCCTCTGTTCTCAGCTGCATAAGAGCTGGGGGGAGGAGAAACAGCAGCACACTAAACTGTCAGGGCTGTCAGGACAAGTCTGATCTTTGAAGGAGAGCAAGTTTAGTTCCCAGTATAGCTACTGACCAGAATTAACCACGCTGTGTTCTCCTGCTTATTATGGTCGGTTTTCAATAGGAAAGCAGAGGAACAGGCAAGAAGACCAGGGATTTCACAAAAATGAAACGATAAAAAGAGAACAGGATACATTTTCATACAAGTACATGGTACAGCAGGCACATATCAGGAATATGAAATGTTGGGTTTACATACTTTTTAAGAGAACAGTTTCCTATAGTTTTTTGATCTGTTGTAGCTGCTACCAGGGGCAGACTGACAACTCATGGGGCCCCCGGGCAATAGGAGATCATGGTACAGCAGGCACATATCAGGAATATGAAATGTTGGGCTTACATACTTTTTAAGAGAACATTTTTCTATAGTTTTTTGATCTGTTGTAGCTGCTACCAGGGGCGGACTGACAACTCATGGGTCCCCCGGGCAATAGGAGATTATGGGGCCCCCAGGCAATAGATTATGGGGCCACACAGTATATACACATACAGTATACAGACACACAATATACACACACAGTATACACACACAGAATACACACACTGAACTGGTACTGGAGAGATGGGGCAGCTATAATCTTTGGATTTTTAAAAAAACACAGATTTTTACATACTGTCCCTGGTTTTATTGAGACTGGCAACCCTGATGGGGCCCTTTAGTGGCATGGGCCCTTGGACAGTGCCCAAGTGTCCGAATGGTCAGTCCGCCCCTGGCTGCTACTTTCAGTGGTGAATTCATGTCTGTTACCTTTTTGCAGATGAAAAAAGAAAATAAGATATCACATCCAAAATCATTATTAGCAATGTTTCCCTAATTCTAATAATGAATTAAAATGGAGTGCTGCTGCTATATTAAAGTCAAGCAATGAAAAAAAAATATTACACATGTAAATTATGTAATGCCAGAATGGACTTTTTTTTTTTTTTGCATTGATACAATTACCCCACGTCAGTATTCAGCCCTCCATGCCCTCTGTGCGAAAAATCTTAAAGTTCACAATTTCTGGAATTTTTCATGAGATAGATGAACGGCCCACGAATGAAATCAAGGCCCACAAATCAAACTATATCTGTAGAATAACTCGGGCACAGCAGCTGGCACTTCTCTTCAACAATTTTTGCAATAACAATTCCACACATTAGTTCTGTTTTTTTTGTTTTTTAAGGCTGTTCTACCAATGACTTTTTTTCTTCTTCAGTTTTACATGTCCTCTAAGTTTCATTACTAAAATAATAAATGTCATATTTATAAAGGAAGGTTGAAAAAAATAATCTAAAACCTGATAGTGAGAGACTGTTGAAACCTTCCAGAAGCCCACACATCCGCTGTTCAGTTCAATCTTTACTTAGCCGGAGATCCAACCACGCACCATCGGGAGTTCTCCCCGCAGAAACTGCACAGGCAGGGAGGAGATGGTGTCCTAGCAGATGCTCCATATCTTCCTCATATTTCTGCTACTCCTTGACTGTGCCTCGTCATTCTCCTTATTAAGTTGTTCTGTAAATAGTAAGAGACCGGCTTGCCAACAGCTGAGAAACTTAGGCCAATAAAAACACTTAATTAAATTAGCTTTAAAGCAAGAAATTGGCATAACCTGAACATTATCTGATGTGTGGTAGTTCCAAAAGATTATTTGTCTCATTTATTTTATATAGTACAGCCAGATTATGTAATGCGTTCAATGGACAAAAAAGACAAAATGACTGGATATAGTAGCAAGTAATAAAGATTTCCTCATTAAAAAATATACTCATATGGCTCATTCTGCCCATATTTGGAGATGTGTACTTCAAATTATTCACGTCTATCTTATTTATAGAACACTGAACATTTTCACATCGCTTTACAAAATACGCAGACCATTCACACCAGCCTTGCCAGAAGCTCACAGTCTAACTTCCCAGACATACACACAGCAGAAAGCAACTATCTGTTGAGTTTCTTACCATGTGAGTGGCCACATTAGCCATTTTGTGTTTCCATAAAGCAATCCAGTTGCTGGCTTGACACCACTGCTTAAATCGATATTAAACCCAAGAACAAAAAACAAATGTATTGCAACTTACCAACACTTAAATGTGTTTTTTTTGCATTTTTCTTTTTTAGGCTTTTTCCTTTATTTTCACCTTGTGATCAAGACAGTAACACACGTCCAGTCTTAGGCCGCGTACACACGCGGGGACTGTTCGCTCAACTTTGTCCGCTGAACAGTGTTTCGGCGGACAGTCCGCTCGTGTGTGGGCTTTCAGCGGACAGTTTCAGCGGACAGTCTGCTGAACAAAGTTTTTCGGAAATTCCGAAAAACTGTCCGCTGAAACTCTGTTTCAGCGAACAGTCCCCTCGTGTGTAGGCTTGTTCGTCAAACTAAGTTCCGCGCATGCTCAGAAAGGATTTACACGCCGAAGTTTGCATTGCAGTGTATAGGACGTCGTATTTTTCGTCCCGTCGTACGTGCCGTTCACGTCATCGCGCACGGTTTCAGCGGACTGTTTGTTCGTCGTGTGTGGGCAAGTCCGTCCATGCTAATTTTGAGCGGACTGTCCGCTAAAACTGTTTGACGGACAAAGTTGAGCGAACAGTCCCCGCGTGTGTACGCGGCCTTAGGGTGTCTTCAACCCAACCTATGGAGGAGCAATGGTGCCACCCTTAGACAGCAGCATTGTCAGCCCATGGGGGGGGGGTAGTATTATGCCGCGTACACACGATCAAATTGTCCAGCGGACTTTCTACCAAACGGACTTGGCCACACATGGACACACGGAAAGTCCGGCGATTGCTAGCGCGATGACGTACAGCACGTACGACGGGACTAAAAAAAGGAAGTTCAATAGCCAGTAGCCAATAACTTCCTTTTCGTACTTGCTTCTGAGCATGCGTCATTCTTAGTCCGCCGGACTAGCATACTCACGAATGTATTGTCCGCTGAAACCCAAGTCCGGCGGAAAGATTGGGCTGCAAAACTACTTTCTAAGTCCGCCGGACTTTACGCTGAAAAAGTCAGCTGAAGCCCACACACGATCGGATTGTCCGATGAAATGCGGTCCGGCGGACTAAGTCGCCGGACAATTTGATTGTGTGTACGCCGCCATTAGGTGTACTAGCAGATTTAGATAGACTTGACGAATAGCTAACACTTTTTAAGCAATTATAGCAATACTTTTTATCCTTTTAGGATAAATGTTTTACATAAATGAATAAAAGCTGACCTTTGTAAGCACTCCTATCAGTGTTCACTGGTTTATTTCAATCCCCTAATTTCCACTCTCGCTGTACAGCTTGGTCTTTTAACCTCCCTGACGGTATGATTATTTCAGATTTTTGGTGCTGAAAGCGGTACAATAATTTTGCATGGAAATTTGGCGTTTTATATTGTAGGCCTGTAATTCTTAGGAATAACTCACTTAAATCTGTCCATACAAGATTCTAGCAGACAGCTCGGGTATAATAAAGTTTGAAAAATGAATCATAAATTATAATATAATAAATAACTATAAATAATTATAATAAGGATGAGTCACTGCCCTGAAAAATTCAGTGTATGTCTCTCAGGTTGAGCTATTAAGTTCAATAAACAACAGGTTTTACATCAAAGAAGCAAACGAGAGAGCCTAAAGCTCCACTTGCTGGCCCAAAAGGGAAAATAAAAACTGGTATTCAATATTTAATATTTGGGGAGAAAAAACAGTGAAAGCTAATCAACATTGTACATTATCAATATGAACATTTATTATAGAACAAAAAGTATATAACTCACATGTGTCGATGGAGGTGGTAAGCATATCTTACCACCGTTCTAAAACTGAAGTTATCACGATTGGCACTTCTTACCTGACTAAATCATCATCCATAACCAGTATTACTTTTTCTGGTTCTAATATCCATCTCTCATCAACAGTCACAAATCTTGGTGAAAAAATGGACTCCCAACTCACTTTTGAAGCCCATATAAATCACCTATGTAAGATCTCTTTCTATCACCTTTGTAATATTTCTAAACCCCGTCCCATTCTTTCAGATGCCGAAAAGTTGGTTTATGCTTTTGTCTCCTCCAGACTGGTTTATTGTAATGCAGTTCTCATTGGGATTTCTAGAAGGAGTCTGCAGAGGCTTCAGTACATCCAAAACTCAACAAGGATCCTGATGAGCGTGGGGAAGCATGAGCACATTACCCCCATTCTCCACTCACTTCATTGGCTTCCTGTCTCCACCAGGCTTGAGTATAAGGTTTCTCTCCTTACATACCAATGCATACATGGACATGCCCCCCTTATCTTAAAGAACTTCTTAAATTACAAAATATATCACATTCCCTCCGCTCTACTCATTAAAACCTTCTTCAAATTCCTAGAACTAGATTGAAGACAATGGAAGACAGGACTTTTTGTGCAGCTGCCCCACATTTGTGGAAAACCCTACCTGACAGTTTAAGGGCCCTTCAATCTACTGATTGTATTAAAAAAGGACTTAAGGCATTTCTTTTTAGCAAAGTTTTTTTGTTCTTGTTAGATGTTTGTTTCTGTATGAATTGTTTTTGAACCTGTAGCACTTTGAGATCTTCTGATGAAAAGGGCGTTATAAATAAAACATATTATTATTATTATTATTATATCAGCATCCACGGAGCTGATCAGTACCATGGCAATCAGTAGTGTTCATAGTTGAAGTCCTCTGTCCCTCCTCTACCAGTCTTGTGTTGAAAATACCACATATTTACAAAACCAGCGGTCCTCCCTATAGCACCTGAGGCTTGAGAAAGGGAGTGCCTGACAAAATGTGACACATAGAAACCCAACTCACAGAAATTAGAGTACTGTAGCATATGCTTCTGTGGACCATGCAAGATGTGGCATTTCACTATCCATTCAAGAATGGCAGAAGATGATCAGGTGAGTTCATCTCAGAGCTCTACCGCTGGCCATGGTTCTGATCATCTCCACCGATCTGTTCCCTATTTGGCCAATTATCGGCACTTTCAGCACCTATGCTGTAAGACCTATGCTAAACTGCTATTCCTAGATATTCTGATAATGGGTTCTTTATTAAAACTGACTGAAATAAAGGTCACTGTATAGTACAGAATGTGGTTTATATTTTGCTGCACGAAGGATTCATATTTATCTGACACAAATACTTTTGAAAACTTAAAAAAAAACGTTTTTTGCTCTGGCTATAAGCTGTGCATTCCCTTTAACCTACAAGTGAGTTTAACCCCAGGGTGGAAACTCACGTAAAACATAGTCACATACATACTCCATTCAGTTTTAAAAAAAAGAGGCCGCACTCTAAAAAAGAAATCCATAGTGTTTGGAAATAAATTGATAATCTATCTCAAATAAATTGAATGGTACAAGTAAATTTGTAAAAATAGATCATGTGCTCTGTGTCTTTTTATTCATCCATGTAGTGACAAAAAAAATGTGCCACCAAGGAAGGACAGTACCAAATCCACACTGCAAGAAATCCACACCGCACTCACCAGAAGAATTTGACCCCCTTCTTTCAAAGTAAGGTAAAAAAAATCGCTCAGGTATAAATTTCCTGGTGTGTCCGCTGTCTGTCCTCATTCCAGTATGGAATAACGATGCTTCTCCACCTTTAAGGCTTTCTGTAACATACTCCCTCACCAGGAATGAGTATAAAAGGACCTCTCATAATGTAGTATATCAATTAGTATTGTCTTATTAAAATGTTTTAAATGCCCTTACATATTCCATGACTAAAACAGGTATCTCTAAATACATGATGAAAATGGAAATCGAAACTGCTACTGGTGCCATGCGATTCACCTGCACCTCAAAAACCGAAAGTGAACGTGTTTCAGAAGCCCTGCCCACTTCCGACTTTTGAGGCGCAGGTGAAGCGCATGGCGTCAGCAGCAGTTTCAGTTTCCATTTTCATCTTAGAAATTTAGAGATACCTGTTTCAATCATGGAATATGTAAGTGCATTTTAAAAAGTTTTAATAAAACAATACTAATTGATATACCTTTTATCCTCATCCCTGGCGAGGGAGTTTGTTACAGAAAGCTTTAAAGGTGCAGGAGCATCATTATTCCATACTGGAAAGAGGATAGACAGCGGACACACTAGGAGATTTGTACCTGAGTGATTTTTGTCCTTACTTTGAAAGAAGGGGGTCAAATTCTTCTGGGGAGTGCGGTGTGGCTTTGATATTGGAGAGGAAATACTGTCCTTCCTTGGTGGCACATTTTTCTATCACTATATGAATGAATAAAAAGACACAGAGCACTATGGACTATAAGTGTACTTGTACCATTCATTTTATTTGAGATATAGGTTTATGTTTGTATGCACATTTTCAAACACTACAGATTTAGTTTTTAGAGCACAGTCCCTTTTTAAAAACTTTTATATGGAGCTTTAATGGGCTTTATGATGTGCAGCTCATAAAGTGATATACACCAGACAGTTTTTTGTTGAAATTTGAGCGGGTGTTGCTTTAAGGTTTAAAGTGGAAGTAAACCCATGGATTTAAACAGTTAAAAAAAAAAAGGCATGTTGGGAATGCTAACTGCACATTGGCTGTGCTCTCAGCCAAACTATCAAACCATCCAATGGCTGGTGTCATAACGAATCACATGTGCAGCACCATAGTAGTTGAAGATTAAACAGAGGCAAAGATGGCAGCTTCCTTGGCTGGAAACGATAGGGGAGTTTACTTCCACTTTAAATACTCCATTCAGTGAATGTCCTTGGTGGGTATTGAACTATGTACCCTCTGCTGCATTTATTGAGTTTACTATGGGAGTATCCTACACTATAGTCGCTGTTAAAGCCCAAATTAACATCATGTAAAACGCTGTGAATAGATTTCAGGTAGAGTAAAAATTGTAAATTTATAGCCCATAGATCATGTGCTCTGTGTCTTTTTATTCATCCATATAGTGACAAAAAAATGTGCCACCAAGGAAGGACACTATGTCCTCTCCAGCACCAAATCCACACTGCACTCACCAGAAGAATTTGGCCCCCTTCTTTCAAAGTAAGGTAAAAAAAGGGAAGGCAAGTGGGTTTCAGGCAAGTGAGGTGATCAGATTTTGAAAATGACCACACCTCACCCACTTTTATTAGTGGTAGAGCAGGAGGTGGGCATAACTACAGCATGTGAAGCTCACCACAACAAATGTTGGGTTTGGCCAATTTATGCTAATCGTGGGAGGAGCTTAAAGAGGTACATATGATTTAATAACACCAGAGCTTACTTTGCTCTGGGTCATGAGTGCAGGCCCAGATGTGTACTGCAGGTCACCATCACAAGCAAGGACAAGATGGAAAATAATTTATAGTATTACCACTTCTCCCATCTGAGCATACAAACCCTGCAGCCACATGGGCTTCTTTAACCACTTGCTTACTGGGCACTTAAACCCCCCTCCTGCCCAGACCAATTTTCAGCTTTCAGCGCTGATGCACTTTGAATGACAATTGCGTGACCATACAACACTGTACCCAAATGAAATTTTTATCATTTTTTTCCCACAAATAGAGCTTTCTTTTGGTGGTATTTAATTACAGCTGGGAGTTTTATTTTTTGCTAAACAAACAAAAAAAGATGCAAAATAAAAAATAAAAAAAATCATGTTTAATAGTTTGTTATAAAATTTAGCAAACAGGTCATTTTTCTCCTTCATTGAAGTGCGCTGTTGAGGCGGCACTGATAGGCTGCACTGGTGGGCACTGATAGGCTGCACTGGTGGGCACTGATAGGCATAGTTAAGGTGGCACCGATAGGCACAGATAAGGTGGCACCGATAGGCACAGATAAGGTAGTACTGATGGGCACAGATAAGGCAGCACTGATGGGCACAGATGGGCACAGATAAGATGGCATGGATGGGTGGCACGAATGGGTGGCACGGATGGGTGGCACTAAGGGGCACTGATAGGTACCACTGATAGATGGGACTGATGGGCACTGATAGGTGGCACTGATAGGTGGCTCTGATAGGTGGCACTGCTGGGCACTGATGGGCGGCACTGATGGGCACTGGTAGATGACACTGACGGGCACGGATATGTGGCACTGGGGTGCAGCACTGTTGTTGAGGCAGATTGCGGGCACTGATGGGTGGCACTGTTGGCACTGCTGGGTGGCACTGTGGGCACTGCTGGGCGGCACTGTGGGCACAGCTGGGTGGCACTATGGGCACTGCTGGGTGGCACTGACGGGGCACTTATTTATTGATGAGGTGGCACTGGCAGGGGGCAGGTGGGCACTGGCAGGGCTGGCCGTGATCGGCTCTTTTTTTTTCTCCTCGCGCTGTCAGCGCGAGGAGGAATAATAGCCGATTACCGGCTCCGTTGTATCACACGATCAGCTGTCATTGGCTGACAGCTGATCACGTGGTAAGGGGTCGGGATTGACCCCTTGCTCGGATCCGTGATCAGGCGAGTCTCATAGACTCGCCGATCACAGAGCGTGCCGCACGCGCCCCTCAGGGGGCTCGCAGGCCGCTCGTGCACGGGACAACGTCAATAGACATAGTCCCGGCAACGGAGGTCCACGCTGTAGCCGTCATTTGGCTATAGCGCGGATCTCAACTGGTTAAAGCTGGAAAGAAATCAGGGACACATTCTTTATCAGGGATGAAATCAGGAACATTTTTTTCTAGGGGCAGCCCACTAAAATCAGGCACTGTCTCTGGAAACACGGGCTGTCTGGTACCCCTACTTTTAAGAGACTCTTTCTACTTTGTCCTGATTGGGAGTCTCTTTTAAGCAGCAATTTTCTCCAAAATGGTGATGAATGTTTATTATTCAAACTTGAATTGTCATTTCATACTTTTAAGGCTTTGCCACTTTTAGCAGCATTTTTTTCGAAAGCCCATTCTTTTTTCACAGCTTCATAGAAAGTTTTAGTATTCACTTTTAACATATGCAAATATCAGCATAATATTTCAGCCTATATTACAGAAGCTGTTTCCACATCAATCAGTACAATGAGGGAAAGGGAGACGATTAGAGACAATTTATCTGTATTGCTTACTCACTGTAATGACCCACAGGACAACATAAGCAGATAATATCTAGCTGTGATGGAAGCGAGATTTGCTTAAGACTGACAGCAAAGCAATATTTCTCACAACATCACACAGAAAGGGACACCTTGTATGGGACTGGGAATTATACTCTAATGTTCAACACTCTCTAGCTATATCCTACTCCATTCAGCTGCTGGGAAACAAGAGACATACCTGGTACTTTCATTAATGAGTGATCATGTAACTTACACCCTTTCGTTCAGGCACCCGGTACTGCCACAATGTGCTGGGAGGAGTGTAATGCTTATTTAACCTCTAATGCCGTGTACATATGGCCGGACTTTGACAGCAAAGGTCCGATGGAATGAATCCGTTGGACAATTTGACCGTGTGTGGGCTTCATTGGACCTTTGCTGTCAAAAAATCAGACGGACTTTACATTTAGAACATGTTTCAGATCTTTCCGACGGACTCGAGTCCTGTCGTAAAATCATTCGTCTGTATGCTAATCCGATGGGTGAAAACCGACACTAGGGCAGCTATTGGCTACTGGCTATGAACTTCCTTATTCTAGACCAGTCGTACGTCATCATGGACAAATCCGTCGAAATTTGGTGTGATTGTGTGTGGCCAAGTCCGTTCGTTCGGAAATTCTCTCGGGAAAACCGTCAGACCTCGTCTGCCGGAAAGTCTGGTCGTGTGTACACAGCATAAGACAGATCTTGGAGCTTACACATTGCTTCCTGGTGGTTGAATGCAGTGCAGAGAATTGAAGGTAAGGTAAGTATGTGCAGCTGGTTGGGTTACCATTAAAGGATGGAAAAAACATAAGCAAAATTCTCATATGTTACAGCCTACCAGCCTTTATAGGTGATGGCTGTATCCTTCTTTCCCTTTTCAGGCTAAGAAATACAGAAAATACGCACTGATTTTGCCAGAAATGCAGTGTCCTTGTTATTTCCTATGAGTTTCACTAAAAGCAAAGCATGCTATTTTTCTGATTGTCAACTAATAATCTTACCACCCCCCATGTAATGGACATGAACAAAAGCAAATTAAATCCAGCCTATAGCGGCGTACACTCCATGAGAATATCAGATGAATGACCATCTGCTTTTTTTTTTCTTTTTGCATGCTAGTTTCATATAAAAAATGAAGCGGTTACTAAAGTTATGAAAATTCTCGTGTGACAAAATTAGAGATAGAAAGCCCTGGAAAAAAGTGAAACATTGAAAAAAAAAACAAGGTTTTTTTCCATTTTATTTTCAAAGCCGTTTTTTGTTTTTTTTTCCTGGAAAAATGTGAAAAAAAGAAGTGTGGATTATGGTATTTTACAATGATAAGTAACATGTCTATGACATGGTATTCAAACTACAGTAGTCTTACAATATTGCAAGTTCTCTCAGCTGAAGACAAGCATATCCTGGAACACAGTTCAAGTAACACTGCACCTCTCAATGAAGTTTTCAAACAAGAGAACTACGAATTTCTGCCACTAAGGGACCGGCTTCAGTTTAGTTTGCTCTTCAGGCCTCCATCTTGTATCTCTTACAGTTGGGTGATGGTTGCGATACAGTAGATGAGTATCTGTCGTCTCTGGCCTTAATTGACAGGTAAGAGAGTAAATTTGTCTAAAAATTATTTAACCTTAAAATTACCCCCCCCCCCCCTCATGGTAGCAGTATGGGAAGACGTTTCCCGTACTAGCGGTCACATTTTAAAATCAGTGCGGCCACGCGGCTGCATCATTCCTTCACACAGCTCTGTGTGTGAATGAACTAGAAGCCCTGACACCCTTTGTGGTTGTTGGCTTGCAGTTCTCAATGAACTACCACGGCACTGTGGCGTTAATTGATTTATTCCTGTCAGTATATCTGCCTGCCCGGACAGGATGTACAGGTACACAGATATACTAACAGATCTGAAGGAGACCTGAATGTCACCAGCGATCTGCAGATCACCGATGCAATGCTTTACAGGCTCCAAAAGAAAAAAAATATTAAATGCACATTTTTTTACCTGCAAAAAAATGTGGATTTATTATTTTTTTCTAAAAGGTGAACTTATCCTTTAATGTTCTAGACCATTACAGCATAATGTTTTCTTGTAGTCTACTCAGGAAATTGTTTTTTTCCTCCTCTCAGTGAAATGGTGAGACCAACATCTAGAGTTTGCAAACATTTATATAGTGCGATTTCTGCTGAGAGCAAAGCTGCAATTTGCAAATATTCAGAGAAGAAATATTATTTTCCAAATGCTACAAGGCTGACAAAACACAGTCTGGCATGCCAGAGGTGCACTAAAGACACTAATACATACTTTATAAATACTAATAAATACTTTATGGAATGAAATGAGGAGGACTATAATAAAAGTGCAGGGAGCTTTTCCCTCCAGAGTTCTCATTCTGCTTCTCCTGGATCATCACAGTGTTTCTTCACCAGCAGCATCTTCAAGTAAGGGAGTGTGGCAATACACAGCCACCCAAAAATACACAATTCCTTCATTTATAGAGAAAATTACACCTGCAAATCAGGAGAAAATTCATCAGGCTCTTGCAAGAATAATATATGCCTCGGGATCAGGATTGTCAATAACTGAAAATGCATGTTGGCGGGAAGCTTTTACATTATTACGAGGGAAAGGGGATGGTTATGGTTACCTGTTCTCAAGTATAGTTAAACTGATCTTAAGATAAACAGTCCTTGTTATTCCATTTTTAATAATAATAATAATAATTTTAAATAAGCATTTTAAAAAGTTTAGTTTATTTACTGAATAAGCTATACTTTTATTTTAAGCATAATACATTTACATACACTGCATTTCACCTTCCCAGTGTAACAAAATGATTTTAAATTTGTAGAACTATTCCACACTGAATTTTTTTCAGATTTTCATTTTTTTCTGTGAAATTAAATTTTTTTTCCTCGTCTTCAAAATTTCCAGAAATTTTATATCTCTAGACAGAATATAATTTTGGAATACACTTCAGCAGAGATGTATTTTATTGTATTGTATTGTAATGTATTCTTTCCTTTCCGAGCATGTCCGGTCTTGGTCACTCTGTACTAATTAAACAAAAATCGTTCATTCTGGTATCGTACGAGAAAAAAGTTTGTGCCCATCCCTTCGGATAATTTTGCATGAACTGTTGTGATCGGCTCTTGAAAGCTGTGTACGAACAATCAGACTATTGAACTGTGCAATCGCTTTGAAGGCAGTATTTTTCTTTTAGTTTTCTCATCGTGTGTATTAGACATATGGAACAACCATGGCTTCCTCCATTGATACAGTGAAGAAGTAAGCTTAGCCACCCAAAAAAGGGAGTGTTATTGGCCAGATTACCAAAATAGATTAAAAAGGAAAACAAATACAACCACCTAATCTAAATATTGGTAAACTACAATACAGTATATCACATTTTTGTTTTTAGGTTTAGATGAGCTTTAAAAAAAAACACACACACAAAATACATTTAAATAGTTCTAAGCACCTGAATCTGTCCTGATATCAGTCTCCTGAATAGGGATGAGCCGAACACCCCCCCGGTTCGGTTCGCACCAGAACTTTCGAACGGACCCCAAATTCGTACGAACTTTAGAACCCCATTGAAGTCTATGGGACTCGAACGTTCGAAATTAAAAGTGCTAATTTTAACGGCTAATATGCAAGATACTGTCCTAAAAAGGGTTTGAGGACCTAGCTCCTGCCCCAGGGGACATGGGTCAATGCCTAAAATGTTTTTAAAAATGGCCGTTTTGGCGGGAGCACTGATTTTAATGACGATTAAAGTGAAAAAATAAAAAAGTGAAATATTCCTTTAAATATGGTGCCTGGGGGGTGTCTGTAGTATGCCTGTGAAGTGCCACGTGTTTCCCGTGTTTAGAACAGTCCCTGCACAAAATGACATTAAACGGAAATAACACCATTTAAAACTGCTTGCGGTTTTAATGTTATATCTGGTTCCTGCAATATGGTTGAAAATCATTGAGAAAAATGGCATGGGTAGCCCTCCCTGCCTATTACCAGCCCCTTTGGGTCTTGTATGCATATTAAGGGGAACCCAGTACCCATATTAAAAAAAGGAAATGCGTGTAGCCCCCAGGCCCTATATACTCAGAACAGCAGTATACAGGCGGTGCAAACAAGACAGGGACTGTGTAGGTTTGTTGTGTTAAGTTGAATCTGTTTGTAGTTTTCAACTGGTACATTTTTAAAGTGTAGCTCCAGTCAAAAAAACTATTTTTAAGCTTTTTGGAAAACATAGGGAAGGGTTATCACCCCTGTATAATTTGTTTTGTCATCCATCTTTTTTCATCTCACTTGCTGTTGTCTCTTTCCGTTTGCAAGTAGGAGATGCTTGTAAGTTGGATGTTTGAAAGTAGGGGCCTGCCCTATATGCTCTGCAGAAATGGCGGAACAAGATGTTGGTTTTGCCACAACATTGTAAGCCCTCAAAGTGACTCTTGGTGGGCGCTGGAGCGCCCTGCTGTGAACGATTATATCAAGAATTGTAATTACATGCCATTGTTGAACAGTGGTAGAAAAATTTACCTTTGGTGGTTGTGGTGCTGGTGCCACAACACTATAAGTCCTCACAGTTACTCTGGGTGGGCACAGGAACGGGCCCTCCTGTGAAATATTATATCAAGAATTGTAATTACATGTCCCTGTTAAACAGGGGCAGAAAAATTGGGCCTTAGGCACTGGTGCCACGACACTGCAACCTCTCCCATATACTCTTGTTTTATTGCAGGAATTAGCCCTGCTGCAAAGCATTGCATCAAAAATTGTAATTAAACGCCCCTGTTGAACAGGGGCAGAAAAATTGGGCTTTAGGCACTGGTGCTGGTGCCACCACACTGAAACCTCTCCCATATACTCTAGTTTTATTGCAGGAATTAGCCCTGCTGCAAAGCATTGCATCAAAAATTGTAATTAAACGCCCCTGTTAAACAGGGGCAGAAAAATTGGGCCTTAGGCACTGGTGCTGGTGCCACCAAACTGCAACCTCTCCCATATACTCTAGTTTTATTGCAGGAATTAGCCCTGCTGCAAAGCATTGCATCAAAAATTGTAATTAAACGCCCCTGTTAAACAGGGGCAGAAAAATTGGGCCTTAGGCACTGGTGCTGGTGCCACCAAACTGCAACCTCTCCCATATACTCTAGTTTTATTGCAGGAATTAGCCCTGCTGCAAAGCATTGCATCAAAAATTGTACTTAAACGCCCCTGTTAAACAGGGGCAGAAAAATTGGGCTGATGGCATCACCCAGAGCCAGAAATGTTCTTCCAACATATCAGCGGAGGAGGAAGAGGATAGACAATCAACATAACAGGACAGTCACTCAGCCTCAGCATAGGCAGTCTTGAAGGGATGTGATATTTCAAAAAAAATTATTCGGTTACATCAGCTTCAGGTGCTTGGTAGCTGTGGGTGATCCAAGACTGATTCATCTTGATGAAGGTCAGTCGATCAACTGATTCGGTGGACAGGCTCACCCTGTGATCGGTAACAAAGCCACCAGCAGCACTGAAGGTGCGTTCCGAAAGAACGCTGGATGCAGGACAGGCCAGTAGCTCAATTGCATACTGTGAAAGCTCTGGCCAGTGATCCATCCTCAAGACCCAGTAAGCCAGAGGATTTTCGGTGGGAAAGGTGTCCAAGTCTGACCTTGCCCCTAGGTATTCCTGCACCATGTAAATCAGACGCTGGCGATGGTTGCTGGAACCGATCATACCTTGGGGCTGCGGACTAAAAAATTGTCTGAAAGCATCAGTCAGACGGCCACCTTCTCCACCGCTCCTTCTGACCGATGCCTCAGCAACACGTTGTCCAGGACCAGGAGTTTGTAACCTCCCAGTCTCTGGGAACGCGTTGCACAGACCTTTCTGCAAGGCCTCCCGGAGATGTCTCATCCTCTGCTCCCTCTGCGATGGCAAGATAAGGTCGGCAACCTTACCCTTGTACCGTGGATCAAGGAGAGTGGCCAGCCAGTAATGGTCCCGCTCCTTGATCCGAAGAATACGAGGATCCTTCCGCAGGCTTTGCAGGATCAGGGAGGCCATGCAGCGTAGGTTAGCTGAGGCATTCGGTCCGGAGTCCTCTGGGTCACTAAGGACAACATGATCCGCAGCTACCTACTCCCAGCCACGTACAAGTCCACGTGTTTCTTGGGACTGTAAATCATCCCTACAAGACTGCTGCTGCTGCTGCTGCTGATGCTGAGTGCCAGCCTCCACCTCCATGCTGACACAATCATCCTCCTCCTCCTCTTCCTCCTCCTCATCCTCTTCCTGTGTGATAGGTGGCACAGCAGGAACACTGTCTGGATAAAGGGGGCCTTGAGAGGCAAGGAAGTCCTCCTCTTCCTGCCTCTGTTCTGCCTCAAGTGCCCTGTCCATTATTCCACACAGCGTATGCTCCAAGAGGTGGACAAGAGGTACAGTGTTACTGATGCATGCTCTGTCACTGCTCACCATCCTTGTGACCTCCTCAAACGGTGACAGGACAGTGCATGCATCCCTGATCATGCCCCACTGGCGTGGTGAGAAAAAACCGAGCTCCCCTGACCCTGTCCTGGTGCCGTAGTCGCACAGGTACTCATTGATGGCCCTCTGCTGCGTGTGCAGCCGCTGCAGCATGGCCAACGTTGAGTTCCACCTGGTGGGCATGTCACATATAAGGCGGTTCTTGGGCAGGTTCAACTCCTTTTGGAGCTCAGCCAGCCGAGCACAGGCATTAAATGATCAGCGGAAATGCACACAGACTTTCCTGGCCTGCTTCAGGACATCCTGTAAGCCGGGGTACCTGCCCAAGAACCGCTGCACCACCAGGTTAAGGACGTGAGCTACACAGGGCACATGGGTCAGTTGTCCCTGTCGGAGGGCGGAGAGGAGGTTGGTGCCATTGTCGCAAACCACCATTCCTGGCTTAAGCTGGCGTGGCGTCAACCACCTCTCGGCCTGCCCCTGCAGAGCTGACAAAACATCCGCCCCAGTGTGGCTCCTGTCCCCCAAACAAACCAGCGCAAGCACGGCATGGCATCGTTTTGCCTGCGTACTTGCGTAGCCCCTGGAACGCCTACGGAGCACCGCTGGTTCTGAGGACAGAGCACTGGAAAAAGGCCATGGAGGAAGAAGAAGAGGAGGGGGTGGAGGAGAGAGGTGTGTCACAACCAATAGTAGCATTTTGGAGGCGTGGTGGCGGAACAACCTCCAACACTACTGCACCTTGTCCTGCATCCTTCCCAGCTGCCAGAAGAGTGACCCAATGGGCCGTGAAAGACAGGTAACATCCCTGTCCATGCCTGCTGGACCATGAGTCAGCGGTAATATGCACCTTACCGCTGACCGCCCTGTCCAGCGAGGCAAGGACATTGCCTTCCACATGCCGGTAGAGAGCCGGAATCGCCTTCCGTGAGAAAAAGTCGCGTTTGGGGACCTGCCACTGAGGAACAGCACATTGTACAAACTCACGGAAGGGGGCCGAGTCTACCAACTGAAAAGGCAGCAGTTGAAGTGCTAGCAATTTAGCCAAGCTAGCATTCAACCGCTGGGCATGTGGATGGCTGGGAGTGAACTTCTTTCGCCGGTCCAGCAGCTGGGGCAGGGACATTTGCCTGCTATAATCGGACGTGGGTGTACTGCTAGCAGAGTGCCCGGAAAGCACTTGGCTTTGACACACCTAATTCTACACCTTCATTCCTCTCAGAGCAGGTTTCAGAGAGCACTGAAGGTCTAGTGGGGTTGGAGATGCCAGCTGATGAGGAGCAAGGAGAGGTCCGCTTTGTTCTTTGGTGTGGGTCTTTGAGGTACGCTTGCCAACGAGCTGCATGGCAGGTCAACATATGTCTGGTCAAGCATGTGGTGCCCAAGCAGCTGATGTTTTGGCCACGCGAGATACGCTTGAGACATATGTTGCAAATAGCAGCCGTGCGATCTGATGCACTCGTCTCAAAAAAGGCCCACACCAAAGAACTTTTAGAATAACGCGCAGAAGCAGCGCCCTGCACAGGTGGAGCTCTGAGGTGTGATTCAGTCGGTGTACTGCCCCTAAGCTGGCCCCCGGAGGGCATCCTGCCTCGTTGGACATGTGCCTCCTCCTCCTCCTCCTCCTCCTCTCTCCTACCAGGCACCCACGTGGAGTCAGTGCCCTCATCATCCCCTCCCTCTTCATCGCTGTAGCAAACCTGGCAATATGCTGCAGCTTGTGGAACATGACTGCCAGATTGTTGTCCTTCTTGAGCATCCCCTCTCTCTGCATTCACGCTACTGCCTTCCTTTAGCTGAGTGTCATCATCAGAGGCTACAAAACACTGGGCATCATCCTGGAGCATGTACCCAACACTGTGCTCAAAGAATTCAGGAGACTCCTCAGGAGGACGTGGTGGGTCTAGGGAAGGAGTCACTGATGATGACATTGAGACGAGGGAAGACGATGCGTTGGCAGCTGCTTTGCTAGTACCCTGAGACTGGTTGAGAGAGGATGAGGAGGATGAAGAGGGCTTGGTCATCCACTCTACCAAGTCATTGGCATGTTGCGGTTCAACATGTCCAGCTGCCGAAAAGAAGGACAAGCGTGTCCCATGGCCACGTGCTGATGACAATGCACCGCGTCCACGACCAGCATTGTTGTCTCTAGACGCAGAGCCTGCTTGCCCTCTTTTATCGGCTCGCGCCTGTCTGCCTCTCCTTGCTGGCCTTCCAGACATGGTAATGGCCTGAAGGGAGTTGGGTAAAACAGCAGTTGGGTAGTGTATATTGTGCTGGAGGCACACAACACCCACTAACTCCTGCAGATGCCTTTATTATAGAACACCAGAGATAAAGGGGTATACTGTAATGGAGTCACACAACACCCACTAAGCCCTGCAGATGCCTTTATTATAGAACACCAGAGATAAAGGGGTATACTGTAATGGAGTCACACAACACCCACTAAGCCCTGCAGATGGCTCTATTAGAGAACAGCAATAAAGGGTAGATACAGGTGTATATTGTGCTGGAGGCACAAAACACCCACTAACTGCTGCAGATGCCTTTTTTTATAGAACACCAGAGATAAAGGGGTATATACAGATGTATACTGTGCTGTGCTGGAGGCACACAGAACTTCCAATAACTCCTGCAGATGGCAAGTGGGCTCAAATAGAGAAGAGCTATGTAGGTGTATATAGCGGTGTGTGTACAGGGTACAGAGCATGCAGACAGCACGCACAAGCTTCTAACACTACTGACTGCAAGCTCTATTATAAAAGATAGATCACTAGCTATATAGGTGAGGTGAATATAGCGGTGTATACTGTGGTAAGAGCACACAGACAACAACCACTACAGAAGAGCAAGATCGAAAATCGGCCGATAACGATCGGTGTATACTGTGTTGAAGGTACACAGAACACCCACTAACTGCTTCAGACGCCAACACACTACACAAGGCCGCCGCGCTGGCGGCCTTATATAGTGTAGGGCATGTACTACACAGCCTGAGCTATGATTGGCCACAGGCATCCTGCCTGTGGCCAATCATGGCTCTCCTCGCTGCTGGCGCTGTGATTGGCCAAGCATGCGGGGTCACAGTGCATGCTTGGCCAATCATGATGATGACGCAGTGCATTGTGGGCCGTGAGCGTCACACGAATTTGCCGCGAACGGCCCATAACGTTTGGAATTTGCCGAACGGGCAAACAGCCGATGTTCGAGTCCAACGTATGTTCGACTCGAACACGAAGCTCATCCCTACTCCTGAACCTCTCTGTACAGCAGCACTCACATAAAGACAACTGTCACCAGAACAAGTATCCTCGCTTGAAGATTTCCTTGCTATTTCTGCTCTGGCAACAATGCAAAGAGGTTGATTTACTAAATCCTGTGCACTCTGCAAGGGAATTTGCTCCAGAGCTTAGTAAATTATGCGAAGCTTAATTTGCAAATAATACATCAATCACATGCAAGGAAAAAACAAACAAACAAACAGCATTTTTTCCTGCTAGTGATTGGATGATGGAAGACAGCAGAGCTTTGCCATCATTTACTCTGGAGCAAATTCCCTTGCAGAGCACAACTGCACTTGCACAGTGGACAGTTTAGTTTCCTTTAGCGAATCAAACCCTCCAAATGTTGATTTTTTTTTCCCTCATGTGCTGTCATTGTGGCCAACAGAGAGTGAATCTATCTAGCTGGAACAAGTAAAAGAAAATAACAAAAAATTGTCTGTCTTGGAAATGCTATAGGTAAGCAACTCCTATCCTAATATTGAGCAGTGGTTCCAAATGAATAATAACTACCGCAGTAGAGAAAGGACACTAGAAATACACTCAACATCTTTCAAAATAACTGTTCTGTTTATTCGGCCATTTGAAGTTTCTTCGCTACAACCTTGCTTATGTAAGTATCACATTATTATTACAATTGTACTTTTCCATTAACAATGAAGTCCTCATGCACACGGACATTTTTACAGCTGCTTTTTTGAGTGTTTTTTGCAGCTTAAAAACGCCTGTCCATGTTAGTCTATGGCTTCATGCCCACCTTGACGTTTTTGAGCTGCAAATGGTATAGGCGCTTTTAAGCTGTAAAAAAAACCCAGGACCAGTGCATTCCGTGGCGTGGAGCTAGAGCTGTAAAAACACGAATCGCGCAAAAGCACGCAAAACGCCAATGCAAAATGCGGTAAAAATCGTGTTTTTAACACCAATTTTTCCAGGCATCGGAGCTAGCTTTACAACCAGTTTTTTAAAACGTCTGTGTGCATGAGGCCTGATTGTGTGCAAAAAAAATATTAGAGCCATGTGCAAAATACGAATGCAGTGTGCAAAACATAAGCACAGCTTACAAATGAATGAAGTACAGTTTTATACAGAATTTAAAATTTCTTTCACAGCTAATAGCTAAATAGGATCCCCACCCCCATCGGTGAATGAATAAAGTACAAGTCCCATCTGCCACTGCAAATGGATGGATGGATTTGTTGTTCTCAATAGAACATGAGTGTGATAATCGCTGCACTTGTGGTCCATTGACACTTATTCTTGGTCTGGTACCTGCTGCGGACATAGCGCTGGAGGAAGAGTCTGCAGGAAACCGGCATTGTACCCACGATCCACTAATAGCAGTTGCATTGCTTAGCAGGTTCATTTGCAATGAAAATAATAAATGCACATTTTTTTCTTTTAATATATGTGCATTTGAAAAATTTTTGGGCGTAAAAGATGAATTCAATTCAAGGAGTATTGTGCATAATAGGAATGTTTTTAGCCATCTGAAATAGCTGGTTGCTACAGCTTACTGTCTTCACACACCATCACCTTCTGCATCATCTTAAATACATTTTTACAATACACACACCTACATAGTACAGGAGGCAAATTCCTGCAGACAGACCAGATCTGAAACAGAACCTAGTTGATGATTAGCTCCAGCAGTCTGGACTCTGTAGGACATCTTGTAGCATTATCAAGTGCTGCTTCGTCATAGTCAGCGACAGGGATTCTTTCCGCTTTCCAGCATCAGTGAGCCATCATGGGATGAAGATGGAGCACTGCCACAGCTAATTAGACAAGGAAACTTACAAGGCACTACATGCATACTTAAATAGGCTGAAGTGCTGTGTCTGTCAGATTGATCTATCCCTGTCAGTGCTATACACCTACTACTGTACCTAGTTGAACATTAACCAGACAACTTTGCTGAGTGTACTGATATCAAGGTACATGCAGAGAGCTACATACAAAAAGAACTGGCACTTTGGAAAAGTACTTCCCTTATCCATTCTCTCTAGAGCAATCAATCTCCTTGGCAATTGTTGGGGACACTCGCACAAGATGTTTTAGACATTTAGAAAATAAAACAGCACCGTATTTCCTATTCAGGATTAAGCAGCCATTTCCTCATTTGTGTATTTGTTAAGAAAGGAAGACCACAATAGAAGGAGGATATGACAATGATATTCTCCTCTTTGACGTGGATCTCTGCCCCTGTCTTTCTCTACATCTTCAAACCACTGAAGGTTCCAGTAAAACCATGACTGCTGAGAAGCATAGGAGCATTCATGACCAACTAATAAACCAATAACTTGCCCCCAAAAAAAGACATGGAGGCTGATTAAGTGTGAAAATAGGGCAAGGCCACAGCTCTATTGAACTTTCAAAATGTAGCAACTTTCCAAATGTAACAAATAAACAATGCCTGTCACAGTTGTACTGTGAGCACCCAAAAAACAAGAGGCCTAAAAGGCCGGTCCATACCATCAGTGCCAGACAGGCATTAGACTGACCCCAGAATTTAACTTGAGCACATAGCCCATTAAAGCAACATCAATTGTTGACAAGGTCAAAACCGCCAATAAAGTTGTGACAAAACATCACAACAGACAACAGCCAGATGGGTGGGCAACTCTTGACAGCTGAATCTCCCCAGCAGGACCGGGACAAGGGGTGGGCAGGAGGGACGGCTGCCCCTGGCACAATGGTTTATGGCAAGGGTAGGGGGCACCCTGACCCCAACCCCAAGGGAAAGGGGGGCGCAGCTTGGCATCTTTGCCCTGGGCGCTGGATGACCTTGTCCCTGCACTGCTCCTTAGATCAGATGGACGTGCCCCAGCATAGCCTTTTTATAGAGTTTAGGCTCCACAAAATCACCTCAGTTCTTTGTAGCCAATCCTAACAGAGCCACCTAACTTTCCTGTGTTACGTATAATGCCCAGGGTGATGCCATGCTTCCAGCAGTCAAAACTCCCTTTTCCTAAAGAAGGGTTCAAGGGGCCTTCATTCCAACTGGTATATCATACCTCCCCTCTTCCTGAGATAAAGAAGAGAGGCACCTTCTAGTACAAAGTATCCAGGCAATGGACAAAGCCCCACCACATCCCCATTTCTGCAGACCACATAAAGAATGAGAAAGCAACACATGTTTGTTTTTTTCCCCAACACTTTATTTCATTTCTACTGGCTTCTTAAAATAAGAAATGTAATAATTCAGAGGTTAGGTGAAAGGTTTAGAGCAGTGTAGGACTTCTTCTACATAGGCTTTATAGGGCTATATAGGGTTATAGGCCTATAGCATATGTTTATGGGTGACTGTGCACAGCACCTGGACTTCTCAGTTGAAGAAAAGTCACCAGAATTTACTTTACATGGGCTCAGGCGCCAAGCATGAAGTCTAATGCCGCGTACAAATGATCGAAATTCTCGTCGGAAAAAGCTCTGATGGTTTTCCCGATGGAATTCCGACGGAATTCAGCTCAAGCTGTCTTGCCTACACACGGTCACATCAAATTCCGATCATTTATAATGTGGTGACGTACAACACGTATGACATGACTAGAAAAAGGAAGTTCAATAGCCAGTAGCCAATAGCTTCTGTCTCGTAGTTGAATCTGAGCATGCGTGATTTTTGGCGTGTCAGAATTGCATACACACGATCGGAATTTCCGATAGAAAGTTTTTCCGTCGGGAAAATTGAGAACATTCTATCAATTTTTGGCTGGCGGAAATTCGGAAAGCTAAATTCCGATGGAGCATACACATGGTCGCATTTTTCGATGCAAAGCTCTCATCTGTCTTTTTCTGGCCGGAATTCCGCTCATGTGTACGTGGCATAACACTTGGTAGCCAAATAATACATTTTTTTACAGATACATCATACAAATATAAGGGACAACTTAGAAAGAAAGAGGGAGAGATTGAATTGATCCAAAATGAGGGACAGCTGGAGCTATGGTATATGAATAACGCTTTAGTGAATTTAAACTTGTAGTGGTAGTAAGTAAACATTACTGCTTCGCTGAACTTCAGAAACAAGGGTTAAGTATACACAAGCGGGCTGATCACATTTATTTGGTATAGTGCTTCTTAGAAGCAAACTGCCACTGTTGGCAGTGGAGGTATGCAAATAAAATGCTTTCTAGGCTTTTGCCTATGCAGTGTAATCACAGAGAAAACATGCCTTGTCCCTGGCAGATGAGCAAACACTCCTAGAAACACTTATAGAAACAGCCTATTTGCTTCTATTTGTCATCACTTAACCTTGTGTGAACTACCAGCTAGCATAAATAGGCCATTATTGCTGCTACAGCTACAGCATCTCTTATGAGTTCGCAAGTAATACAAGAATGAAATAGATGTAAATGTATTTTAGCAGAAAAAAAAAACAATCCACTACCTTTTATTTTCTGGGGTTAAAAAAACTGCACCAGCTAAAATGATACCATTGGTTCACCAAATATCAAGCACACATATTTGTACGTTCCTTTCCCAAGTCAGCAATGACTCTGGTGAATGGATGTTCACTCACCAAGCACTGCTCTGTGGGAAGTAGAACCATATGTCTCCCCATAAATTGTTTCATTGTAGTTCCAAAACATCTGGGGTGCCAAAGTTCGCCATCACTGGTCTAGGGGATGGCTAAAGCACTTTTACTTACCTGATCATCTGCTCCCCCGGTAGATGGCACTCCTCCATGCATGAATGTTCCTCTGCATCCTCATGTCCAATGCAGGGCTTAATGTTTTGATGTCAGGACCTTAGACTACTGGAGCATGGGTAGAAGACACTGCGGGGACTTGGACGGACTAGTAGCATGGACAAGCAGAGGATCAGGTAAATAAATCTTTTCCATGTACTCTAGACATAAATGAGCAAGTAACCACCCCACTGCATGGAAGGATTTTCAAGTTTCCTGGAGTTGCACTTTAATGTATTTTTTCCTCTTCTGAAGTCATATTGTGGTTATATTTTGTGATCAGTTCACATGGAAAAATTGCTTTGTGAGTTATTTTCCTAACATAACATATCATTGATATTGGTATATGAATAAATTAATAAGTACAATACACTTATTTACCTTTCCAGAAATATTTTGAGCTTTGTAAGTTACATTTCCTGCCGATAAATAGGAGCCATAAACATTGCTTCTCAGTACACAGGAAACTGTACTGGCTCCTCATCCTATCTGCAGTACATTTTATTAAAAAACATTTTATCCGCCTAAAATAGAAAAAAATATTTTGAGCAAAAGAAAGCATGGATTCATGAAAGGGCAAAATTATCAAAATCTCCTTTGTTTTTATGAGGAAGTAAACAACGTGACTGTGGATATAAGCATACTTAGTATAGTATGCTTCCCCACACATGACTAATGTATATGTTAAAGTCTACAGGCTTAGCATAGGCATGTACAACCTATTGCATTAGGGTATGCACCCCAAAGCTCAAACACACATGTGCCTGTCTGTGTGTTTACACACACACTTGATTGTTGAGTATTTTATTTTATTTTTTTGGAAGTTCCAGGGTGTGTTACATACAGATTGCAGGGTTCAGGGTGCAGTACATACAGAATGCAGGGTTCAGGGTGCATTGCGTACAGAATACAGGGTTCAGGGTGCCTTACATACAGAATGCAGGGTTCAGGGTGCATTACGTACAGAGTGCAGGGTTCAAGGTGCGTTATGTGCAGAGTGCAGAGTTCAGGGTGCGTTATGTACAGAGTGCAGAGTTCAGGGTGCACTACGTACAGAGTGAAGGGTTCAGGGTGCATTACGTACAGAGTGCAGGGTTCAGGGTGTGTTACATACAGAGTTCAGGGTTCAGGGTGCATTACGTTCAGAGCGCAGGGTTCAGGCTGCATTACGTGCAGTGTGCAGGGTTCAGGGTTCAGGGTGTGTTACATACAGAGTGCAGGGTTCAGGGTGTGTTACATACAGAATGCATGGTTCAGAGTGCATTGCTTACAGAGTGCAGGGTTTACAGTGCATTATGTGCAGAGTGCAGGGTTCAGGGTGCGTTACATACAGAGTGCAAGGTTCAGGGTGTGTTAAGTACAGAGTGCAGGGTTCAGGGTGTGTTACATACAGAGTGCAGGGTGCATTACATACAGAGTACTGGTTTCAGGGTGCATTACATACAGAGTGCAGGGTTCAGGGTGTGTTATGTACAGAGTGCAGGATTCAGGGTGCATTATGTACAGAGTACAGGGTTCAGGGTGTGTTATGTGCAGAGTTCAGGGTGCATTATGTACAGAGTGCGTTAGGTACAGAGTGCAGGGTTCAGGGTGTGTTACATACAGAGTGCAGAATTCAGGGTGCATTACGTACAGAGCGTAGGGTTCAGGCTGCATTACATACAGCGTGCAGGGTTCAGGGTGAATTACGTACAGAGTGCAGGGTTCAGGGTGTGTTATGTACAGAATGCAAGGTTCAGGGTGCATTACTTACAGAGTGTAGGGTTCAGGGCGCATTATGTACAGAGTGCAGGGTTCAGGGTGCATAACATACAGAGTACAGGGTTCAGGGTGCGTTATGTACAGAGTGCATGGTTCAGGGTGAGTTACATACAGAGTGCAGGGTGCATTACGTACAGAGTGCAGGTTTCAGGGTGCGTTACGTACAGAGTGCAGAGTTCAGGGTGCATTACATACAGAGTGCAGGGTTCAGGGTGTGTTATGTACAGAGTGCAGGATTCAGGGTGCATTATGTACAGAGTGCAGGGTTCAGGGTGTGTTACGTAGAGTGCAGTTTGGGAATGCCATGTTTCAGCAAAAAAAGCCCTGAGTAATAGTATACAATGCTAACACTGTCTGCAGCCATGAATAATACAGCCACAGCACCTGTGATCATCAGCATTATCATGCTGATGATCACACAGTACAGCCTGTGTCTTACTGTACTGTATATAGGCTGCATAGTGTGATCATCATTATGATAATGACGATTACAGGTGTCTCACTGTAGTACTATATAATACTATACACATGTTAGAGACCAACCAGAAAAAAACAAAAACGTTACCTCGATCCCCACTTACAAGCCTGTCACTGCTGCTGCCTCCAATCCTCCCACCATGACACTGTACTCTGACAGCAGGACAGCAAGATTATGGTGCTGACAGAACACACTGATCAGTGGCTGCACTTAAATGGGGGGGGGGGGGGGTAAAAACAGGTGGTTGAGCTTCAGTTTTAACACACATCTCCCAGCAAAAAATATCCTCCCTGCCACACCCAGTGGGCAGCGCCGCCTGCTGAATGTGAACCATTTATGTGCAGCCGCTGATCAGTGTATTCTGCCAGCACCACGTCCTGCTGTCAGAGTACGATGTCCTGGTGGGAGGATTCTTCCATCCACCTTTACCTGTGGATGAAGAAATCTATTTTATTTATTTTTTGTTCAGCCCACTGCAAAAAAAAGTAATCCTATATGGCCCCCTTAAAGGACTGCAAAGAATGTAGCAGGCTGAAGAATGGTTGGAAGATATAAAAAGTAAACCTGGGTGGAAAGGGTGTTAGTGAGTCAACATGAGGACTCCTAGAGTGGAATGCCCAGATCTGATAGCGGGAGCTGCAGGGTGTGTGCAGTGGAGGGAGAGCAGAAAAAAAAACAGGAGAAAGTGAATGGGAAAGGGACTGGTGTGAGACGGTCTGATTTACTGCATGATCTTACCGGCAAGTACTACACAAATGGAGGGGAAGTGAAGCTGGTGGGGAAATGAGCCAATTCCATATTAGGAAAGTGAAAGTAACTTATCAGCAGAAAGTTGAAGTGACCTGGAAGGAGAGTCGGAACTTTATGCAGTGGGAGAATAACAACACTCCGGTGGGGCAGGAGAGGCATTTGAAACTCCCAGCCACCTCTCCACATATTAACATTGCGCCCCCCTCTACCTTCTCTTCTCCTGGCCCTGAACATAGAGATGATTTGCTAATTACTACTGCCGCACAAGGTGATTAGGGTGTGCCCAGGCACATTCGGCACACCCCCTGCACACACCTATAAGGCATAGAACGTTTGCAAATGGATAGAAAAGTGGCTGAAAGGCCAAACTGAAAGAGTAGTGATTAATGATTTATACTCAGCATGGTCTAAGGTTATTAGTGGTTCAGTTCAGTGTTGGGACCCTTACATTTTCTTTAACAATACTTTTATTGCTTTAACAATAGAAAAAAGTACAAACACGTGTTCTGAACAAACCACTTCCTTATTCAGCCGACCACTCTTCCTCCCTCATACGTAGTTACTATGACCTATTGTAGCCACCAGCCTCCTTAGGGTTTGGATTTGCCCCAGCATGTGTGTGCAGCAATATGATAAATAGCAGTGGTCTGGCAGAGACAGTCCCAAGGGAAATGCGCCATGCAGCAATAGTTAGTGACAACAACCCATTAGTGACACTGAGGAGGGTCAGCTTGATGTTATGTGATTTTGTCACTGTCAATCCTTTACCAGAAACTGCAGTAGAGGACTGGGGCCAAGCATGACTTTAGAACTTAAGTCAGGCTTTACATACTAGATTGCCTTGAGTTTAAGCCCTTGTACACACGGTCGGACATTCCGACAACAAAATCCGTCGGATTTTGTCCGACGGATTTTGTCCGAAACTGGTGTTGCATACACACGTTCGGACAAAGTTGTCAGAAGATCCGATCGTTCAGAACGTGATGACGTTATTTCCTTACAACGGGACTATGTTCAGGCTAGTAGCCAATAGCTTTGGTCTTGTAATTTGATCTGAGCATGCGTGGAACTTTGTCCGATCGGAATTCTCTACTAACGATAGGACAAAGTCCGATCAGACCATGTTGTCGGAAAATTTTATAGCCCAGCTCTAAAACTTTGTCGGTCGGATATTCCGACGGAAACAGTCCGATGAAGCCCACACACGGTCGAATTATCCGACAACACGGTCCGATTGGACATTTTCACATGTGTACAAGGGCTTAGAGCTTCTGGATTGCTTTGGAAGATGTCTGGCAGCATGTGCAGACCATCTATAATCACGTCAAAAAGAAAAAAGAAAAGAAACAGTACAAAATACATAAAAAATGGCAATGCTGAAAATATACTGGCCAAAACAAATCATATATAAGTTGCAGACAAAAAATGAGCAGTCGATACAATACATATTTTTATTGCTTTAACAATAGAAAAAAGTACAAACACATGTTCAGAACAAAGATCAGATGACAAGCTGCAATTAACCTACAGTATTTACAAAGTATTTACAAATTATGTAGAGTTTGGGATTAAAAGTAGCATCTCTGTGTTTGTAGATGACACCAAGCTATGCGGTGGAGTAACATCCTTACGGGATGTCGCCAACTTACAAGCCAACCTTGATGCACTGTTTAATTGAGCAACTATGTGGCAAATGGGGTTTAATAATGGTTGAAAATGACCTAGGATTCTGATTGATCATGGAGTTAATAATAGCATGCAATGCCAGGGAAAGAGAGAGAGAGAGAGAGAGAAAGAGAGAAGAGAGAGAGGAAAAGAGGAGAGATTGCCTATAGCATGCAGGTGCAATTATTATTTTTGTAAAGGTGAAAATATCCTTCAACTATGCTGATAATTAGAAGCAAGAATGACTACGTTTCAGACAGTGAATGTCGAATGGCCTATCACGCTGAGGTACAAAAAGATAAGAGAAGTAGGTTTTTGTTGTTGTTGTTGTTGTAGGGGTCTTTATGTGAATAGAGTTTATTATGAGCCCTTCGTTGTGTATTGTACTTTGATATTTTGCTTTGATTCATACTGAAAGATAACACATTGTTGTGTATGTTTTGTTTAAAAAAATGAAAAATAAAGATTTAAAAAAAAACATATAAGTCTTGATTTTCCACTATTGTATTTGAAAATTTTGTGTGGGTTGATGTCACTGTCCCTGGTCATTGTGCTAGTGTCCCAAAGTGCTTTATATTGCCAAGTTCTAGAGGCATGTTTAACTTATTATATACTTCTTGGAGGTTATCTATGTCTACAAAGTTGTCCCGTAACCTATTGTTGTGAGGGCCATATAAAGTGTAATTGTTCTGCAATAGTAAAGAGGCTGGCATTATAACCCTGAGGCTTATTCATCTGTAGTTACTCAAACTGTGTAAAATAAACTGTAAAATCAAATCACAAGTGTGGGTGAGAGAGAGCCTGGTCACAACTGAGTGTGTATAACACATATACCAGTATCACTTTCAATTATTCAATGCTTTGTGATTTGTAACCTGTGGAGTAATGGCAGGAGAAATGATTCAGAACTTATTCAAGTGCTTATTTAATAAAGCACAGACCATTGTTCAAATAGCAGAAACTCAGACACCACTTCTAAATCTTTAATGGTTCTGACTGCTTTAAACTGGACAACAGTGTTACTGAACACCACTGGTGTAGAACTGTCTTGGTAAATAATCAAACTAGTGTCTAGATTATAGACTATTCAAGGTCCAGCAATAGTCTTTGAACATACTAAATATTCCGGATAAATTCCTTTGATGCATATTATATGGAGTTTCACACCCTAACACTGTAGAAAGACAATTACATCACTGTAGTAACTAAAGCAGTAAAATACTTTAGATCTTTAGAATACTTTGATCTATAGAGCCAAAATTACAGGGCCTTGCGTCACAGATCATGGACAGATGCTGCCACAGGTAGAAATCGACATAATTTTCCTCCCAAATATTAAACAACAATTTCCACCTCCTTATTCAGCTGACCACTCTTCCTCCCTCATACGCAGTTATTATGACCTATTGTAGCCACCAGCCTCCTTAGGGTTTGGATTTGCCCCAGCATGTGTTTACAGCAATATGATAAATAGCAGTGGTCTGGCAGAGACAGTCCCAAGGCAAATGCACCATGCAGCAATAGTTAGTGACAACAACCCATTAGTGACACTGAGCTTGATGTTATGTGATTTTGTCACTTTCAATCCTTTATCAGAAACTGCAGTAGAGGGCTGAGGCCAAGCATGACTTTAGAACTTAAGTCAGGCTTTACATATTAGATTGTCTTGAGTTTTAGAGCTTCTGGATTGCTTTGGAAGATGTCTGGCGGCATGTGCAGACCATCTATAATCACGTAAAAAAAAAAGAAAAGAAACAATACAAAATACATAAAAAATGGCAATGCTGAAAATATACTGGCCAAAACAAATCATATATAAGTTGCAGACAAAAAATGAGCAGTCGATACAATACATGTAAGGAATACTGTGTGCAGGTATCCAGCGGCAGCAGGGATGACCATATTGGTATGCTACACTGAAAGGAAACAAGTATCAGATCAGGTATGATTTAAGATTTATTGATAGTGCAACAGAACCCCAAACAAAAAGGAAGCAAAAGAATCACAGGGTAAAACCAGAGGTGCAAGGAACAGTCAAGAAAGGGGGAACTAGAATTGGGATCAGTAACAAGGGAAGTAAATGAGAGGTAGCAGGGTACAGGATCCCGGCAGGAATCTGAATCAGGAAAAAAGTAGCAAGGGGGTATCTAACAGGCTAACCACTGAAGCAAAGATGCAAAAGGGAGGGGGTATATACCTTCCCAGCAGCCAGCATCAGGTCTAATTACGGATATCTGCTGGCTGCTTGGAGACACACGCTGGTGGCCACTGGAACTGCGTCCTTGAGCTTTGTGAACCACAGTGGCATCAGCAGGTGATTAAGACCCTGACAATATACCTATTATGACACAATTCCAGTGCCAATTCAGTCACCCCACCCAACAAAAATCCCTTCTTATCCCACCTGCAACCTCTAGGACAATCAACTTTCCTAGCAAAAATCTCACCCCCCACCCCTCCAGCAATAATCTACTCCCCAACCACCCCAGCAAAAACACTTATCAGACTTCAAATGGAAGTGTCTGGCACAGAGTGTGAATGTGTGTTGGTGAAGAGGGAAGGGGAGGTCCCTCATGCTTCCTCTTAGCTTTGTGTCTGACATATCACAGTGGAGGAACGTGGAAGAGCTTCCTTGCACTCTAAGCCACTCTGGATCTGCAGTCGGTGTAGGGGAAGAATATTACTAGTGCATATTGGTAATGTGTGGATTCAGCAGTGGTTGCACTCTTAAGCCCCATACACACTATCAGATTATCTGCTGATTTTTTCCTTCAGCTTTACCAAAACCATATAATATGAGGTCAAACCTTAGCAGTTTCAATGTGTATGCAATCAGGCAGGCCTTTACACTACATGGTTTTGGTAAATCTGAAGGTAAAAATCAGCAGAAAATCTGATAGTGTGTATGAGGCTTTACAGCACTCTTAGAGCACTTACCCATACCCAGCTTGCTATACCTGGGGTGGACTTTGTACCCTCCACAGGTATGCCACTGACTGTGCTAGCTTGGAATAGGTAAACAGGCAGTGCCAGACGAAGGAGCCTAGTGTCCCAACAACTAGCATTTCTAACATTTTACAATTCATGTAAAGCCCAAACTTTTTGGGGATTTTTGATAGAGTGGGAAAGAGCTAGAACACCTGTTAAGATCTTATGTCTGATGTTGTGATTTTATGTCTATCCCCACTAGTAGGACTCCCCCTCTATATTTGCTCTAGTGAACATTGTCACTAAGACAGAGTGCTTTTTTTTTTTACAGTTGTCACCAGAACAGGAATAGAGGTTAAGTCTTCCAATGGTGCTGCTGTGACAACTAAGGAGGGATTTTCCCTCACTTCTTCACTTCTTGTTGCACCTTGAGGTAATGAAGTAAAAGGGAAACCTTTCCAACTAGACACAGAAGCAAAAAATAAAAATAAAATTTCCCTACTGTTTTAAAAAAAACACAAATTAAAATTGGTTAGACGTACACCTTTGGGTCGATGTATAAATATGTTCACAGAAAATTCACACAGCATTCACCCAGGATTCACACATCTTCCCAATCGACTTGGTGAATCTGTGTGAATCTTGGATGAAAGTTGTGTGAATCTTGGGTGAAAGTTGTGTGAATCTTGCAATAAAAAAAAGTATACATTGACCCCTTTTCTTTAGCCACTAAAAGATATTACTTTGAAAACAACTTTTACTTTTTAACTTATAGAGCCATTTTGTAGCCCTCTGTATGTGTTTTTCACATTTCTGACAAAATATTGCTTTGAAACACAGGAAGAGTGTACGTGAGCTACAGTTATAAAAAAACATGCAATTTCTCTGTTAATGACTGTTGATCTTGAGTAACTTCTCCACTGATAAATATCTATGACTCTATACAGTTGAGACTAAACAGCTGTAACTAATGCTGTTGACAAAGGGATAATATGAGGTGTGCTTGACCTGGTTATTCATCATATTTAAAAATGTGGTAGTGAATTATACTATATAGCAATCAATATGTCAAGATATTATTTTCTTCTTGAACTGTTCATGATAATCAATCTCATGGAATTAGCGCAAAAAGTATGCAGACTGTGTTTCTTCAGTAACTTGGCATAAAAAGAGATCTGATCCTCATTTAAGCCACAAAAATAGACAAACACATTATGTTTGGATCTTAAAGCTGTATGGAAAAAATAAAAGTCAGCAACTACAAATACAGTAGCTGCTGACTTGTAACAAAAGAACACTTACCAGTCCAAGGATGCAGTGCTGTCCTCAACTAGGCCGGTTCTCCCCGGTGTTGGCATAATTACTAAGGGCAGCTGGGTGTGACTCCTGGAAGCTTCAGAGCCAACTTTCCATTACACATGCCCGAGCCAGACTGTGAATTTGTGAATAGTCCTGTAGCCTTCTTGGACCTGTGACATGTCCCAGAAGGCTGTGGGCAAAGGTGAGATGGGGGAGGGGTAAGCTTCCACTCAGATCGCCTGTCAAAACCAGATACCTGCTCCCAGGGGTCAAGTCCTGGGGAAAAAAGTGTGGGAACTTCCACCCAAGATCCACTCCCCTACCAAAAAATAAATAAAAATGATACGCTCATATGCATGAACACTTCAAAAGTGGTATCTTTCATCCAATTTTTGTATTGTGTGTATGAAGCTTAACTGTTTGTACATTAAAAAAAACAATCCTCAATAAACATAAATACGGTAATTCTCTGAATAATCAGCATTCATTCAATTGTGCTTCCATGCAAATGTGAACATCATGTTCTGATCTTTATTGGGGAATGTTATTTTGTATATAGAGTGTTTATGTGGTGAGTTTACACTTTTCATTGAACAGAGTTTGGATAACACAGGGTTGAATGGAAAGGTAATAAATGAACTGCACATTATCTGGACAGAATGCTTAGGGATATAGTGATGTGTTCCTACTTAGGAGATGTATGTTAGCTTGGGGGGCTGCAAACTCTGCAGGGCTCCAACACACACTCACTACTATTCCAACCCTTCACATATTTCCACATAAACTTCCCTCTTGGCATTAAACTTTTCCAGGTATTGTGCTCAGGTTACCACCCCAAACTGATGTTCCTCCCTCAGCTCACCTCTCTCCCTGCACATCCTGTGAGCAGAATAGCTGATCTACCCATCAGCTAGACCTAGACCTGATCTACCAGTCAGCTAGCTGTGATTGACAGGTAGATCGAAGCGGAAGCTGTCATGGGGCCCCCAACTGGCAATGCCTGAATGGTCAGGTGTGCGGCACTTACTATTGCGAGCTGTGTCAGCGGCTGCTGGTCTAGCAGCTGCCACACAGCTCGCATACTTCAAAGTCTTGCAGGACGCGGCTGCTAATGGAAACTGAGTTCCTGTTGTGGAAAAAGTACAGGAACTCAGTTCCCATGCGTTCCCGCAGGTCTTGAGCCCTGCCTGCTCCCCCCAAAAAAATGCATGTTCCAAAAGTGATATCAGAGGGGGGGAGGAGGACATAAAGCAAAACTTTGCCTTTTTGGTGATGTTCCACTTTAAGCTGATAACACTCTAATTTCACATGTCCTGCCCATACATGATTCGAATTCCAGCTGGTCCCTGCTGAACCTGCCAAGATGTGATCTGTTTATGGCCGGCTCAAAACTGGAGACTGCAAAATATGGTGCAGCTGTGCATGGTAGCCAATCAGCTTCCAACTTCGGTTTGTTCAACTAACCTTTAATTAAAATCTGGAAGTTGATTTGTTTCTATGCAGAGCTGCACCAGATTTTGCACTCTCAGTTTTAGTAAATCAAAACCATTGCGTTTGGCTATTGTTGTCACTTAGGCCAGCCATAGATGGTTTAAATCTAGGCCGGTTTCTGCGGACCGTGTGTGGGCAGGCTGAATGTACCAAGTTGATCAATCAATCAAATTGGGTACAACCAGCCTGCCGGATTCACTTGCGATTATCGCTAGCGGCTACTATAGTGGCTTCCCCTGCCTTCCCCCGCTGAGAGCAGACAATTGCTCAGCATGTGGGATTCCCCTGTCAGCACTGTCTGTGTTGTTGGAGAAATCATGGCTACAGGAAAGAAATTCACACCATCTATGGCCTGCCTTAGATGAATATCAGATCACATTTTATTGCAAATTTTACAGAAAACCCAGTTAATGCCAAGAAGTTTACATATTATTTTTGCTAATGTAAATGTATAAATTACTGTAAATAGAATTTACAGGCAGTTCCTGGAAAGACAAAAACACAACTACACAAAACGTTGAAACAGGTGAAACAGATCACAATGGTTTTCGGCTTATTTACAAAGCTAAAGCAAAACTTCCTTGAAGTGATTCTAACCCCCTACCCCCCCCCCCCCCCAAATATATATATATATATATATATATATATATATATATATATATATATATATATATATATATATTTATATATTTATATATATTTATATATATATATATATATATATGCGCAGTATCTCACAAAAGTGAGTACACCCCTCACAGTTTGGTAAATATTTTAATATATCTTTTCATGTGACAACACTGAAAAAAAGAGACACTTTGCTACAATGTAAAGTAGTTTTCTGTCCCCTCAAAATAACTCAATACACAGTCATTAATGTCTGAATCACTGGCAACAAAAGTGAGTACACCCCTAACTGAAAATGTCTATATTGGGCCCAATTAGCCATTTTCCCTCCCCGATGTCATGTGTCTCGTTAGCGTTACAAGGTCTCAGGCGTGAAAGGAGAGCAGGTGCGTTAAATTTGGTGTTATCGCTCTCACTCTCTCATACTGGTCACTGGAAGTTCAACATGGCACCTCATCGCAAAGAACTAAGCTATATGAAGATTGCCAAGACCCTGAAACTGAGCTGCAGCAGGGTGGCCAAGACCATACAGTGTTTTAACAGGACAGGTTCCACTCAGAACAGGTCTCGCCATGGTCGACCAAAGATGTTGAGTGCATGCGCTCAGCATCATATCCAGAGGTTGTCTGGTTGGGAATAGACATATGAGTGCTGCCAGCATTGCTGTAGAGCTTGAAGGGGTGGGGGGGGGGGGGGGTCAGCCTGTCAGTGCTCAGATCATACACCACACACACATTAAATTGATCTGCATGGCTGTCATTCCAGAAGGAAGCCTCTTCTAAAGGTGATGTACAAGAAAGCCTGCAAACAGTTTGCTGAAGACAAGCAGACTAAGGACATGGATTACCAGAACCATGTCCTTTGATCTGATGAGACCAAAATAAACTTATTTGGTTCAGATGGTGTCAAGCGTGTGTGGTGGCAACCAGGTGAGGAGTACAAAGACAAGTATGTCTTGCCTACAGTCAAGCATGGTGGTGAGAGTGTTATGGTCTGGGGTGGACTGGGGAGCTACAGTTCATTGAGGGAACCATGAATGCCAACATGTACTGTGACATACTGAAGCAGAGCATGAGCCTCTTCCTTTGGAGACTGGGCCATGGGGCAGTAGTCTAACATGATTACAACCCCACACACACTTCCAGGACTACTACTTCCTTGCTAAAAAAGCTGAGGGTAAAGGTGATGGACTGGCCAAGCATGTCTCCAGACCTAAACCCTATTGAGCATCTGTGGGACATCCTCAAATGAAAGGTGGAGGAGCAAAAGGTCTCTAACATTTACCAGCTCTGTGATGTCATCATGGAGGAGTGGAAGAGGACTCCAGTGGCAACCTGTGAAGCTCTGGTGAACTCCATGCCCAAGAGGGTTAAGGCAGTGCTGGAAAATAATGGCGGCCACACAAAATATTGATACTTTGGGCCCAATTTGGACATTTTCACTTAGGGGTGTACTCACTTTTGTTGCCAGCGGTTTAGACATTGATGGCTGTGTGTTGACTTATTTTGAGGGGACAAAAAATTTACACTGTTATACAAGCTGTACACTCACTACTTTACATTGTAGCAAAGTGTAATTTCTTCAGTGTTGTCACATGAAAAGATATAATAAAATATTTACAAAAAAGTGAGGGGTGTATACAGTGTCTCACTTTCGTGAGATACTATATATTATATAAAATATTATAAAATTCCAAGGGTGAGGTGCACATCAGCCATACAAATAGGAGTGTATATAGTATTTCACTTTTGTGAGCTATATATATATATATATATATATATATATATATATATATATATATATATATGAAAATTCCAAGGGTGTGGTGCATGTCGGCCATACAAATATGTGTAAATGCAATCAGGCCTCCCTAAGGGCCATAATAGAGTAAAAAGAAGTGGGATTGCTGCACAAAAGTTACTTTAATAAAGCAATTAAAAATACATGATATTCATGGTAACAGTTTCGGGCTAACACAGATAACACTCCTCTTCAAAACCAAATACCTACAAATGACCACATACATGATGGAATATATAGCTCATTTATATCATCACGTGATTAAACAATTAAACCATCTGGAATCAATTAATTACTGAGTGATTATGTGAAAATCATTATCAATACATGATATAACTCAATATTGGAGCGAAACAGTCAAAGGGTATATAACATTTTCAACACCGCAAAGATATTGTCGACCAGGAACCCTATATTAGGGAAAACAGAAATTTATAAAAAAAATATATGAAAACACATCTCATAAATAACAATACTATATAGAAAACAAATTAATGAAAAAAAACAACAAAACTACCCAATAAAAAATAAAAAATATTATATAATTATATTCTATATAAGGAATGAACATAAAAATTAAACATTTTAATGAAAAAATTAAAAATATTAAGAAAATGAAAAAAATTATGAAAGTAAGGCAAACAGCAGGAAATATTAAGTCATAAAAAATCTACTTTAGAGAAATAAGTACAAGTCGGCTGTAGCGTATCAAGCCGATTAATCCAATTAACCTCTCTTTTTCTCAACTCCTGTTCTCTATTACCGCCCCATCTGTTTCTAGATATACCATCAATTACCATGTACCTAAGTTGTGAAACCGTATGACCTTTTTCTAAGGAATGTTTTGCTAATGGTAATTTATCCATCTTGTCCCTAATAGAATATTTGTGTCTTGCGAAGCGATCCTTCCCTTTCTGTGTTGTTTCCCCCACATGTAAAAACCCACATGGACATTTAATGATATATATTACATAAGAAGATTGACAAGTATAGTAATCTTTTATTGGTATGTTATAACCTTAATGGGGGTGGGAAAAACTTTTTCCCTTAATCATGCTAATACATTGTATACAACAAAGACAAGGGAATGAGCCCTTATTTGGTGGACCTAGAAACGTGACAGGAGGAGTTGGTGTACATATTGGTCAGACTTTACTAATCTGTCATGAATGGTCCTCCCTCAATAATAGGAGGGCAAAGGGGGGGGGGGGGGGTATAGATACTTTATATATATATATATATATATATATATATATATATATATATATATATATATATATATATATATATATATATATATATATATATATATATATATATATATATATATACACAGTATATATATATATATATATATATATTTTTTTTTTTTACTTTCTTGATTACATCTATTACGGTAACTATCTGTGCCTTAAGTTTTTCCCATAAATGTTTCCTCTGATTTAAAGCACCTGGTGATCCTGACATTTCTACGACTTCCTGATCATAGAGCCTCTGCAATGTTGCCACCACATGTTCCCTATTTACTAAGTAAGCTGTATACTACCTACCATACATGGTTTGCTTACTAGGTCACCTGGTCTGTTTTCTCATCTCCTGCAGCATGGCCCAGGCTGGGGGCAGAGATAAACTGCAGTGCATCATGTCCGGTGACATCGCTTTAGCTAATCTATGCCCTCTCTTCCAGGTCTTTTCGAACGAAGAGTTCTGTCAGTCAGGCACGCACTCTGCTCCCTGGGAGAATCAGATACTTGATTAACAGCATACACCGCTTTGAATGGTATGGAAGGGGAGCAGTTCATCTTGAAATCGCAGATCATTTGGACTCTTCTTAAAAGTTACACTGAGAAGCAATAAACAAATACATAATAAATAATCTAATAATATATTAATAATAATCTTCATAGAACCATCAGGCCACATTAAACTATAGGCAAAACTTTTTTTTTTTTTCATTTTGGATAGAGCAAGGGATGGTTCTAACCCTTCAGATTTTTTTTCACCATCTATATCCGATTGCCGAGACTTCTCTTCACTTCCTGTCCCATAGCCAAACTGGAAGTAATAGGAAATCCCTGCAAATTAGGGGAATTTATTGGGGACCCCCAGTTCACCGGAACTAGTGCCCCCACTGGAAAATGTACCCACTATTAGTTTTCTGGTGACAACCCAAGATTTGGAGTTTTCTTTTACTTTCACTTTAAATGAAAATGGTAAACAGGACAAATAGGGAGAGTGAACCTCCCTAATGGGGGCACAGACAGCAACAACAAAAAAGGACAGTGGTTCTAATCCCTCTACACTCTATCCAAAACAAAAACAAAAAAAGTTGTGCCCTTAGTTATACTTTAACTGTATCTAAAACTTCAGTGCAGCAATGGCCCACTAATTTTATACACACCTCTATCCAGTAGAGCTCTAGAGCAGAACTCAAAGTAAACTACTAAATAAATGGCAGGAACAGTTTTAACTGCCAAATAATTTGTAATTGAATTTATCCAGTTTTGTGCTCAATGCAATCCTGCCTGACAGCAGAGACATGTAATGGACCTACCTGCAGACTACGTCACAATTACATAATACAATCTGGTCAAAGATCCACCCCAGCCCATAACTTGACAATAAAGGAGTAGTAGAACAATGATCAAGTCATCTCTGAACTCCTGTAGTTATATTCATGATATTAGACTGACAGCATTCTGTAAAACAGTACAGATTGGCTCAGAGTGTTAGCCCCCAGTTTCTAAGTGTTGTTTGCAGGGGATTGCATGAGGCTGATATCAAGGCAGATTACAACGCTATGTTACAAGTTGCTATGTAAAATATGCTTATATTCTTTAATGAATAAATAACCAGCAAATCTGTATAGTGAACGTTTTCAGATTGCCATTGCTGCAATTTTTTTTGAAAATACTAGTCTCGTGGTTGTCACACTGATCTATAAATTTAAGGCAGCCATTCTCAACCAGAGTTTTGTGGATCCCTACAGGTTCCTCTGGAGGTTGCTAGGGGTTCCTTGAGCTGTGGCTGATTGACTTCCAAATTGATAGTGCCTAGTCCCAGGGTTAACACCTTTTGGTAGACCCAGTATCATGTAGTCAAGGACCTTTTAGCTGTCCGTAGGGGTTGCATTCTGACCATTACTTTAAGGGTTGCATTCTTTCTACTGATTAACACTGTAAAGAACATTTTTTTCCACTGACCATACACAAATTGATTTTAGCAAGGTTCCCCCTGAGACCTGAAAATTATTTCAAGGGTTTCTTTGGGGTAAAAAAGGTTGAGAAAGGCTGATTTAAGGTAATTACCCTTGACAAGCATTAGGAGAGTAAAGTTGGCCATATACCGTTAGAATTTTGTTCGAATTTTCGTAGTAAAAGGTCATCAGAACATTCTTACTTGCCATCATTAAGTAAACTATTCTTGTTCAAAAGGCCTAAAAATGTAATCCAGACCTGTTATATTACGATTTTTTGCCAAACGAAAAACCACATTCATGGTTAGAAATTAGTTTGTTTGAGAAAAATGTTCCATCTTGCTTCTTCATATTCTATCCACACTCGGTTGAGAACATTTTCAAACAAATTAAAAATGTTGGAAGATTTCTAAGGACAGATCAACATTTCCACATCCTTATTGGAATATAAATGTGTCGTCAGTGGGCCATTTCCGACTCATTCACTTCCGGTGGGGCCGTGTATATTTAAGGCAGTACTGCGACACTGGAGGACACCACTTGGTCACCGGCCTCATTTGGACATATGGATGTTGTAAGGTAGAGTACTCTTTATTCCACACCTTTGATTTAGTATTTCTTGGAATCTTGCCTCATTCATATTTACCTCCATTTATTTTATGGGCACTGCTGCCGTCTTCACTGTGATTGCAGCTACGCTCACTTTTATGTTTAATCTTTATGCCTTATTTGTACATATTCATACCTTCCTCTTATGCCGCGTACACGCGATCGGAATTCTCATCGGACTTCGGTTCAAGCTGTCTTGCCTACACACGGTCACATCAAATTCCGATCGTTTATAAAGCGGTGACGTACAACACGTACAACGGGACTAGAAAAAGCAAGTTCAATAGCCAGTAGCCAATAGCTTCTGTCTCGTAGTTGAATCTGAGTATGCGTGATTTTTGGCATGTCGGAATTGCATACACATGATCTGAATTACCGATAGAAAGTTTTTCCGTAGGGAAAATTTAGAACATGCTATCAATTTTTGGCTGGCAGGAATTCGGACAGCTAAATTCCGATGGAGCATACACATGGTCACATTTTCCGATGAAAAGCTCTCATCTGTCTTTTTCTGACCGGAATTCCGATCGTGTGTACGCGGCATTACTGTGTATAGCAGCACCGATGTATATATTGCCACTGAAATTGTAGTGGACTTTACATTACCTTTACCATGTACTAGCTACATGATATATTTGGTCCTATCCACCTTTATCTTACTAATTAGGGCAGTGATTCTCAACTCCAATCCTCAACGCGCCCCAACAGGTCATGTTTTCAGGATTTCCCTCAGATGAAATGGCTGTTGTAATTATTAAGGCAGTGAAACTGATCAAATCATCTGTGCAAATTAATGGAAATCCTGAAAACATGACCTGTTGGGGCGCCTTGAGGCCTGGAGTTGAGAAACACTGAATTAGGGTATAATACATTCCTTTATAGATCATATTTTGATCTGATGATCATTTGCCATCACACGGTCCGATATCCAACAGACCATTTTGGTGTATCTGACTTCACCGTTATTTTGCCATAAGGGCTATCCATCTTTGTTACTCCTTTTGGCTGCAGTTGCCTAAATTTATATATATTTATGCCACAAATTTGGTAAGCACTCATATATGTCATTGTAATTAGATTATATTATGTGAATAAATACTGTTTATATTGTTGATTTTGTATTGGATACTAATGGTACTTTTTGCAATTTATATAATGTTATAGATGCATGCTGAGTCACCCTGAAGAAGCAGTTTGTGAAACGCGTCAGATTCTCTGCGTGTTTAAAGCATCTTTTTCATATCATGTGCACTAAGTATTTTCCTTGGTAAAACTTTATCTGACCTATGAGATTATTGTACTGTTTTTTAACGATCTTTCTTCGTAATAAATCCTTATAAATTTTATATTACTTGTGGTCGTGTTTGCCTCAGCCTGACAGTTTAAACATTTTCACTAAAATCCCACTATTCTCTGAGAGAGTTTTTCTCTCACATTTTCAAACTAAATTCTACTCGTCTATAGCCAGGTTTTGACATTCACACAGATATTCCTGATCTGCATGCTTTTTCCAGAAAAGTGACTAAAAATATGTAAGCCAAGACTGCCAGACAACTAGTATTTTTGCAGAAGGAACAGCAAATGAAACAGTTTCTCTAAATACAGGTTTTCCTTAATTTTCTTTACAGCAACCTGGTGTTTAGCTTTAAACAATGCTTTATTCTTTTGCATTATGTTTAGCAACAAACATTGCACCTGCTTTTTTTGGCGTAAACTTACACTTGTATACATAAGACAAACATAAAGAAAAATAAAATACATGTGAACTAGTAATAGAGAGAATCCTAAGTCTTGCATACAGTTTTGAGGTACATCTTTTTTGTGTAATTTTATTAGGGTTTATGTACATGTTAGAGCATTGGTGCTCCACCACTTCTCAGGGGGGCAAGATACTCCAGCATCAGGCATATACAGGCCTATCCATCTTGTTGGAACTTTCCACCCCCCCATGCTGGACCACATGCACCCACTGCTTTCTCCCCAGCTCCACTTTCCCTTTGCCTTTATAGGTGTGTCACTCTTTCAGTTTATTCAATGATTAATCATCATTTAGACACTTCTGCTGGGGGGAAAACAGAGAAAAGGCTATTCCTGCAGGTGGTTTCTCTCTGTCTAGTCAAAGTGACAATAGCCTGCTGCTGTGACTTTGTTCGTTGTGGTTTTCCTGAAGGTTGCAGTATTTCTCCCTTCAAGGTTCTAATTAGCTTCTGTGCTGAAAACTATTATAAAATGGATTTTTGAAAGTTTTTTTTTTTTTTTTTTATGAGGTTTGTAGAACTCTTATTCCTTCATAAAGCTGGGTTCACACTAGTGGGAATTGGATGCGGGGAAACACGCATCCCATTCGCATGACAGGAGGAGATGGTGGCCAGCTCTCAATGGAGCTGTGGAGCAAATTGCACAGGGGTCTGTGTGTCTTTGGCTCCATTTCGGGTCCGAATTCAGGCCTGATTTGTCCCTGAAACGGAGAACAGGGACACACTGGACCTCTGCCGTCAGCCACATCTGTTTCAAGTGTGAACCCGCCTTAAACATTTTAATAAGAGTAGGTACAACACTGACCGTTCAGGTCCTTAGCACAGCAAATACATCTCAGGCCTGGTACAGTAATATCCTAAAGCTGCAACTATTATGACAATGGCTGTCTAGAGTTGGTGTATTATCTTTTGCATTGTTTAGCTTGCAATTGACTAATCTCAGCCAATAACATATGCAAAGAATGCTCAGATGCTGGCCAGTGGGGGCCACGGTTAAATTTTCATCCACCCTAAGACCATATATCTGTAAGTGAATGCAAGTAAAGGACACTGGTTCACTGTGTAGGTATAGTTGTGTGTTTGTTGAAAAAAGGGCCATATTTGAGTGGTTAGCAAAGGCTCTCTTTGCATGGAACTTTGGACCAAACCTCCCCTGGGTTCTGCGCATTGTGCTCCTGATAATGCTGTACCTATTGGTCTCCAGGGTTAAGATAGTGAAGGGGCTCTATGTTTGTCATGCAAGCAGCACAAATATTACTGTTAATCCAGTCTGATATGGAGGCCCTCTTCATCTGGGGGTCTAGGAGCAGGCTCAGTGACCTTATTAGCAGCAAATGCAAGCTGTCAGTACAGAAACACACACAAAACTCAGAGGTTCTAGTTTTTATCTGTCCCTGATCTGTTTCAGGACCAATGAAAAAAAGTACACTCATTTAGCGCTTAACCTTTAGCACACATATCCTTGGGGATTTTCTGATTTTGTGAACACTTTTTATTGATAAATTAATTATAAGGGTTTAATGTCTTAACAGCAAAGTTCACCTATCTGACCATATTCTGTTTCTCGTTACACCTATGTTTAGGAAGTAACATGAAACATGGTCAGAGTCCTCTCCAACGGGGCCTTCTACAGCAGTAAAACCTGTATATGAAAGGAAATTATACAAAATCCTTGCTGAATCACCTTATCGATTGCCTCATGTTAAGTGAATACATATATTGTAGAGAACAAGTAATGAAAAATCGAACAGTTAGTAAACATGTCTATGAGGGGAATTTTGGTAAGTCATCACCTAAAGACTCAAGGCACATTGCCAAGAACATCTACACACAACAAGAGTTGTCATATGAACCAACACCTTACCACCTACCAGCCTTATCTTGGGAGGACACTGTGATAGATACGGACATTTTTGTAATGTTATCTTATGATTGGATAAAGTAGTTAATTATATTACCCAATGATGTTAACATTTGATCCTAATCTTGATTAGCAGAGTGTATAAAACGTATTCAATCTTAGGGGACTTCGGCAGTCCTATGTCTTCTATTAATGTAATTTGAACCTACTCAGACATTTCTGTATTGGTTCTTCATGGATTCCTTTAAATTTGACAGGAGATCTAATCCTTCCCCATTCTAAGCAAAACTAAAAAAAAATTTTGAGTGCAAACATATTTTAAGAACCGTTGTTTTAACTCATGTCCATATTTTAAAACTGATGCAAAGAGTAGCAACTGTTGAGCAACCAGAAGTCATTGTTGTCTAACCTGAACCAACTACATTCAATAAAAATATATATTGAAATTCAAATATCCACACAAATGTATAAATACAATTCAAACTGCAGCAAAAACAGGAAAGAATATCAGCTTAGGTCAATTACTTTTGAAGGACTACTGAATGCAAATGTGGACAGTTCTTCTGGGGAATACAGTTTATTGAGTGAACTAGCCAGTCTAGTCTGAGATGGCTGAGGCCTGATCACATGATCTCACGGAGGACTTTTTTTGCTACAGTACAGGCTTGTCAGCAAGAAGTTAGAAGACACAAACAAAGGTGTGTGGGAGGACATTGGTCCCTCCAGAGGTCCTGCTGATTACGAGGCTGATGGCTTTGCTCAGCACACTGCTCCTCCCACGGGACAGCTGTCACTCTACACTAACACTAGGCTGGTGATACAGTGATTTGCAATTCACCATTTCAGCAGTCAATAAATGACATGCTGAATACATTCAGGTAGACTTGTAGCATCTGTAGTCTGCCAAAGAGATTGGCAAGTGTGACAGCTCAGCGACTTGTTTAGTCATCATAACCATGAGTGACACTGTTATAAAAGACTTCCTCTAGATTCTCCTCTACTTATTGCACTTTAAGACCACGTAGACTAATACATATTCAATATCAGATTTGTTTTATTCACGATAATTGTTGAGGAAAAATGTTAACAGCACAAATTATTCATCTATTTTATATCGGTATATGTGCATGGTCAATTTTTTGTCTATTTGCTCAAATGTGTTTTTTAAAGAACACCCCCCAGCTAAGCTCACATTTGGCTGGAGGTAAATTTATGCACACATTATGGGAACATCATAAATCGTGCCCAGACTGAAATGTTGGTACTGTATACTTTTAAATAAAAAAGTACTGTATAATTTTGACAATTTATTGTTTTGGCAAATATGTTAAACACTAACATGGAATGAGCAAGTTGCAGTGATCAAAAATTGACTATCAATACAGAAAGTTTTTTTTTATCATTGCAGAGCTTAGGAGCAGGAGATCAAGGCAGGCAGACACTGATTACTGGGAGGGGGCATCTGTCCATTTCCTGTCACATTTTGACTTGGGTTGTAAAATATTTCCCCAAGCTCTTAACACTTTATACCTGCTGCACACACTTCTTTAAAGTGATTGTAAACCCTTACAAACCACTTTGACCTACAGGTAAGCCTAGATTAACCCCCCTGACGGTATTCCCGAGTCTGACTCGGGGTGGATTTTTCATACCAAAAGCGGTATCCCCGAGCCAGACTCGGGACTGCATCGCTGGATCCAGGAGGAGGTTTACTTACCTTCTCCCTCGGATCCAGCGTTGTCTCCCCGCTGTACGAGCGAGCCGCGTCTCGCTCGATGCATCCCATCGCCGATCTCCGTGCCCTGCGAGCGTTGCGACGCACGGGCACGGAGATCGGCGCCAAATTCAAAAAGTGAAACAAACAGTAAACATACAGTATAATGTAATCTTACAGATTACATTGCTGTATGTAAATATTTCACATCCCCGTTGTCCCTAGTGGTCTGCCCAGTGTCCTGCATGCAGTTTTATATAATAAAAACTGTTCTTTATGCCTGGAAACTGGAGATTGCCCATAGCAACCAAAACTGTCACTGTACATCAAAAATGATTTTAGACCAGCTAGAAAACAGCGATAATAAATTAGAATCACTCGCAGAATTGAGCGTTAGCGATTTGTGGGGAGATCCGTCATCAAATACTGAAAAGTAATGACAGTGACAATTCTGCAACTGAGCAAATTTCAGTGTTTTTGATTTGATTACATTATTGAATAATTTTTATTATTGTTATATTATTATTTGGTACAATTATTTATAATTATTTATTATATTATAATTTATGATTTAATTTTTCAAACTTTATCATACCCGGGATGTCTGCTAGACTCTGGTTTGGACAGATTTAAGAGAGTTATTCCTAAGAATTGCAGGACTACAATATAAAACGCCAAATTTTCATGCAAAATAATGGTACCGCTTTTAGCACCTAAAATCCGAAATAATCGTACCGCCAGGGAGGTTAAGGCTTACCTGTAGGTCCAAGCAATATCTCCTAAACCTATATTTGCCCGAAAAGGGCACCGCTGTCTATGGCGCATGCGCCGTAGACAGCGGCGCGCAGGCGCACTGAGCGCGGCAGTTCCAAGAATGGAGCTGCCGCATTTGTCGACTCCCGTACGCATGCGCGGGAGTGACGTCATCGCGGCTTCGCCGAATGACAGCGGCGGAGCTGCGAGACGCCACCAGCAAGATGGATGCGGCGGACTACAGGGGACAGCGGCGACTTCGCTGGCTCCTGTGTCAGGTAAGTGACACATAATGGGCTACTATGCGATGCATAGTAGTCCATTATGCTTTACCTTTGCAGGGAAAAAAAGAGGAAGTAAACTCATCAGGGTTTACTTCCTCTTTAAGGTTCCACTCTCTCCTGGTGGGTTTTATTTTTTTACAAACATTTAACAAAAGGAATGGGAACAGTTCAAGCAGGCAAGAATGGTCAAGTTTACATGGCACTGGCATCCCTAATAAAAATAACAATCCATACTAAGCCCTTGCAGCCTGGCAGGCCAGGAAAGGGGGGAGAAGAACTAGCGCCCCCCTCCTGAATCATACCAGGCTACATGCCCTCAACATGGGACCATGGGGGAGAGGTGAATGTTGATGGGGACATGGGCTTCTTCCCCACAACCCTAGGCAGTGGCTGTTGGGGTCAGCAGGTGGGGAGGCTTATCAGACTCTGGAAGCCCCCTTTAACAAGTAGGCCTTCAGATCCCAGCTCCCTCATATGTGAATTAGTAGGGAATATCCCTACTCACCCCCCCCCCCCAAAAAGTGCAAAGTAAATTAACATACATACCCATTTTTGACAAGTCCTTTATTCAATCCCCACGCAAAATAAATAGAGTATCTCACAAAAGTAAGTACATCCCTCACATTTTTGTAAATATTTTATGATATATCTTTTCATGTGACAACACTGAAGAAATTACACTTTGCTACAATGTAAAGTGAGTGTACAGCTTGAATAACAGTGTCAATTTGCTGTCCCCTCAAAATAAGTCAACACACAGCCATTCATGTCTAAACCTCTGGCAACAAACGTGAGTACACCTCTAAGTGAAAATGTCCAAATTGGGCCCAAAGTGTCAATATTTTGTGTGGCCACCATTATTTTCCAGCACTGCCTTAACCCTCTTGGGCATGGAGTTCACCAGAGCTTCACAGGTTGCCACTGGAGTCTTCTTCCACTCCTCCATGACCACATCTGGTGGATGTTAGAGACCTTGCACTCCTCCACCTTCCATTTGAGTATGCCCCATAGATTCTCAATAGGGTTTAGGTCTAGAGACATGCTTGGCCAGTCCATCACCTTTACCCTCAGCTTCTTTAGCAAGGCAGTGGTTGTTTCAGAGGTGTTTTTGGGGTCATTATCATGTGTAACAGTACATGTTGGCATTCATGCTTCCCTCAATGAACTGTAGCTCCCCAGTGCCGGCAGCACTCATGCAGCCCCAGGCCATGGCACTCACTCCCATCACCATGCTTGACTGTAGGCAAGACACACATTTCTTTGTACTCCACACCATCTGAACCAAATAAGTTTATCTTGGTCTCATCAGACCACAAGACATGGTTCCAGTTTTCCATGTCCTTAGTCTGCTTGTCTTAAGCAAACTGCAGGCTTTCTTGTGCATCATCTGTAGAAGGTCTTCTTTCTGGGACAACAGCCATGCAGACTATTTTGATGCAGTGTGTGGCGTATGGTCTGAGCACAGACAGGCCGACTGCCCACCCCTTCAACCTCTGCAGCAATGCTGGCAGCACTCTGAGAATGTGCACTCAACTTCTTTGGTCGACCATGGCAAGGCCTGTTCTGAGTGGAACCTGCCCTGGTAAATCACTGTATGGTAAACCACTGTGTAATTTCTTTGAGTGTTGTCACATGAAAAGATATAATAAAATATTTACAAAAATGTGAGAGGTGTACTTACTTTTGTGAGCTACTGTATTCCTCCGAAGTAGATCCAATGTCAATCACGATGAACGCCAGATATTTTGCCCCCCCCCCAAAAAAAGAACGACCAAAACGGACGCTTGGCTCCCGCTGAATGATAGCTCCGCCACCTCCTGCCACTAAATAAAGCAATAGGTGGGGCCACCCAATGATGCCACTGGGTGACTCCACCCCTTATGATGTCATCGACCCAGTGACTTTAGAGTTAGTTTTTGCAGTATTTACTGTGCATTTTTTAATAGTATGGTAAATACCTCATAAATTGACAGTGAATTGACATTTTGAATATCAAAGAAGATAGTTGGGATAAAAATGTCAAATAATCCAATTATCTCATGCGATATTCTTTAATTTAATTTTAATTGAGGCCACTATGTCAAATTCCACCTATAATGGAAACATCACTCACCCTTTAATTACACTGCCTCCATAGGGTTTGCATTGGAACTATCCACTACATAGCCTTTTTGAAGACTACATAGGAGTTAGCTATCATGGGTTGAGGTACATTGTGTTAAACAACCTATTCATTTTAATGAGCTGTTAATACATGAAATGTACACATATATGCATGTTTTTTTTAACTCACAAAGAGTTACAATTTGTGTCTTGTGGTGCGCTACAGTGCAGGTGCATTGCAGCGCACTGCAGATAAAGTGCAATTTACAATGAATGGCAACCTACTTCTATATTTGTAATGCATGTTGTGGTGTAAATGAGTTCTAACTTCTTATCCCACACCATTACTTAATGACCAACATTCTTCTACTAAAATAGACGATTATCTATCATCCTGAGATCCTTTGGTTTTTACTGTAATCAGAGCGCAGTTTAGGATTACAGGTAATCTGTTAAACATATGCTGTCAGTTACCACCTGTGGTCTGAAGTCATCCAAGTCTTTAAACAAGCCTCTTGTAGCCCTAGGTTGTCACATAGTAATGCTGCCTCAAGAGCTCTGCAGGTGGCAGCAATTAGGAATGTTGCTCATAAGGGCATTGAATCAATAAGCAGGTAATGCAGGAGTTAAAAAAAATAAGTGCCTGAGTATAATAAAAATCAGTCTACTGCACTTCTTATTCTCATGGAGCAGTCTTATGACTGATCAAGGATTGCTTATATTGAAAGACACCTTTCTGATCTGTTGCAGTGTATTACCACAGGCTTATTTGTTTTGAATGGGCTGCCAACACAAGGCAACAGAAGAAAAACCAAACCTGCATTTTTTTAATGCACCACAACGTGTGGTATGTGTGCTGTGGTGCATTGGGGTGCTATGCTAAGTAATCAGCCCTGCAATATACTGCACAGCTATAAAGCGATCTTTAGCCATAGAATAGAGGAACATTCCATTTACTGTAGATTGTGTGGAGAAACAAGTAATTTGTGTACTTATTCATATACAAATGTCGTGGCCACTATGCTTTACTTCATGGTCATGGCAGGAATTATACCCTCTGTCACATTCGTCTGGCACTACTAACTACCAAACATGGCTAATTCAAGTGAAGGGGCCATGCTGCAACCACCCCGCAACCATGTGCAATGCAAGTGGTTTTGGTGCAGTAGTGCACATTTAGGCCTCATGCACACTGGATGTTTTTACAGCTGCTGTTTTTGGCTTTAGCCATTTTTTTCTGCAGTCAATAAACTCCCCAGTATGGTATCCTATGCACACATAGACTTTTATCAGCTTTTTTTGGCAGGGGCGTTTTCTGACTGGAAAAACTGAGTTTTTGGAAGCCTGTGAGAATAGTTTTGCTAAAAAACGCTGAAAAACGCTGCAAAACTCATTCTACAACTACAGCTTACGCTACTGGTATTTATGCTACTGGCTTACGGGGTTAAAACAAGCAAAATGAGGAGGCAACAAGCAGCCTCCTCACCACCTGTTGTCACCAGGAAAAAAAAATCCCAAATTTTGGAGTTGTCTTCAAAACAAGCGGTGAAGGAAATCCTCATTACTGTAAGTTTAACGCTGTATATTTCAATGCTTTACATGCCGTTTAATGCAGTATATATCAGAGAGTTACTGCAAGTTTAACGCCATATATTTCAGTGTGTTACTGCAAGTTTAACACTGTATATTTCAGTGCATTACATGCCATTTAATGCAGTATATTTCAGTGCATTACTGCAAATTTAACAGTATATTTCAGTGCATTATGTGCTACTTAATGCAGTAAATTTGAGGCGTTACTGTAAGTTTAAATATATATCAAAAGGAGCTGCGCTAATACGTGACAGCACAGTACTAACCAATTCAATCTAGTGCAAAAATTATCATAATAACATTGAAAATTAATATTACGTGCAAAAACGTGCTCTAGAAATATAAAGTGCAAAAAGTGACATAAAGTGCTACAAAATTATCAAAATGCTAAAGTGCGAAAATTGAAAACAAGTAAATAAATAAATATAAACAGTTACAAAATTAATTATATATATAAATCAAATTCATATATTAATAACACATAAAGAACTAATATATAAGTGCAATGAACGTGACCATGTATCACTATCACATAAATATTAATCCAAATTCGATCCACTGTATAACAGTATTCAATTTAAACACCAATGTGCCGATGAAACTTCCACCAAAAGATGTCTGTGAGCCACCTCCACCACGAATAAACAAACTGCCGCTTACCGGAACTTAGGGAGTGGCTCAGAGTAGGCTGGTGACTCACAGGTAGCATCTTTGTTCGGTTACCCCTTCTGCTAAAAGCGTTGTGCTGGAGGAGACTGGAACTCTAGAAGTGCAAATAGAGGTTCCAACCGATCATCTTACCGATTCCATTATCAATTCTGGGCATCTCATACTTTTCCTTACCCTATCCAAGTTCAAAATCCCTCAATAAAATACAAAACAAACATATGGACTGTTCATTGTCTCAAGAGTGACTGGGAAGGGAATACCGGGCTGGGGCTGGGGCAGGGTGACAGGTGGACCACAAAATACAGCAGCCCTTACGGGGGTACCGCTACATATATAAGAGGAAAACACCTGCAAAAGGAAATTACAATGAATCAATAATAATAATAATTAAAGGGGTACAAATTGGCAGAGGAAAGGAGAAAGACTTCATGTAGGAAAATTGCAAAGAGGTCAGTGTCAGAGCAGATAATATTAATATTCAAAAATAGGTATATATGTGTGTCTATTTACACAACAAGTTGTTGTGTATGCCAAGAAAAAGGGAAGTGCCAGTCAAACACAATCTCTTCTCAGGATGGTACAAAGTCCATCACAGGAAGGACCTGCAAGACAGCATTTTATTTAAACCTGGCAATTTAGTAGCATTCAAACGTTCGATCCAAAAAGTTTCTTTTTGTATGTTCTTATCCCAGTTCCCTCCTCTTGGGCCTTGGGGTATTACCTCCAGAACCATAACTGATACATAACTTGTGTCAAATCTATGGTATAGGTCGAGGTGGCAACTCACTGGAGTAATCATTTTCCCATTGGAGGAATAATAAACATGATCATTGACCCTCTGTCTCAAATGTTGGATTGTTTTGCCCATGTAAAACGTCCCACAATGACATTGCATCAGGTAGATCATTTATTTTGTATTGCAGTTTGCGAAGACGCGTGGAATGAAAACCTACCCATTAGGAAGTATGTAATGGGCTCCCTCTCTCACCCAGGGGCACATATCACAAGATCTACATCTGAAAATGGCTTTAGGCATTCTATTTTGGCAAGAGGTGGGAGTGTAGTGACTCCGGGTTAATTTGCCCCTTAAGGAGGTGTTCTGTCAGAACACAATCTCAGGGTTGGGTCTGATATATTTAGAAATAACATAGTCATTTGTGAGAAGATGCCAATGTTTGTTTAATAGACAATAGACATAAAGTCTTAGCTGACCACTAGAGAGAAACAGTTTTACCACAGAGTGTCTCCTGATAAGCAGTCGATATTAGCCAACTCAGCAGCAAGAATCAAGGGATTCCTCTGGCTGGTATTACCGGTGTATGCAAACAGTGGCAGCCACTCAGGCTGAGAGGATCCATGGCTGTTTACATGTATATGCATAACCAGAGGCTACCTGTGGTTAGGGATGGATGTCTACCCATCCATCTGTCTGCATCCAGGGTCGCTCATCTGTCCCTAACTGCAGCTAAGCACTGGGTGTGCAGATAAATGCCAACAATGATGGTTCCTCCGAGTCTCTCATTGCTTTTGTACAGGCTGAGCGGCCGCTGCTGTTTATATACACCTATCATCTCACTCTCAAGATTCTGGAATCTAGTGTATGGATATAGTCATCTGTATAAAGGAGGCCTAATGCAGGCACCATCTTGAAGGACTGGTGCACAGTATTTTTTTTTGTTTTGAACTTAATTATCCTTTAAAGTGGTTGTATAGTCATTTTTATAACTTTTACCTACAGGAAAGCCTATAATAAGGCTTACCTGTAGGTTAAAAAAAAACATCTCCTAAACCTGTACGGTTTAGGAGACATTCCCATCGCAATGCGCCGCTGACTGCAGCGGCGCATGCGCACATGGGATTCTCAGCTGAAAGACCCTGCCGGAAAGAAATCTCTCACATGCATGCGCGGGAGTGACAATATTGTGGCTCCGGCCACTCACAACGCCGGTGCCCTGATACCCGGCAGAAACGCTGAGGGAACATGTCAGCTCCCTCGGCGTGGATCGGGCCAGATGTCAGGGCCTCATTCTAAGGTAAGTATTTTATAATGAGCTAGTATGCGGTGCATACTAGCTCATTACGCCTTTTCCTTTGCAGGTCAGGAAAAAAAAAACTTCAGTGGGTTTACTCCCGCTTTAAGATACTATTGTAATTCAAGTGGTGCCAGTCCTGTCTGCATTCAGAAAAGCATAACATATGTAGCCTATTGGTAATTACGTGTACTGTACATTTTTCTGCATCACTGCAGACCAATGTGTTGCCTGGGAAAAAATATGAAAACACAATTCATGACTTCAGCTGTTTTTTAGTAAATTACGTCATTAAAGGCTCAGCATGTTTTTAAAATTTGTTTGTTCAGAGCTTTATTATGAAAAGCCAATAAAACTCTCAGCCATCAAGTTCATCAAACACACGTCATCCTCACAGTATAATCAGGAGACGACGTTCTTCATCTGCTGCTCTACAAGTTTCAGGAAATGTTTATTTTCACTGTACCATAAAGTGCAATGACCTTTCATTACATTCATATATGAACTCAACAGCCTTCGGGTTCCCCTAATAACTGTATCTGTATACAAAACATGGAGGAGGATGGAAAGAGTGGTTTCTGAAATAAATCGTCATCCTTTGTAAATTTAAAATATATTGGTGATCCTGTGCTTATGTCAATAAATAAGATGGAAAATTAACTGCTGCCCTTACCGGTACAACCACCTAGGTCAGGAGTGCCTAACCAGTGGCCCGGGGGCTACATGTGGCCCGTGGAGCCCTCTGGTGTGGCCCGCGACCTCCTGCTCTGGGATGGCTGGTTAGCAAGCCCAGATTGTGGGTTCCCGACTCGGCATCCCAGAGCATTAGTGTTGTGAATGAAGCCAGCGGTAGAGGAAGCAAGCGGCTGCGTAGCAGACACATAAGATGATGCTTCCTGTATAGCGTCACCTCCTGTCACAGGCAGAGTGATACCAAGCGCACTCTGCCTGGAAAAGCAACAGCTGGCGAGACCCAAATTGAAGACTGTTATTAAAGGTATGTTTAATACTATAATCACAGTGTATATATGGGCATATCTGTTCTGCAGTGGTTACCAGGCTGCTTTCAAACTAATCCGCAGATGCACTTCACCTGTGGCTTACCTGCACTGAGCGTCTTTGCATCACTTCTTAATTAAACTTCCAGCTGGAATGCAGGGGATGGTAATTTACATGAAGAAAAAAAATAGCTGATTATATAAGCTAACTTAAAGGGAAAAAGTCTATAGGGTCAGATTGCCATATACAGGAGCCAGTCTCTAATAAAGCCAGCCATCTTAGCAGCTGATTTCCCCCCCCCCCCCTCCAATGGTGGGAACAAAGTGCTCTTATTGTCCTTTATCCAAGGCTCTTTGGGGGAGATATAGTTGTCCATTTACTAATCTTTTTTGATAAACATAGCTCTAACAGCATCAAGCACTTACCTGTGGTAAATAATTCTTCTTGTCTGGCTCTGTACCTTAGCATATGCCTGCTGTGGAACAGAGCAGTTTATTTTGTTTGCATGAATACAGCGCAGTTAGACTAGGAATGGTTTTTCCACTTCTTCTGGGTCTTGCATGTTCTATTGCAGCCTGCTACTCCACTTTCACCCCCTCAGCCTCTGCAGTGGACAGCCTCCTATCAATGGCAACATTGCAACCACCAGAGAAGCAAATCCACATAATAGCCTGTTGTCAGTGGGTGCTACTGAGCGTAATGCTACTTTTGCTGCTCTGCCTGTGATGGGTGGGTGATTGTGACTTCAAGTGAGGGAATTTTTGGAGACACAGACAATTATGGAGCAAGTGGCTTCAAATATGTACACACAATTTCAAAGGAATATATATTGTCAGAACTGAAACAAAGGTGGAATAAGGCAGCATGGCACTGGCTGGGCAGTGCATCAGGGATAAGGCCTACCATGGGGTTCTTGAAAAAAGGAGGAATAGTCTTCAAGTTTTTCTGATTTACCCTTTTATACCTGAACTGTATATTTATATGCAGCCTGAACTGTATAAGCAAAATGAAAAACCCTTCCATGGTCAGCCTGGTTCCTAAAAATCACCAATCATCTATTGTGTATGGTATAGTGACAAAATGTCATTTTAATAAACAAATGTAAGGTTGATATTTCACTACTTCCACATACAGAACTGTGTTAGAGCTTCCGGTTATTAGAAAATATCAAATTCTGGGATTTAATTTACAACTGTGCAATATTCTGCTGAAAGGACACTACTCATAACTGTCAGACAGTGCCTCTAGTGGTAGAGCAAAAGGTATGACATTGTAGGCTTTATAGGCTTTGTAGATGACCAGAGTTGGATGGATTATTCATCTAATGACCAGCACATCAAAGAGATGAGAAACAATGCTGATATATGGATGAGCTTATTATAAAGGTAAGTCAATGAGCAGATGGGGTCAATGCATAGTACAATGCATAGTACACACAATAAAAAAAAATCAGATGAAAAATACTGTTTTCGGAGCGATCATACGATCGTTTCGAAAGCGGTATTTTTTTACCACTAAAGGCATTTGATCATTAGTACACCATTTTCAAGAGCCAAAGACAACAGTTCATGCAAAATTATCTAAATTGACAAGTGCGAAAAATGTTCTCATACAATACCAGAGCATAGGATTTTTGTTTAATTAGTACAGTTTTCGCCAAAAAAAATACTGAAAAAGTATCCGCATGCTCGGAAATGTATTATTAATTAATTTGATTTACCTATTTTAAACAAAATACTTCTTTTCACATTTTTCTTTATCTTTTTCTGTACATCAATGCTGCTGATCTTCAGCAGCCACTTACCCTCTATATGAACTGTAGAAATGGCTGCCTGGCATTTCTCAGAGCGGGTTTCCTTGTGTTGATAGCAGTGGGCTATGTCTGTGTAAAACAGTCTCACGTAGTCTATATCAGAAGCCAGTGTTGCCAGTGGGGATGTGGGAGTACAACAGGGAGACAGGTGTCACAATATAATATATTTTTTATGAAAAATGCAGATTTAAAAATATTATAAATTACATCAACAACCTATAGCTTATATAATTTAGTGACTGGTTTAAGATAGGACCCTTCAGATCTAAAGTAGAAAAACTACAGGTCCTCCAAAGGGCAATCCGTGGAGCTCAAGAATTGTCACTTTTTTCCACGATGGCTTTAATTTTTTCTGTGGCACTGACCGGGAACAATCATGTGATGGGGAAATTACATATTGTCTACAACAGCCTTTTTCTTTCAGGGTACCCAGGCACCCTGGGGGTGACTTGAGGTTTCTTCAGGGATGCCTTGGCAAAATTCCTAAAAAAATGTATCAAAACTTGTATACAAGCCAGCAGTCAAGCCTGCCTTTTAGTTACACAAAGCCATTATGCACCATTATGCCTTTCTGGACACTGGCATCCTAACAACCAATGACATCAGAGGGAGAAGAGAACCATTTAAATACTAGTGGTCTGTTGCAGCTGAGGTAGGACTTATTTTTATGCTAGGTAAACATCTGGGTAAGGTATAGATTTTCTGTATGTCCGAGGTTTGAGTGGGGTCTAGGGGTGTGATGGTATGAAGGGGGAGGTAGCGAAGTGGAAGGGGGGGGGTCAGGCAGGGGTTGGATGGGAATGGGTAAGGATAATGGAGGGGGTGGGTTACTATCTCTCTCTCCCTCTGTTATGCCGCGTACACACGACCAGACTTAGGTCCGACAGACTTTCGACGGAGTTCTGACAGAGTTCTGACAGAGTTCTGACGGACTTTCCGAATGAACGGACTTGGCCACACAATCACACCAAAGTCCGACGGATTCGAATGTGATGACGTACGACCAGACTAGAATAAGGAAGTTCATAGCCAGTAGCCAATAGCTGCCCTTGCATCGGTTTTTGTCCATCGGACTAGCACACACACGAGCAGATTTCTTGGTAGGAACTGGGTCCGGCGGAGTTCTGGTGGAAAAATTTGAAACATGTTCCATTTCTAAAGTCTGTCAGACTTTTGCAAATCAAAAGTCCGCTGCAGCCCACACACGATCGAATAGTCTGCCGGAATCATTCCGTCAGACTTTTGATGTTGAAAAGTCTGGTCGTGTGTACGCGGCATTTGTTGTTAAGGGATGAAGGTTTTCGGTAGGGGACTATATTGATTTCGGGAGTATGTTGTAAGGGATATTATAAGTGAGATTGATCCTGGGGTGGTTCATGTTGGGATATTGTGCGGGGGATTTCCTTGTGTGTTAGGGGCGACAAGGTCATGGTAGTCTGTTGTTGTCTGAAAGTGGGTCCAGCAAGCCCATTTGATGGAGCATTTTGTGGGTGTGTCATGAGCAATGCTAATGAGGCGTTCCATTTCAGCTATCCTGCTAATTCTGGTCAGCCATTCTTTGGCTGAGGGAGATTGTCGGTAATTTTAAAGGGTGAAAAAAAGTTTGAGAAATACTGGTCTACATTATTTAAGAAAGGCAAGCCTCCAAAGTCTAGTCACCTTAGATCAATGTTTCTCATCTCCAGACCTCTAGTACCCCCAACAGGTCATGTTTTCAGGATTTCCCTCAGATGAAGCTGCTGTGGTAATTACTAAGGCAGTGAAACTGATCAAATCACCTGTGCATAATAATGGTAAGCCTGAAAACATGACCTGTTGAGGGTACTTGAGAACTGGAGTTGAGAAACATTGCCTTGGATGACTTTGTGCTATAGGAATGTCATTGCAAACTGACTATATGGACAAGCCAGCCCACTAAGCTCCTTTTTAGGAATGTGCTATCTTACTTAGAAGGTCATTTTGCTCCAGTAAGGGTGGGCTAGTATTATTATTATTATACAGGATTTATATAGCGCTAACAGTTTATGCAGCGCTTTACAATATAAAACGGAGACAGTACAGTTACAAAACTATAAAATACAAGAGGGTTAAGAGGGCCCTGCTCATAAGAGTTTACAGTTTAAAAAAGGTTGACCATTTCTTTACATTTAAGTTCTATATATACTACAGCAAAAACTTGGAATAACTGTCTCATATTAGAGCTGCCATCATGCATGCATCTGATTTTGGTCATCTGTGCCATGCCATATAACAAAGGGACCCATGGTGGAAACAGCATCTTTAGTTAAGATTCTGGTTATATTTTCTAATATTATTATATTTGTCATCTGTATCTGTCATTGCTTAACTAAACGTTATACTTATAAGTATTTGTGTGATCTCTCTTTGCAAATATCGACTTCAACCCCAAAAATATAAACTATCATGTATCCATGATAAAATATCATGCAAAATAATTAGCATTTTCACAAAGAGGTCAGAAATGGACGCCTCCCTATTTATTTGAGTACAGGTTTCTGGTGTTGGATGGTGCTCTGTCTGATCTCTGCAACACTTCTACACTGATATATCTAAGCCCTTGTACACACGGTCGGACATTCCGATGGGCAATGTCCGATAGGACTGTGTTGTCGGATAATACGACAGTGTATGGGCTCCATCGGACTGTTTCCGACGGACCAAGTTTTCCAGCTGGGCTATAAAATTTTCCGACAACATGATCCGATCGGACTGTCCGATCATGTGTAGAGAATTCCGATCGAACAAAGTGCCACGCATGCTCAGATCAAATTCCTAGACCAAAGCTATTGGCTACTAGCCTGAACGTAGTCCCATTCTAACGAAATAACGTCATCACGTTAAGTACGATCGGATTTTCTGACAACTTTGTCCGACTGTGTGTATCCAACAGTTTCGGACAAAATCCGACGGATTTGGTTGTCGGAATGTCCGACCATGTGTACAAGGACTTAGAGTGGCTAAAGACTGTCTTATGATGCTGTCCATTTTAGGTTTGCCATAATTGGTTTAGTTTCTGCTGTTCTAACAGGTGGTTGCATGTGACTGACAAGTCATAAAATCTTCCTAGAGGTAAGCCACAGCTTTCTCTCAACTATGCAGTATAGAAAAGAATCAACATATAGCACATTGTAGAGCAGGGTGTTAAAGAATGGGTATATGTAAAGTTGGGCATACATTAGTAGAATGTTGTTCAAATTCTTAATTTTAAGAACATTTGTTCAATTTTCCCATCGTGAGTGAGGTAAACTCAACATTTGTTTTCGGCCGCAGTGAGGACACAATTCAAAGGAACACGATGGAAACATTTTCTCGAATGAATTACTAACAGCGAATGTGGTTTTCATTTGGGAAAGTCCATTAAAGTAGTAGTAAACTTAGTAGTTCACAATCCTGGTAAACACAGACCCGCACTGCAATGCACCTTACAATCATTACCAGACATGTTACAGCACCACTGGAGTGTCCTTACGTTTGTTACAGATGAAGTTCTAACTCTTCTCATGCTGCAGAAGCGGGCACCATCTTTAGGGAAACTTCCTGATGTTGTTCGCAAACCTTACTTCCGCCCTTCTATTTCGTTGCGGCAGCAATCTCGCATATGCTCGCTACGAAAGGCCAGTGAGAAGACTCTGAGCTCTCGCTGCACTCAGCCACAATGCTGGGAAGTGAGGACTATGTCACTACAGCACATCACTATACAATTCAAGGCACATAACGTGTCAGTCAGTGTGCCGTAAATGCTGCACATGCACAAAATAAGTTACTACATGGAGAACAGGGAAATTTTCCTTAACAGAACATCTTCACAAGCATTTACAGCAAGCTATATGTAAGTCTTATATTAAAGGTATAAATGTAGCTAAGTAAATAAGTAGAGTTTACTACCACTTTAATTTAAAAAAAATGTAGTTAAAAGCAAATAACATTTTGATTTTTTGAAGTTAGAATTTTCAGGAGAAAAGGAGAGAGAAAGAAAGAAAAGGAACGACAGAAAGATAAAGACAGAAAAAATAAGAAAAAAATAAGAAATTAAAAAAATAAATAAATAAAAGGAAGAATAGCAAAAGAGAAGCAGCTCAAATAATTTGCAGACTGTTTACCAAGCTGTTTAATCAGATGCAGCATAAAACCCATTTATATGACCCTTGGGAATACACAATAATCTCCCATAGTGTGCACGTGAAGTCAGTTGTCCAATGTATTCTACAAATTATCCATCAAGCTGCATTAGGCCCATAATTAGAACTAAACCGTATTTTATGCTGCAATTTCACACAATCCTACAAAAAAATGTTTATTCCCAATGGTGACAAACCTGGATGGTGATTTAATTGTATGTACTTTTTGAAAGGGATGTGATGGATTTATTCACAAAATGAAGAAAAATTGGTCTAAATGATTATTGATGTGATAATCAAGATATTACAGTGAACTTTTTGTCCATTAAGGTGAAATGCGCACGTCTCTAAAAATAGAGCCAACTTGCTAATGGCAAAGGTAATCAGGCCCTAATGAAGATCACAGAGAAGAACCATTTTTAAATACTCTGAGTTCTGCTGCTTGTAATTTATGGTCAGTTTAATCTGTAATTATCATGTCTCACATAAATACACAAACATATCAGTTAATATAAATGCCAGTTTTAATAATAGGAACTATTTCAATCAAAAGGGAAAAACACTTACTTTTAGGCTGGATTCACATCAATGCATGTCCATTTTCATATGTTTTTTAATGTTTTTTCTTTCTGTTACACATGTTTTCATGCGTTTATATCATGTATCTAGGGAGGTGTGAGAAGAGCTTTCCATTTTCATTCTTAGTTAGGCCAAGAGTACAATGCCTATTTCCAAGGGTGATTGCAGTGCATGAAAGCATAAATATTGTGCATTTTCATGTGCACCCATTGACTTTCATGGGCACCTTAGCACACATTGATGGATGAAAAGATATACTTGAATGCTAGACCTATTGAAAACTATAGAATGTCATGTATCTGATATTTTAATGTATCCCGATCCACAGGTTATGACGCATAGACGTGAACAGGGTCTTATGCTCCATACACATGGTCAGAAATTCCGGCAGAAAAAGTTTGAGAGCTGGATTTAAAATTTTCCAACAAAAAAATCTGATTTTTCGATCGTGTGTAGAGAATTCTGATGCACAAAGTGCCATGCATGCTCAGAAGAAAATTGGAGACGAAAACTATTGGCTACTGGCCTCTACGTAGTCCCGTTGTACGTTACGGACGTCACCTCGTTCCGTAAGACCGGATTTTCCGACAACTTTGTGTGATGTGTGTATGTAAGACTAGTTTCGGCAAAAATCTGTTGGAAAAAATCTGACAGATTTTGTGGTCGGAATGTCCGACCGTGTGTATGGGGCATAAGTCTATAAATTTATTTTAAGCCATGTTTTGTTGCAATACTGCAATTTGTCCACTAATTTCTATTGAAACTAGGCACACAACTGCAGAGCCTTCCTTGGCTACTAACATACAAGAGAGAAGACCAAACAGGAGAACAAAATGGGGTGCTGGATTTGGATAAGGATCACTGAAAATGGCACTAATGATAATATTGATTCAAAGTAGTCAACGCTTTTCGGGGGCCAAAGTAATTTGCTGCATTCACGAACACTGGCATAACCTGCCCTTCTGACCCTTTGCAAGCAGTAAATCACAGTGCAGGTTTATTTGGTATCTGCTCTGAGCCCATTTAAGCACAGTCAGAATTCCTCCAAAACGGATTGGATTTTTTTGGCTATGATCCAATTTAATAATTAAATTACCTTGGACTCTTGGATGCTTTTGTTAATCCCACAAAGCTCTCCATTGAGAGTTCTTTAGCTTTCTTCAACCTCAACACTGGCTAGCATCACTTCAGCGTACCTCCTCCTATCTGTTTCAGAAAACCACTTTTAAACAGATCTGTCAACATTCGCCAGGTCTTATTTCCACCCTCTACGCATCCTTCAATGGCCAAAAAAAAGGAAAGGAAGAGGTGCCTCTGGGTGTAGAAATAAAAATACTTTTAATCATAAAAATATGTATATACAGGCAAGTCACATTTAAGGAGTAATGAGTGAGCATTGAATACACTAAAATCCAAGCATGGAAATAATCATCAGGTCCGTCAGGCTGGGGCGCTGTTGCTGCTGGTAGCCAGGAAGCGATGGAAACGCCAGCCATAGTGAGCTACTGGAAGCAAAGCGAGGTCTGAAACGCAGGCAGAGGAAGATGATGTCACTAGTAGGTGCATCCAGTTTCGTGAGCATGCAGGCTGAGGTGACGTGACAGCCGCGCTCCTTCAACAAGCTGATAGGTGCAGTTCAGGGGCTAGTAAATAAAGGCTATACACAGGAAAGGGGAGAGTGGTGTAAGACAAAAGGGCATAATAATGAATGGGTAAAGAGTACTGGGAAGGACGGGGAAGGAGAGGGGATGTAAAAAAAACTATGGAATGTACAGCGGCTGATATATGTGGGCAAAATAAATATAATAAATCATGGCTAAGAACGGGAACAGCGGTAAATGAATTACACACAAAATATACAAAAAATCATCATAAAAGAAAGATATAATCATAATAAAATCATAATAATGGTAATAATGGTAAAATATAGATGCCATACCTCAAAAATGGGGAAGGACTACCCTGTGAAATGTACACATGTACGTAATAAGCTAAACAAAAATCTTATAGGATTATTTTGAAAAAGATATGTATAAGGGTGTTATTAAGCAATTATTAGTCAATTATAGATTGCAAGCTATATCAGCTTGTGACCAAATGCCCGGTTGGGGCCTTTATCCAGAGATGGAAACTGGAGCCTCCAAATGATTTGTGGGGTATGGTCATCAAAACAGTATGGAGCCCCTGATCAAAAAGATTATCACCACAATGGCCAGATGATACCCATAATGAAACAGACACACCATAGCATAATTCCGATGATAACCATTTAATCCAATAATAAAAAAATAGCACTTACAATGTTACAGTTTAAAAGACAGCAAAATAGCCAGCCGACTGTGCAGAATACACATTTACTTAGACACCTGTTCGCTATGATGTCAGCTCCTCCCGATGTACGTTTTGTCAAATAATGACATCGTCTAAGGCACACCTTATTCAGTCAGGGAATGCTTTGCATTCATTGAGAAAACATGTAAAGTGTTCTCTGAATGGCATCCGTGCTGAGTCTCTGACTGAGCTACCTCAAGGGGAATCTGCTGACTTCCATTATCCAATCATGTGAAAGCAATACTATTGTTTTTTTTTCTTGCATGTGATTGGGTATTCTTTGTAAAGTGAATTTTAACCTACTTCACTGGAGCAACCAACCCCATAGATGGCAAAACCATAATGGAGGTTCCAATCCTTTAACTGAACTTAATAGGTACAGATAACTCAGATGCAGAAAGATCAGACTGTCACTGCCCTATCACGGCCTTTTCACCAATGGAAAACTTCTACCATGGCTGCAAAAGAAAGAAACAGATATGGAGAAGCATTCATAGTTCAAAATTTTCATGGAAACATTTTTTTTAATAACATTAAAATGTAAATAAGTGGTGCTGCGCTACCTTAAAGTTAAAAAATGTATAAATTAATCTAAGTGCCTAGTGCTTACTATTAATTACATACCAAATTGCATATAACTAAACAATAGTGTAAACCAACTATCGTGACCATAAATAAAATAATAAGTGAGTAAAGTGTCAGGTGCTAAAATGAAACATACAATATATAAGTGGGAACATAGGGGCGCCAGACTGAGTGCAGTATAAATCATATATTTAATGAAAACAAGTAGTAACTCACAGGTTAAATTAGATGAGTTCAGTATGCAGTGAAAATCGCCAGTCCTGGAGTCTCATAAATGTCTTCCCTTTGCAGCCTGGGGCACTGGTGTGATCTTACAGGGATCCAGAGAATGCTGGGAACCAGGAGGCAGGAAACAAGAAGCAGCTGGTCGTGACTTCACAGGAACAGGAAGTGTGATTATTCACAGTGGCAAGGAATGGTAATGCATTTCGAAGCTACAGCTTCTTCATCAGACCATGATTGGCTGGCAAACCTGGCAGTCTTATATTGCAGAGGAAATAGAAACAGAGAGATCTGATGGGCTGGCCAGCCCATCAATCAAATACACAGATTCAAAGAGGTAGATGGCTGGAGACCGAAGAGAATGTAAATATGAGTAAGAAGCTTGCTGATTAATAGTGGAAGATAAGTTTATAACGTTTGCAGAAATCGATCAATTCACTAATTGATTAAATACATAAATATAAAATGTATAAATATACCTCAAATTTAAAATGAATACATTTTAATAAGTAAATTAACTAAAAAATGAATTAAGAAAATTATTAGCAATTTGGAAATCAATTGATTATTATAAATTATAATGAATTAATAAAATAGTGAGAATGGAGGAAAGAGAGGACTCTATGCTAGGTATAATATTAAGGTTCTAAGTTATATCATGACCAAAACATCATGTACATGTTTACAACATGCAGTTGTAAACATGTACATGTGCAACAAACGCATGTATATACGTGAGTATATACAAACATCTTTCTGTCCCAATACTCTCTAGAGGGAACATAATATTGTATAAAAAAGGGGGGAGGGGGAAGAGAAAAAAAAAAGGGGGGGGGAAGGGGTGGTGTACATGCGTTTGTTGCACATGTACATGTTTACAACTGCATGTTGTAAACATGTACATGATGTTTTGGTCATGATATAACTTAGAACCTTAATATTATACCTAGCATAGAGTCCTCTCTTTCCTCCATTCTCACTATTTTATTAATTCATTATAATTTATAATAATCAATTGATTTCCAAATTGCTAATAATTTTCTTAATTCATTTTTTAGTTAATTTACTTATTAAAATGTATTCATTTTAAATTTGAGGTATATTTATACATTTTATATTTATGTATTTAATCAATTAGTGAATTGATCGATTTCTGCAAACGTTATAAACTTATCTTCCACTATTAATCAGCAAGCTTCTTACTCATATTTACATTCTCTTCGGTCTCCAGCCATCTACCTCTTTGAATCTGTGTATTTGATTGATGGGCTGGCCAGCCCATCAGATCTCTCTGTTTCTATTTCCTCTGCAATATAAGACTGCCAGGTTTGCCAGCCAATCATGGTCTGATGAAGAAGCTGTAGCTTCGAAATGCATTACCATTCCTTGCCACTGTGAATAATCACACTTCCTGTTCCTGTGAAGTCACGACCAGCTGCTTCTTGTTTCCTGCCTCCTGGTTCCCAGCATTTTCTGGATCCCTGTAAGATCACACCAGTGCCCCAGGCTGCAAAGGGAAGACATTTATGAGACTCCAGGACTGGCGATTTTCACTGCATACTGAACTCATCTAATTTAACCTGTGAGTTACTACTTGTTTTCATTAAATATATGATTTATACTGCACTCAGTCTGGCGCCCCTCTGTTCCCATTTCTACACAGAGCTCATCGCTTCACTCTAAGGGAGCTGCCTCCAGGTGCTAATCATACAAGATCTCGGATCATTTATGGACATTATGTTTTAAACAAATGTTTTAATATCATGTGTGCTTATTCACACACATTTTATGTATACCTATATTCCAGTTGTTATATAATTTTATGTTATCACCATATCTAGCGCCGCTGTTCACCCTTGTTTATACAATATATAAGCAATATTAAAGTGTCCAGTGCTTCATAGGTTCACAATCGCATAAACCGGTGGAAATATATAGTGCAAACAAGCTCTTTCCTCAGTAAAAATTGACACAATAAACTAAAAACTGTATCAATAATGACACACACGTGAATCACACAGTGCATTTGGAACACATGAGTAAAGTAAAATCGCAGAGTCTCTTTGAAAAAATGATAAAAAAAATATATAAAGTGACGCGTGATTCATAAGGTGCTTCTCCAGGTACAGGTCCTGTTCCTGTGAAGTCACGACCAGCTGCTTCTTGTTTCCTGCCTCCTGGTTCCCAGCATTCCCTGGATCCCTGTAAGATCACACCAGTGCCCCAGGCTGCAAAGGGAAGACTTTTATGAGACTCCAGGACTGGCGATTTTCACCACATACTGAACTCATCTAATTTAACCTACCCTGTTATTCCAACAATTGACGTGGGGATAAGATTCATGTTCCGGGAGTAGGGGCACACCGCCTGGACTGTTTGAGATTTTTTCTGTCTGCTGTTTACCTTACAGCAGTAAGGTAAGGGGCCACTTCACTTGATGTGTGTGGAACACTGAAGAGGCACAAGAGTTTGTACACACTGGTTTTCCTGGCACCCTGTACCTGGAGAAGCACCTTATGAATCACGCGTCACTTTATATATTTTTTTTATCATTTTTTCAAAGAGACTCTGCGATTTTACTTTACTCATGTGTTCCAATTGCACTGTGTGATTCACGTGTGTGTCATTATTGATACAGTTTTTAGTTTATTGTGTAAATTTTTACTGCGGAAAGAGCTTGTTTGCACTATATATTTCCACCGGTTTATGCGATTGTGAACCTTTGAAGCACTGGACACTTTAATATTGCTTATATATTGTATGTTTCATTTTAGCACCTGACACTTTACTCACTTATTATTTTATTTATGGTCACAATAGTTGGTTTACACTATTGTTTAGTTATATGCAATTTGATATGTAATTAACCCTTTCATGACTAAGCCTATTTTTGGAATTTGGTGTTTACAAGTTAAAATCCATATTTTTTGCTAGAAAATTACTTGGAACCCCCAAACATTATATATATTTTTTTAGCAGAGGCTCTAGAGAATAAAACGGCGATTGTTGCAATATTTTATGTCACACGGTATTTGCGCAGTGGTGTTTTAAACGCAACTTTTTGGGAAAAGGGACACTTTCATGAATAAAAAAAAAAAAAAAACAGTAAAATTAGCCCAATTTTTTTGCGAAATGTGAAAGATAATGTTACGCCGAGTAAATAGATACCAAACATGTCACACTTTATAATTGCGCGCACTTGTAGATTGACGACAAAGTACGGTACCTAAAAATCTCAATAGGCGTCGCTTTAAAAATTTTTTACGGTTACCAGGTTAGCGTTACAGAGGAGGTCTACTGCTAGAATTATTGCTCTCGCTCTGACGATCGCGGCAATACCTCACATGTGTGATTTGAACACCGTTTACATACGCGGGCGCGACTTCTGTATGCGTTTTCTTTGCTTCGCGAGCTCGCGGGGACGGCGGGCGCTTTGAAAATTTTTTTTTTATTTTTTTATTTATTTTATTTATTTTTAAATGACTAAATTGTTTAAAAAAAAAAATAAAAAATTTGATCACTTTTATTGCTGTCACAAGGAATGTAAACATCCCTTGTGACAGTAATAGGTAGTGACAGGTACTCTTTATGGAGGGATCGGGGGTCTAAAAGACCCCCCACCCCTCCTTTACACTTCAATGTATTCAGATCGCCGAAAACGGCGATTCTGAATACCGGATATTTTTTTAAAACCGGCGCCATTGGCAGCCGAGTAAACGGGAAGTGACGTCATGACGTCGCTTCCGTGTTTACGATGAGGAGACTGGAACGAAGCCGATTACGGCTTCGTTCCAGTTCCTCCCCAGCAGCCAGAGCCGATGGATCTCTAATCGGTGCTCCCGATCGAGCGGGAGCACCGGTAACAGCGGCGAGAGGCGGCGGGAGGGGGGGACGTCCCCTCCCACTCCTCCGGCATAACATGCTTTTAGCCGCATCGGTTGTTATGCCTGGATAGCCAATCGCCTGCTGTAAAAAACGGTACCGGGATGATGCCTGCAGGTGCGGGCATCATCCCGGTATAACCCCCGGAAGCCGAGTACGCAGATGTGCGTACGCTCGGCGGGAAAGGGTTAATAGTAAGCACTAGGCACTTTAGATTAATTTTTTAACTTTAAGGTAGCGCAGCACCACTTGTTTGATTTTGATACACGTCTTTCAGTGGTAGGGTCTATACCTCTGTCGGTGTTCTGCTGCAACCCGCCGCTAGTATTCATTTAGGTTTTATATGATAGCACGGAGATACTCTGATTTTATCTATTAAAATGTAAATACACCCTTGTATTCACCTAGCTTTTTTTATTCTGAAGAAATAACTAACTGTTTCATCATTTTCTTTGCAGACTGAATTTTAATGGAGTGGGCTGGCTCATTATTGTCACCTGGGGTGTTCTGCAGTGCTGACAACCCTTTTGAAGTATTTAACCTTTAGGACTTGTTTAAATTTGTTGTTAGAGGTTGTAAAAACAGGTGGTTAAGCTGTGTTTTTACCACCCTTCAACCACTCTCCCTAAGCTGCAAAGTAGAGTTTCACGATGAATCATTAAAGAATCAAAATTGGGATTCTACACCCCTCCCGATCTTAAAACAGCATGTCCCCGATTCTATGTAACAAGTACAGAGTTCTCTGCTCAATTCTGACAGCTGCCAAAAAAAAATCCAGGTAGCCTGCCAAGTTTATCTCAACATCGGAGATGACTATAAACAGAGTAACATTTCATTCTTAGATCAAAGGAATGACTTCTGTCTGTAAATGAGGGCAATTTAACCACTTAAAGACTAAACTTTTTTTCTGACACTTGTTGCTCACAAATAAAATCAGTATTTTTTGCTAGAAATTTACTTAGAACCCCCAAGCATTATATATATATTTTTAGTAGAGACCCTAAAGAATAAAATGTCGGCAATTGCAATATTTTATGTCACACTGTATTTGCGCAGCAGTCTTTCGAATGTATTTTTTTGAGAAAATGAATTATAAAAACAATACAGTAAAGTTAGCCAATTTTTATTGTATGATGTGAAAGATGATGTTACGCCACGAGAATTGTATTTTTTATTCTAAGCAAAAAAATTGTGATTCTCATTTTAGCCAGAATCATTCAGCTCTACTGCAGATGCAGCCATACAGGGTTGTATACTTGCCCGCGGCTACGATGCGATAATCTTCTGGATTGTTTTCCTTCAGCTCTCGAACCAATCTCATATGAGAGAAGTCATCACGGTTCCTCAGCCACTCTTTACTCCATAACCTTCGCCTTTTGCTTCTGGGCTCCTCTACTTGCTGTATAGCCATCACTCCAAGCATTACTATGGCAATGGTCCTCTCATCCACATCCATATTGAAGGTGGTGCAGTAGATCTCTACTACGCACAGGATTTGTTATGACAAACGTACGTTGCTCCACCTCTGTGCGTATACATGAACCACACAGGAAGCCACAGTGCAGAGGTCAAACACATTTTGACACTTGCTTTTTATATGAAAAAAACGCACGAAAAAACGACACATTGATGTTCATAAACGATTTATTGTTCGAAAATCGTTACTTACCTGATGGCGTGATCGTTTGCTCTCACGAACGTATGTTCATTTTTCGACAGCACACTCAGCCGATTTTTCGCATAGTATATGGCCAGCATAAGACTGGGATGTCATTACGTTCATGCGCGTGCAAATAAAGTCAAGCGTCCCAATACTTTTGGTTATATATATATATATATATATATATATATATATATATATATATATATATATATATATATATATATATATATATATATATATATATATATATATGATATATATGTATGTTTATTTTATTTTTTTTGCTATATTTTTTTCCACAAAAGTGGAGTTATCTTTTAAGTTACAAAATATCTTGTGTGTGTTAAATGTCATGCTTTAGTAAAATTGTTTTTGCTTTAAAAGCAAATGGCCAACTTCCAAACAAAATACAAAAAGAAATTCAGAAACTGTGTTCGAACTTTGAAATGAAGGCTCATTTGACAAAACAAACAGTAATTGTTCACTTCCTCCTGGAAGCATATAATAAGCCAGCTATCGTAATTTCATGGGGGGCTTTCTAGCTAGAAGGGAAGAAGGCCATTGTCACTTTCCAATTACACACCTCATGTGAGTTATGTGGCACGTGGAGGATTGGAGAGTGACATTGAGTGACTTCAGCAGGGTAATTGTACAGCAACAATAAACATCCCGGAGAGCCTTTTCCTACACTGTACAGGCAACCTGTGTAATGGTTTACGATAGTATTCTGAAAAAGAATAGTTCCCTTCCCTGGTGAAATAATAAGCCAATATGATGTCATACCCACGTGAATTGTAATTGCCTCTAGAATATGACATAAGTCGACTCAGTGCCAATAACTGTGCTGCAGAAAATACAGTTGTAATATAAAAGTGACCTGGTGTTCCCCTCCACCCCCTGGCATTATGGACTTTTTTACAGCCCTGCAGTTCAACTTTAAAGAAAAAAAGAGCTACTCCGTGAAGATGGAATAAGCTGTACATGCATGAAATATAAATTTACATGTACATTCATTATAGTTATTTTGTTAATTACCTCCAGAAGAATCTGTATTGAAGCTTAAATGCCAACACGAGGCATAGAAACACAGATGATTTCTTATAGACTATAAACATATATGCACACACCCATTATTCCACCATTCTTGAGATTTGGACTTCATTTTTTTCCCACTACACTTAAGCATCAAACGCACAATGCTATTGTTGGCCAACTGATTTTTGTCAAAAGGGCGTGTGCCTTGATCTTGTCTTGCATACTAACGGTACACAATTGTCGGTCAACAAACACAAATGTACTGATGTACTAGATGTATTATGAGACTATAAAGAAGAAGTTAATTTGTCAAGCACCACCCTTTGGACTCCTTCTGCTAATTTTCTGTTAGTAGAAGTTTGGCGAGAACGTGTTATTATTTGGCTAGGAGTTATTGCTTTGAACCAAAGTCCAGTCCAGGAACAGGAGGAGGAGGAGTTCTTGGACCAAAAATTGGTTGCTTAATTGTGACCAATTATGTCATATGCCATTTCTGTGGGAGCTCCAGGAGAATAATACAGATGATTTTTGGTTATTATCTCTGGATGACGGACCCCTGCTTGGCATTGATGTCCTCCTATATTAAGAAGCAAGACACATGTATGAGGCTTTCCATTACTCCAGCGCAAAGGCTCATAGCCACCTTGTGGCACTTGGCGACGTGGAGGAGTTCCCAGGACCTCAAGTTTACGACTGGGATCTCCCCCCAGGCTCTGGGAGTCATTATTCCAGAGACCTGCTACGCCATTATTCAAGTGCTGCAGAAGGACTATATTAGGGTAAGTTTTTACATTTAAGATCACATTCTATGTATTTATGTTTGCTAATGTATTGTATTAATTTGTTTATTACATAATTCTAAATATTGTAATATGTTGTGAATGTCCTCTTTGTCCTCATGCATGCTGTAAACTTTTCCTGCTCCTTTTTTGGCCTACATGCATAATTTCCTTTGATAACCTCCCCAGCATGCTATCCTGGGCCCATAGACACCTAACCTAGTAATTTAACAATGTTTTTTGTCAGCTACATTTTGGGGCTTACCCTATAGAACCCCTAAATGTGTACAAATGTTATTGTTGTCCTCAAATTCAGGCAGAGTACAAGAGGCCATTTTTAGTTCCCCAAACTCATTTGGAACCCTTCCACCCCCCAAAAATGCTAAGTCAACAGATCCAAATACTCTATCTGCTGACTTTGCAAAACCCACACACACTAGCCCACTTTTATGTTCATATTTCTGTATAAGTTCCCCAAACCATGTAGTGCAAGGGCCTGTCTGATTCCCCAGCATGCTATCCTGGGCCCATAGACACCTAACCTAGTAATTTAACAATGTTTTTTGTCAGCTACATTTTGGGGCTTACCCTATAGAACCCCTAAATGTGTACAAATGTTATTGTTGTCCTCAAATTCAGGCAGAGTACAAGAGGCCATTTTTAGTTCCCCAAACTCATTTGGAACCCTTCCACCCCCCAAAAATGCTAAATCAACAGATCCAAATACTCTATCTGCTGACTTTGCAAAACCCACACACACTAGCCCACTTTTATGTTCATATTTCTGTATAAGTTCCCCAAACCATGTAGTGCAAGGGCCTGTCTGATTACTTACAAATTGAACCTTCTTAATTTTTTGGCTCCTATTATATTGATTGGTTAAATCAAAATGTGCTGCAATTTGGACAGTGTGTGTCCAGCTTTTTTGATTATGACACTTCTTACCTGTCCACTGGGCTGCCAATAGTCTGGGTAAGGAGGGGCTGGCCAAAGTATCACTGATTATTTATGCAAACAGCTCTCATGGAGGTAGAGAGGGTTACCTGTCCAAAACTTCTTCCCATTACTTCCACCCTCCCTAAAATTTGTCTAATGGCCACCAAAGGGGGGAGGAATCAGATAGGTTGACCTTCCACTTTTGTCTTTAAATACTCATGTAAGTGTATCCTTAAGCTGGCTAAGCATATGTTTGTGTTGAATCTGCTTGCAATGTTATGTGCAAATGTAGTAATTTATTTATTTTTATCCACAGTTTCCTTCCAACCCAGAGCAATGGCAGGACGTTGCAGCCCAGTTCCATCATCGGTGGGATTTTCTCAACTGTGGTTGTGCTATTGATGGCAAGCATGTCCGGATTGTACAACCACCCAACTCTGGCTCATATTATTTTAATTATAAGGGCTTTTGCAGCATAGTCATCCCAGCTGCAGTGTCTGACAACTACAAGTTCCTGTATCTGGATGTAGGGAAGAACGGCCACAACTCTGGCGGAGGAGTGATTATGCAGACAGAGTTCTACAAGTGGCTCCAGAATGGCACCTTAAATTTGCCACCTGCTGAGGAGAATGTTGAGGGTCTCAATTTTGTTTTTGTGACAGATGAGGCCTTTGCTCTGGGGAACATCTGATGAAGACATTTCCTATGAGGGACCTCACCCCAGAGCAGAGAATCTTCAATTAGAGGCTCTCTCATGCCAGAAGGGAAGTTGAAAATGCCTTTGGCATCCTATCGAGTCGTTTCAGGCTGTTTTTAACACCAATCAACTTGGAACTCTACACATGGTCCTGTGCTGCTGTAGTCTCCATAATTTTTTAAGGAGGAATTCTACCAGCTACCTAGCCTCACTGCCAAGTGATGGGGACCCTGCAGTGGCAGGCCCAGTTGAAGAGGCTGCAGCTTGTCCGTCTGTGGGCATGCTGATGGCTATTGAAAATGCCCATCCTGGATTGCCCTCAAAAAGATTTACGGCAGAAATATCTGGAATATTTTGCGGGTGGAGGGGCAGTATCTTGGCAGCAAATTGTAGCTGGTAATTTTTAATATTTTTGGAAGATCATAAACGCCTATTTCATTTGAACTACTGTTGTTAGTGTTTCTTATATGTCTAATATGTTCCCAAATAGGCTTTATTTTGACCACATGCTCCAATAGAGCAAATGTACCTTAATTGCTTCATGAGGTGACAATATCTTCTTCACCTAACTATTATGGTGTGCTCTGGGTCTGCTATACACAAACAATGTTTTTTTTCTTAATGGATCTAATGCATGAAGTTCAAAAACATTATGCCTTTACAACTCTTTTTTTAGGCCTACATATTTCAGAAGTTGTCCACATTTAAGAGCACATTGTCACTGTAACTACAACAACTTACAAAATACACTGGTATTGAGCAATGAAATAATAAGCCACACATTGTTTAGTAAAAAAACATTTTACTCAAAGCACATTCACATGTGCACTTTAAGGTTTTAAAACAAATCAACATCTTGGTGTATAACATGTATGTTTTGCATTATTTCTCCTTTTTTGTGGCTAAACAGGCATGTTCTAAAACATTAGATAGCCATTAGCTTGCAGTGATAACCACTGGAAACACACAGGGACCGGACCTTGTAGCTGAAAACCACCCTAAGCGTCTCACAAATTTTTAGCCGTACTTCTATGGTGTAATCAGAATGGGCTCAGAAAGAAAAAAAAAACACAGATTTCACAGATTTTTCTATTCCTTAAACTTCAGAACAGCAATATTTTTGTTTCACCACACAGCAGCTTTGGTTTAAAATGATGCCACCTGTGGCACAACAGCTGAGATCCTCATAGGGCTAGAGATACAAAGGCTCAGAGAGGGCTCCTACCTTGACGCAAGGCAGGCAGGATGAAAGAAGGGAGTGGGGCAGTGCTGTCAGCAGGTCTAACCTATGTTCTGGGCTTGCTGGCCCAGAACATGTCGAGTTATTTGAAGAACTGATTTATATGGACTATTGTTTTACCAATGCTAATATACATATTATTAATGGCTGTATGTTGAGTTATTTTGAGGGGACAGAAAATGTACACTGTAATACAAGCTGTGCACTCACTACTTTACATTGCAGCAAAGTGTAATATCTTCAGTGTTGTCACATGAAAAGATATAATCAAATATTTACAAAAATGTGAGGGTGTACTCACTTCTGTGAGATACTGTATGTTGCATCGTTTGAAGGACCTGGAGCAAATCAAGGAGGCTGCCATTGCTTTATGTCCAAAATGTCCAAATTGGGCCCAAAGTGTGAATATTTTGTGTGGCCACCATTATTTTATAGCACTACCATAACCCTCTTGTGCAAGGGGTTCACCAGAGCTTCACAGGTTGCCTCTTCTACTCCACCAGTGATAAACATCACGGAGCTGGTGGATGTTAGAGACCTTGCGCTCTTCCACCTTCCATTTGAGGATGCCCCACAGATGCTCAATAGGGTTTAGGTCTGGAGAAATGCTTGGCCCAGTCCATCACCTTTAGCCTCAGCTTTTTTATCAAGGCAGTGGTCGTCTTGGAGGTGTGTTTGGGGTTATCATGTTGGAATACTGCCCTGCTGTCCAGTCTCCGAAGGGAGGGTATCATGCTCTGCTTCAGTATGTCACAGTACATGTTGGCATTCATGGTTCCCTTGATGAACTGCAGCTCCCCAGTGCCGGCAGCAGTCATGCAGCCCCAGACCATGACACTCCCACCAGCATGCTTGACTGTAGGCAAGACACACTTGTCTTTGTACTGTGAGGGGTGTACTCACTTTTCTGAGATACTGTATCTGCACTCATTTTGCCAATAGTACATCGTGGAAGATCACAACCTAGTAAGAAGAGTAAAAAGTATTAAGGGAACAATGGTCAATTGACTGAGGCACTACATAGTGAGTTATGGTCACGTTACTAGCCAAATTCAGGAAATACTTACCTACCCAGTCTATTGTTGCTTGCAACCTGCTTGCCCTTCGGACACCTACCCTACTAGTAATATACACACTGCAACTACTTTATAATCTTGGCCCTGGTGCCTGGGTCTCCCAAACTCGTTTACCTAGCAACACTGCCAGCTCTTTCCACCTCTTCCTTCTCCATGCTAATGTTAAGGCACTACATACTTTGGTAATGTATGGAGTGGGTGTTTGGTTTGGACATCTAAACACTCAACATGTACACACATTCGAAGCAAGATTCCAAGAATACTTACTTGCACAAACAAGAGGCTCCTGAATACTTTTCTCCTCTTCTGGTTCGCTTTGGCCCTCTGTGTGACTCGGGTCATGGGATTTGATGACCACAATGGCAATGTCTGTCCCGGGTCCAGGAGTCAGATGTCATGGCTCCAAAGAAACATCCTGGGTGACACACTCACTTTCCTCTAAAAAGAAACAATACACCATTAATTTAGCCACACCAAGTCACATCTGTTTCTAGCATCCCTTTTGCTACATTAGTTGACCAACCTTGCACTTGGTCTTATGTCAATATTTTCTCCTGACTAGTGCACTCTTTTTTTACTGTGAAAAATGCATAGAAAGGGGAAGGTGATGGCATTTTACAGAGGGCAAACACTTGACAAGTGTCAACATTGAAAAAGTCCTATAGTTGCCCCCCACCCCTCTTGTCTCCTATAGGATATGGGATATATGATGACCATTCTAGCAGGTGTGACTCTTTGTGACTAGGAGTAGAGGCGGCTCTCTAATAAGGCAAAAAAGGTGGTCACCTGAGGCCTCGCGCTCCCAGGGGCCTTGCCGCCGCCTAAGTTGCCTGATGTGTGTGTGGGAGAATGGCAGGTAATGTCCCCGGTCAGTGTCCCCAAGCTGGCAGGGTGAGCGGGCCAGGCTGGTAAAGGATCACCGTCTTTCATATACAGAGCTACCTGCTGCAGGCGAATTGTAGAGGTGGAGGTGGAGGTGGAGCTGCTGGTCGCTGCTGAACCCACCAGGAGGTAGGGGTGAACTGAGCTGGGGGAGGAAAGGTAGGTCTCTGATGCCTCATAAAAATTGCGCTTGCTCCGCACTACTGCAGACAGGCGTGACACTGTTATATTTGCAGCAGAGTGGTGTGAGTATGCCATGAGTACAACGCAGTCACTTCCCTGTCAGACGGATAGAGCTTCTTCCTAGTCCCGCCCCGCGTGATGTCATTCACAGGCTGGGAGGCGGGATGCCAAGACCTGCGAGGAGCCAGAGGAGCCAATGAAGCCCGTGCAACTGATGCATTAGTGACAATGGCAGTTAATTAACCCCTTTGTGCTGCTATAGTGGCACCAGTGTCAGTGTTTATTAACCCATATATGTTGCAGCATGAAAGGGTTAATAAACACTGACACTGGTGCCACTATAGCAGCACAAAGGGGTCAATAAACTGGCAATGGTAACTAATGCATCAGTGGCCAGTGGTGTATTTGATACTGCCCACCTCCATACACTCCGCACCCCTCTCATGTACATACCACCCACCACATACACTCCGCACCCCTCTCATGTACATACCACCCACCACATACACTCCGCACCCCTCTCATGTACATACCACCCACCACCATACACTCCACACCCCTCTCATGTACATACCACCCACAGCCATACACTCTGCACCCCTCTCATGTACATACTACCCACCGCCATACACTTCGCACACCCCTCTCCTTTACATGCTACTTGCTTCCATATACTTCGCACCCTCTCCTGTGCATTACACCTAATGCTATACACCCTGCACCCCTCTCATGTTCATACCACCCACCTCCATATACTTTGCACCCCTCTCATGTACATACCACCCACCACCATACATGCCACACCCCTTTCATGTACATACCACCCACCGCCATACACTCTGCACCCCTCTCATGTACATACCACCCACCACCATACATGCCACACCCCTTTCATGTACATACCACCCACAGCCATACACTCCACACCCCTCTCATGTACATACTACCCACCGCCATACACTCCGCACACCCCTCTACTTTACGTACTACTTGCTTCCATATACTCCACACCCCTCTCCTGTGCATTACACCTAATGCTATACACCCTGCACCCCTCTCATGTACATACCACCCACCCCCATACACTTTGCACCCCTCTCATGTACTTACCACCCACCTCCATACACTCTGCACCTCTCTCATGTACATACCACCCACCGCCATACACTCTGCACACCTCTTGTGTACATACCACCCACCTCCATACACTCTGCACACCCCTCTGCTCTACATACTACATGCCTCCATACACTTCGCACCCCTCTCCTGTGCATACCATCCACCGCCATACACTCCGCACCCCTCTCATGTACATACCCCCCACCTCCATACACTCCGCACCCCTCTCATGTACTTACCACCCACTTCCATACACTCCACACCCCTCTCATGTACATACCACCCACCTCCATAAATGCTGCACCCCTCTCATGTACTTACCACCCACTTCCATACTCTCCACACCCCTCTCATGTACATACCACCCACCACCATACACACTACTTGCCTCCACAGACTCCATACCCCTCTCATGTACATACTACCTGCCGTCATACCCTCCACTTTTCTCTCCTACTCAGGTTTACCACCATTCTACTGTACCATCATAACAGCACCATGGGTAAAGTAATGCACTGGGGCCCCTACTAGGGAGATGGTGACCTGTGGCATACAGAAAAAATAGTGAATGTGGATACATTTTCCTACATATTGGGAAAGACTTTTTAGTTTGATTAGAAATTTTAGTCAGATTTTTTTTTTTTACGTTTTTTTTTTTTTTTTTTTTTTTTACAATTTTACTATTTTTTACGGACCCCTGTAGTCACACTTTTGAGACAGAAAAGGGGACTGAGGAAACACATTGCCCAGTTCCTTTCTCTGTAGCCTCAGCTGCACTGCAAATGAACAGGAGACAGAGGCTCCTGGTAATTAATGGACTAAAGCATAGTAAACACTGTTTACTATGCTTTAGATATGAATGAACACAGTGAGTGTTCAGTACCAATCACTCACTGTGTTCTTTTAGAAAAGGTATGGGCAAGTAAATGACATTTACCAGCCCCTTTTCCCATCCTCCATCCCGAAGATCCCCCACAGCAGTCAGTGGGAGAGCAGAGGAGGGAAGTCAGCAGCACTGGGGGGGGCACACCGTTATTTTTTATCAATTTAATTATTTTTCCCATTATGGGTGTGAGTGGGGCCTCGTGTCTAAGTTTTGCCCAAGGCCTCACAAAGCCTAGAGCCACCTCTGACTGGGAGCTACGAGGCATCTCCTCTACCCATGGTAAGGCTGCATTAATAGGCAGGCAGTGATGAGTCAGGCAGCAACCAGAAAGTGTTGTTTATCCTTTAAGTTCTGCCCTAAGCCCATAACCTTTGGCAGCTCCTAGAAACACCCCTGACAGTGGCTAAATGAGTGTGTTTGAAACATGCAGTCTGCAAAGTTTGTGCTCCTATCCTGTGTGCTTGTAACAGGTTACTTGCTCGTTCAAGAGTGATGCCTGAATCAGGACCACAGGCTAAAATATCTGGCTACAATGATTCAGCAATGATAGCAACCATAGTTCTGTCCTTACTGATCCCCTTCAAAATGTAACTTATCATAACAGAAACATGGGCCTGTCATTGTTGACTTCCTTTTGAAAATGCTACTTTCCTGATTATGATGACCTATAGCTTTAAAATTTAACCTAAAAAATATACGAATGAGGAAAGTCAGAAAAATCAGAAGCACTTGTCTTCATACCTTGCCCATGCAGGACAAGCATATTTCCATCACTAGCCCATCACTCAGTTGAGATTCCAAGAGCAAAGTGAAATGTCCAGCATTTCACATCCGCATGGAAGAAAACCATCTGGCTTTCAGGAAAAAACTCTTCTCAGATGCTTGACAACACGGGACCAATCCAGCTCCTTGAGGCGATTCAGTTTCCATTTGTTAGTGCTTTACAAGTTATTCATTCATTCATTTCCAGTTATGGGTGAACATTTAAATCCCTCTCCATTTGTGATTGGCCCAGTACTATCGGTTGGGTTAGCAACAGAGTCCAGTACTGTTAAGAGTTTGCACTGGGATTTATTTTCCCAGCCATAGCCAAATGCAGTGCAGTGCAGTGCAGGAGTGAGGAGTGCAGGAGTAAGGAAAAGCAAGTATAAGCTGCCAGAAAGGGAGAAATTTTAGAGCAGAACAACAGCCTTACAACGTACTGCTGCTGGCAGGTGGGCTTTTACTGCAGAAAACACATTGCATGTATATTCTAAATTTTGGGCATGGCTTGGGGCTGGGGTGACTTAACTTCTATGCACATCTGCAGGGGTTAAGTAAACTCATTACACAAGTAAATGCGCAAAAACAGGGTCAAAGATTTTTCCCAATGTCCACCAGTCTCTCACCAATTAAAACCAAAAATCCAATTATATGAATTAGAGTCCATATTATGTTAAAATCCTTATGATTATAAATATAAAAGCTACCATCCAGCAGAACAAGGCTTGATGAAGGAGCATGGCTGTCAAACGATCTCAGCCTGTACGCTCACGAAACCGGTCGTGCCCACCTCATGATGCAATCTCTCTCCGTCTGTGCTCCAGACTTCATTCTGCTTTGAACTGCACCCCACGGCTGGCATCTGTGCCACTTCCTGGCTGCTAGCGGCTACAATGCCTCAGCTTGACGGACTATCAGATGACCACATCCATGCTCAGCTTGACTGAATGCTCATACATCACATCCAAAATGTGAGTTGCCTGTATTAAATATGTTTTTATAATTAAAGTGCATGTTATCGCTACACCCAGAGGCGCCTCTTTCTTTGCTTTTGTTACGTAAACTCAGGTTGACCAATAAAGATGGGTGGAGGTGCCAAGCCCAGAAGATGACTGGGTGAAGATGTCAGCAGAAAAAAATCTGCCATAATGTACAAATATACTGTGCATTCTTGAAGAATTCTTGAACATTATGGCAAAAGCCCTGGGGACCAGCAACCGACTAGTCCATCTTCAAGTGTCACTTATTTTTCTCTATATGGGTTACAGCCACCTTCTATCTAGTGATTGCTAGAGCATTGGCAAGAGAGAGTAAAATAAAGAACCTATGTAGAGGTGCAATATAATTGCAATAGAAATAGAAAAAGTATCCCAGTTTATGTTGAAATGTATTAATATGAATATAAAACACAAAAACAGCAATGGGGTTGATTTACTACAGCTGGAGAGTGCTGAATTGGCTGCAGCTCTTCTTAGAAACCAATTAGCTTCCAGGTTTTTTTTCGTGTAACACCCTCCTAGGTTAGGTGCTAGAAGTGAGACAAATGTAGTTTTTGGTTCTGCCGTTAGAAGTGGCGACCCAATTATGTTTTGCCTACTCTGAGTTCTGAAGCTGCAGGCTTGCCTGTCTCCCTCTGTCTTTTCAGAGGGTTCTGGAAACATAATGAGGAGAAGTGGGCAGAGTCTGAGCTGGCCCTAGATACAGCTTCAGGCATTCCCTGGTGGAGAAGAATGGGCAGTAGGGGGGTGATAGGTCTATATAACACATGCGGTGAGGTCAGTGGCTGGTGAGGCACTGGCTAATATCAGAGCCAGATAAACACAGGTTACATACGCCGTGATCGTTAGAGGGAGAGCAATAATTCTAGCACTAGATCTCCTCTGTAACTCTAAACATGTAATCTGTAAAAAAAAAAAATTAAGCGTCGCCTAAGGAGATTTTGAAGTACTGAATTTTGGCGCCATTCCACGAGTGTGCGCAATTTTAAAGCGTGACATGTTAGGTAATTATTTACTTGCCATAACATCATCTTTCACATTATACGAAAAAAAAAATCGGGTTATCTTTAGTTTTTAGTTTTTTTTATATTCATGGAAGTTTTTTCCAAAAAAACCACATTTGAAAAATTGCTGCGCAAATACCGTGTAACATAAAAGTTGGAACGACCACCATTTTATTCCCTAGGGTGTCTGCTAAAATAATTATATATATATATATATATATATATATATATATATATATATATATATATATATATATATATATATAATGTTTGGGGGTTCTGAGTAATATTCTAGCAAAAAAATTATGATTACATGTAGGAGAGAAGTGTCCGATTGGCCTGGATGGCAAGGGGTTAATTGCCATAAGTAATATACAAATACTTATTATATATTGTTTTTAAGGTAATTTACTATATTTTCAAAAACTGTACTTAAGCAGGTGGCTTAACGGACAAATTACTGATGTTTGAAGCTATAACTTTAAACCAGTAATTTCACAATAAATAGATAAATAATAAATTATTATGTTATAACATATAACATAATAATATATGATTTAGCTTGATTATAATTGTACCATTTAAACAGCAGCAGATTCTCATTTTCCCTCTTAACTGTGTGAGAAAACCATACTAAATCTTATACACATAACCCCATGTTTTTTCATTGTAGTTAAGAGGGCTGGGCAGGAAGGGGGCATTTGTCTTTTAGACACATGTCCCTTCTATGACACTGCAGTGAGAGGCGTGGCTCCACTGCCGCATTTTTATTGGACATCTAGGGCTAATGGTACTTTTCCATTGGTCCAAGACTTCAAGCTATCCATTGAGCTCAGTGCCTCTGACAAGAAGTGAGGAGAGGCACTGTGAGCTCATCCTCTCAGTCTGCTGCAAACAGAGTGTGCCAGCTTGTATTTAAACTGGCCGCTCTGTATGTAGCTTCTGACAGGCTGCACAAGGAGCCCCGTATCTCTGGAACCATAAGTCGTAGGAGCCCCAAATTTTTACCAGTGGTGGGGTAGGACTTAGGCTACTGATCCCCAAATTGGGGGCCTCTGTGACCTTAGGTCCCTGAGCAACGAACCTTGACGCTCAAATTTTTTTATGTTTATGGCAGGTGAGGCTCTGCCCTTCCCCCCGGAGCACCGCATCATTGATTTGATTGACAGCAGTGGGAGCCAATGGCTGCGCTGCTATCAATTATACAATGGAGAGCCCACAGGAGCTGGGGGAAAGCAACACAGGATCGTACCCACTGAGATTTGGGGCTCAGGTAAGTAAAACGGGGGCTCGGGGGGCGGAGAGTGCAAAGTGTTTTTTACCTTAATGCATAGGATGCATTAAGGTGAAAAAACACAAAGCTTTACAACCCCTTTAAGAAGTCCTGGATGATTCTCGCTCACTGAGGAGCCATAGGATCACCACCAAAGTTGCAGAAAAACCCAAGGAAACACCCAGAGGGAATATTCCTGGGTAACTTCATGCCAGAGTCAAACTGAAGCTGAGAGGAGGCCTTCAGATTGCCTGGATCACAGACAGTAGGCCTTAGAGAATTTTCAGCAGAAAGACTGTTGCCTGTACACCCCCTTCTTGATAGAGGGACTGTTCCAGACCTGCAGCCAGGGTTGTGCGTTAGATAAGGCCCCTATGCCAAAAACTGCGTTTTACCTTTTGTACAGAGAATCCTCGGCTACTTTGGTAAACTGCTTCAAGATAGTGTCCTCAATTAAGTTGTTTAGTTCTGGGCATCCCAAATCTTTTCCTAATCCCTATCCCAGTTCTACAAACAATAAAAACAACAAAAAATACAATATCTGATTACGGTCTGAGGACTGAGTAAGATTTTGTGCATCTGGCTGAAAATACCCTGTGCCTGGCTGCTTGCTCCGCTAAGGGATCAGAACCTGGGATCAAAGCACTGTACCAATCTGGTCTGTCCACTACATTTGTCAAAGCTTATTTGAACAATCTGAAGTTAGAAGTTGATTGGCTATCGTGCACCAGATTTTGCACTCTCCAGTTTTAATAAATCAACCTCAATGAAAATAAATAAAATATAACGTTTACTAAAGTTTCCCTGCTGAAATTAGTAAACATAGAGCAGAGAACTTACTTTATGCATTTACTGACCCCTAAATGTTATTCATTAAAAAAAAACAATAAAAAAACCCACATGTACACCAAATCTACAAAATCAGTGACCCTCCAAGCAACATTCCAAAGAGAAGTTGTTATAGAAAGCGAAAAGGGTGCACTGAAATAACCGCTAACAAGGCCCACCCACTTTGACACCGGGAGCAGTATGAGTGGGCCTGGCTTGATTAATCACCAGGCAAGAGTGTAAAGCTTCTACCCAGCATGGAGCAGAGAGTCCTCCTGGTTAATACTGGGAATCCTGTGTACACTGTATGTTCTGAGATAGACCAAGAAAGAAGAAACCATAAATCATTAAAGTAGGAGTGGGCGTTTTATTTTTCGCTTAGAAAAAAAGAGGGTGCAAGGAGGACATGGGTACTTTTATAGGGTGTATAAAAGGGCTCAAGAGGAAGGTTAAAGGGTCAGGCTGTCTTTTATTATAAAGCCAAATGGTCTTTCATTTACAAAACAGTGTTTTAACTCCCACATTTATCCTAAGTTGTATAAGAAATTACGTTTTATTTATATAAAATGTAATTTTATACGAGCAATATATGTCAAACATCAACTCTTTCCTAAGAATTTTAACAGAATTATAAAGAATACTGTGAATAATTTAAGGTGAAAATTTTTTTGGGTATTATTTTATATTTTGTGATTCCACTATGATCGATTTAACCATATTGTTATTTGCCTTTTGGGGTTTTTTGTGGCATTGTTTTTCTTTCCTGCCTTGTTTTTTTTTTTAAAAAAAAGCTTTATTTGGAAGTGGCTCTGTTGCTTTGATGTAAATAGATTCACTGTTTGCATTTGCCTAAATTTACATGACAATGTCAATGTCAAGAACCATTATCATAAATGGTTTGGTAGTCGATATGCTCAAGGTAGTATTCAGTTGACGGCATGAGCGGAGAGTTATGTGATGTGCTTCTCTGAGATTCTAAATCCTCTAGACCTGGGCTGAGCAAATTGATTCCTTGGAGTTAACAGACATCTCATCACTCTTCAGGAATAGCATCCACATACTAAAGGAAAACTTCAGGTTTCATATTTCTCATAGGTGAGTCTCATTTTAAATCTGTAAACTGTGTTTTTAATAATATTTCTATAACATGAGAATTCCTAGCTGTAGGTTTTCCTTATCATTCTATTATTTAAAAAATATTTCAAGTATATATTTGTCTTTAAGTACCATTAGTTAACAGCTGTATCGCTAAATAAATGGTATTAAATAAATTATCCCAATGTATAGCTGAAATAATACAGTAAGAAAATGAGTGATCTAAGAAAAGTATATTTATATATTTTATATACATTTATTGATGAATTATTGCTTCCTTCCTGTTTAAAATATCAGATTTCTTTTTTAAGTTACAAAATAATGTTTTTGCTTAAGATTTCATATTAGAATAAATCTAATAATAAGTAACATTTGATCATAATTACAGGACATGTTCAAATTTATTGACTTTTACATTTAAATTGTAGATATTGGAAGTGTGAGGTTTTACATTTTGACAAAACAAAATATCTACTAAAATTTTATAAATATAAATCATACAGACATTGAATAAACTTAAAAGCCACAAATAATACTGAAAATATCTATAGAATCAATTCTGAAATACACCATGACACGTCATTCAACAAAAAACAATTATGCAAGCCGATTAATGTGCCTACTTATTTCTTTTCAGCAGCTCATTAATCCCGGGTTTACTTTTTTTTGCAAGAATAAATAAAAGCCTTCTACAGAAATTGTTTTTATACCCAGGATACCAAATGCTTTAGATTACTTATTATCGTGCACAATAGGCAAAATAAAGCTTGTTTGAAATAATTAAGGTTAGCTGTTGTTTAATGACCACTTGTTTGTAGAGCTTAAAGTTTCAACATCATTTAGAGCTGGAAGAACATTTTGGATAAATGGTCATAAGCTGCTTCATTTGAATAATGTGTGTTTAATGGAAGGTTAAAAAAAAAAACTGCAAATGCTGTTGATTAAATTTAAAGAATTGTTGGTGTGTGAGAGCGGGAGGCCTAAGATCATGCATGCTTCCTTCCACAATTTAGAGTGAAGTTTGTGGGTGGAAAATTGACAGGGTTACATTATGTATTGTTACTATAGGTGACATTCCGCCTAAGTGAACAGGGAGACTGCCTGATGCTTTGTGATGGTTTATTGTTGGTGGGAATCTCCAACGGGTGTCAGTGTGGAATTTACACAGCTGTTTAGAAAGTGATGATATTATTAGGCATGAAAATTAAGCGCAGCACACAAACATTTATTTAGTAATTATTACAGATGTTTGCGATCTATATTATATTGCTGTGTTTACATTAAATTGTATTTTTTTAATCACCCAACTGCACCCACCCAAGTTTTATACCTTTTTTTTTTTTAATGCATTTAAATTTAGTGATGGATTCCAATTTATCAGAGTAGATCAGCTTTAAAGTAGGATGAGAAGTGACTTGGGACTTTTTTGTTAGAAATGACATTTTGGCATGTAGAACATCTCTGCTGTATGTTTTTAATATGTGCATTTAGCCATTGTCTGTTCAGTTTTAATGAAGGCTTTTTTTCTTTGTCTAGAGTTAAAGAAGAAACCTCTTTAGCATAGCCACAAAAGTTAAGGCTCCAGTGCCACAAATAAGTACATATAAGCCTAACATTTACTTTGATTAACCTAGTGGATTTGCAACTGGACTGAACAACAAATTTTTTAATATATTATGAAGAAAGATGGGCATTCTGGGCATAATGTAGCTCAAACCTTTACTTAAGGTAACTAACCAAACGCCCTAGCATGAACAATATCCCCCACTTAGAAGAAGCATGTGCTCATAGACCCTTGAATAGACAAACCATGATGACCTGCCTATATTTTTCCCCACTTAGGCAATAGTATCTCATGGTGTAAGAAAACCATATTTCCTTTCCTCCACAGAAAACATTTGTCACAAAGAGGTTTTCCAGCATGCTGGCAGATCCGGGGGCTATAACAAGCAATTATGAAATACCCATTATTCATTTCAAGTTTAAGCCCAACTGATCTTTTAGTTTAAGACCACTAAACACATTCCAGTTAAATTAAACAAAAGGTGTGAAAACCTCACAAATGGTTTTCTTTAGAAAGAAGAAGTCATAGGCAGTAGGGATGGGTGAACTTTGGTTGTTCGGACGTTTGGCAAACAATGAACATTATGCGGAACCCCAATAAAGTCTATGGGACACTAACATGAAAAACCAAAAGTGCTCATTTAAAAGGCTTATATGCAAGTTATTGCAAGAAAAAATGTTTGGGGACACTGGTCCTGTATCAATGCAAAAAAAGTTTTAAAAACTGCAGTTCAGTTTTTTCAGGAGCAGTGATTTTAATAATGCTTAACGTGTAAATATAAAAATGTAAATATCGTATATGGGGGGGGGTATAGTATGCCTATAAAGTGGCGCTTTAAAGTGGTGTTTAGAGCCATTACAAAATTAAATTTCTAAAGGAAAAAATTTCATTTAAAGGTGCTTGCAGTTGTAATGAATTGTCGAATCCCTTCAATATAGATAAAACTCATTGGGAAAAACAGCATGGATCCCCCCCAGTTCATTACTAGGCTCTTTGGGTCTGGTATGAAAATTAAGGGGAATTCTGAACAAATTTTTTTTTTAAAATTGCGTGGGGGTCATCCCAAACTCCATACCAGGCCCTTCAGGTCTGGTATGGATATTAAGGGGAACCCTGTGCCAATTTTTCTTTTAAAAATGGCGCAGGGGCCCCCCTAAAATCCATACCAGACCTCAAAGGGTCTGCTATGGATTTTAAGGGGCATTCTGTGCCAAAATGAAAATTGGCGCAGGGGTCCCCCCAAAATGTATACCAGACCCTTATTCGAGCACGCAACCTGGCAGGCCACAGAAAAAGAGGGGGGACTCCCCCTCCTCGTACCAGGCCACATGCCTTCAACATGGGGAAGATGCTTTAGAGTAGCCCCATAAAGTACCTTGTCCCCATGTTGATGGGGACAAGGGCCTCATCCCCATAACCCTTGCCTGATGGTTGTGGGGGTCTGCAGGCGGGTGGCTTATCGGAATCTGGAACCCCCTTTTAACAAGGGGTCCCGGCCCCCCGATGTGAATTGGTAACGGGTACATTGTACCAATTTACAGGAGACACTTTGGGACAAGTCCTTTATTAACCACTTCCCACCCGGCCAATGCACATATACGGCCGGGTGGGAGCCGTCTACTCCTGATAGGACGTTCAGGAACGTCCATCAGGAGGATTGGGATCGCGCGCGTGCCCGCGCAGCGGCGCGATCCTGATGCGCCCGTGTCACCGGGACACGGCGCATCTCAGATCGGCAGGAGGGCTCTGTGATTGGCCCTCCTGATCACATGACGGCCGTGTCCAATCACGGCCGTCATGTGATGTAAACAAACAGCCGGTTGCTAGGCAATCGGCTCCTCCTCTCCTCACACAGAAGTCATCGCTGAGGAGAGGAGAGCAGATTGCTGCAGCCGGCTGATGATCAGTGAGTATGAGCTGTTTTTTCCAGCTTTTTACTCACTGATCTTCAGTCTAGTGTAAACACACAACACACCACACAGTGTAAACACAGTCCCCACATATGTCCCCATAACACACATGTCCCCAAAACATACATGTCCCCAAAAAATAAAAACATGTCCCCCACATATGTCCCACTAAAATCACTTGTCCCAATGATTATGTGCACACATATGTACGTGATCACCTGCACACATATGTACATGATGATTTGCGTACATATGTCCGTGATCACACAAACCAATTATTATACACTTAACGGAATTTTTTTTACCAAAAACATGTAGCAGAATACATTTTGGCTTAAATTTATGACAAAATTTGATTTTATTGGATTTCTTTTAAAATAGAAAAAAGAAAATATTGTTTTTTTTCCAAATTTCCGCTTTTTTGCGCTTATATCGCAAAAAATAAAAAACGGAGTCGTGAATAAATACCACCAAAATAAAGCTCTATTTGTGCGAACAAAATGATAAAAATTTCATTTGGGTACAGTGTAGCATGACCGCGCAATTGTCACTGAAAGTGCTAGAGCGATGAAAGCTGAAAATTGGGCTGGGAAGGAAGGGGGCGAAAGTGCCCTGTATTGTAGTGGTTAAAAAAATAAAAATGTCCTGCGATGTAAAATCCTCTCACGCTGCCTGATGAACTGAACAAAAAAAACGCAACAGCTCCGCCTCCATGGGTGGCTCCCACACTGCATGCTTCTTCTCGATGACAGCTGTTATATAGCTGAGGGCGGAGCCACCCAGTGACATAAACGGGTGACCCCACCCCCCTCTGACATCAGATGAAGGACGGGTAATCCATTTACGTCACCGAGTGGCCCTGCCCTCAGCTACATAACTGCTGTCAAAGCGAGAAGCGTGCAGTGTGTGGGAGACTCAAACACGGACAGTGTTTGCGTGTTCATCAATATTTTTTGACTGTTCGCAAGTTCTGCTGTGAACCGAACTGGGGGTGTTTGACTCATCCCTAATAGCCAGAGTAGAAAAGCCTGTCCTCTGCCAGCATGCTGCATGTAGGGAAGTCCTGCCCCTTGGGTTATGTATTGTCTGCCTGTCAATCCCTCTTTCTTGAGTATGGGATATAAAGTAAGGCGCAGTGGGTGGAGTCATAGCTGAAGAAGCATGTTGCAGAAACACTCCTGGAAGGGACTCCCTATCACAAAGTATTAGAGGAACTGGTGGGTAAAACACCTTAGGGAATCCTTCTTGGTAAAGACTTCAGCTCATATGGAGTAGGGGAACAGCAGCTGGAAGACTCTTAAAAAGGAGACCAAATTAGTAACTTCCTCTTTTGTGGAAGCACTAGAGCATCCTCCACAGAGATTTTTTTTAGTGTCAAGCTTTGAAATTGTAACATTTCTCTTAAGGTGTTATTCTGTGAATTGTGTATTTGTTTTCTTTTATTACACATCGCATAATTGAAGTACCAAGTTATTTATGGTGAAATTCTCCATGTTGTGGGGGCAGGTGAAATTAAGTGAGTCAACACTATTGGAGTGCCTTTTTCTCCCTTTTTTATGGTGGATTCTGTAATTTATACAAACTGGAGCCCCTTTGAACCATGACCATGAAGGAGGGTGGAGCTTTGGAGGATTGAGGAGTATATATAGCTTGGTCTGATCCTTTGATATGCAAATTATTTTTTGACATCTGGTAAGGAGCCAATCTTGACATTTGGTGGTGGTGCACTGTGGCATGTTTCACGATTTGGGAATATGAAGCAAGGAATTATTTTTTGGACACTATAATCAACACGTGGTTTTTGGCATCTGATAATAATTGACTTCATAAGTTGGATCTGTTTTGAGGACTATCATATAAGGACACACTCAACTGTTATTAAGGACACTTTCGATTATTCATTTACATGTGTATTTAGGCTCTTTTTCTAACTTTTGGAACAGTAGTTTATATACATGTATCCAAGTTCATATTCAAGTCACAATTGTAACTATGGGCTATTGGTAGTCACGTTTATTATGATTGTTTAATCACGTTGCACTGTATTCATTTATTTTTGATATTCTTTACATACACGGTTCCCCGGTTGGGACACTGGTATCACGTGGGAGGTGTGTGTATTTAGAGAGCGGCGGTTCTTTCTGGTTTAGTTTTTTTACATATATATATTTTTGGTATATAATAGAACTGCAGCACTCATGGGATTTGAAATTTTCTTTGATTTATAGTCTGTAGCGCAATTTTTCTTTTCTTTTTTAAATTAAGTGAGGACTCTAGTTGCTGGAGAAGACCTACTGAAAGTCTCCCTATGTCCAAGGTAGTGATAGGGTAGTTGATAGATTGCACTCCCACTCTTTCTGCTATGGAGGGAGGAGACTTTGGGTCCAAGGATCCGGCAAATTTAAGTCATCAGTTGGGGCCATGCTGTGTGCAAAGTGGCTTGATGTTGGGTTGTAATTCCCATTTCACAAGAAGTTATGGCAATTCTAGACTGTACCTAATGCTTGGTTCAGGGGGAGAGTTCTTCATAAGAAGTTCAGTCTGACCTCTTAGGACTGAACCTAAAAGTGTTGCCTCTGTTTCCCGAATAATGCTCTAAAAAGCCCTGCTTTCATGCAGAAATGGTTTTATTTTCTTCGGACCTGTGTACATAACCACGGTTTTTGGGCTATGTACACTTTGGGGGCTAATGATGAGCATAAGTTAGCCCTATGGGCACCGTTCTTTTTATAAGGGATCTACTAGTCCGTTGCAATTTATGACTGAACATTCTTGGCACTGTGGAGGTGGAGCTGATTTGAGTATTCCCTATATGACAAAGCTGTAATAGTATTCCCTATATGACAATGCTCTGTACTTTACCCTCATATGTGCTTTTACTTGCTGAAGCTCTTTATGCAAACTGCATTTAAAAAAAATCTGTGTATTTAAACCAAAGAACAAAAACTAAGATATTACAGTTTACTGGTCAGGGGATGTGGTGGCTGCATTTGTTTTCTTTTTTCAGGCTTTTTTCCTTGATGATCCTGCTAGTAATATATTTACTGTCCTACAATGACAACACTCAATCACTGTACTGTATCTACAGAGGAGCAGAATTCACTCTAGAATAGGAAGGACTATAGAAAACCTCTCCTTCTGCTCATCTAAAAAAAACAAATAGGAAATGTCATGTAGATCACAGGGAATAACTGGACAGGGCTGATTACACTGTTTAGAACTACAATGCTGCAGAGGCCCTGTGTTGTGAACTTACTTTGAGAAGTTAGGAGATCAATGGATTTCTGGCAGACCAACGGCTTTTGTTTGTACTTGCAAAGTTTAAAGGGACCAAAAAAAATATTTAATACAGTACATCTGTGCAATACATGCACATTTCCCCAAGTTTTATTTAGCTCATATTTTAATATGGACAGAACACTGTTGTTCAACACCACTTGAAGCAACTTTTCATGCTGTTAACACATTTAAAGCTACATTTTAATTGGGTGACCTGTTCTGTGTGTTCATAAGTGTGCGCATGGGGTGTGGCAGGTGTGCCCAGGCACACCCCAATCACCCCGTGCCGCATAGATTCCCCCTGCTGCCTGGACCTGTGTCATTTACCAGCTGCTTCCTTTTCTGAATGAGCACAGTGAGTGATTGGTATAGATCACTCACTGTTTATTCTTAACTAAAGCCTAGTAAACACAGTTTGTGAATGATCAGGAAGCCGATCAGCACAGAGCACTTATTATTCATTCACTATCCAGTGCAGCTGATACTGCAGAGAAAGGGGCTGGGGAATATCTGTCCTTAGCCTCTTTTCACTGTCCCAAAAGTGAGACATCAGGGGATCTGTTTAGACCCGGATATTTCATCAAATCCCCCAGTGTGGCGCCTAAAAGAATTGTAACTAAAAAATACTGTAAGAAAAAAAACAAAAAAAAACTACTAACACTGCCCAGCTGACACCAATTTTTGTCCTACTGACATTTTAAAATGTTTGTTTACATTTATATGTGTGTGTGTGTGTGTGTGTATGTATATAAATATATAGTGGAACCTTGGATTATGAGCATAATCCAGGAGAATGCTTGTAATTCAAAGCACTCGCATATCAAAGCGAGTTTCCCCCTAGAAGTCAATGGAAACAAAGATAATTAGTTCCACATAGACTTCTATTGTATGCAGTACCGCATGTGGCCAGAGGTGGGGGGGCACCAGAGAGACTCGGAGACCGTTCATAGCCGCTCGGATGCACTCGGAAAGCCTCGGAGAGTATTTCTGAGTGTTTCCAAATACATCAGAGTGGCTCCAAACGTCTCTGAGTGTCACCGGCGCCCCCCGTACCTCTGGCCAAATGCAGTACCGCACACCGCAGAGGCTTAAATCTTGCTCATTTTGTGCAAACCAGGGGCAGACTGACAACTCATGGGGCACCCGGGCAATAGGAGATTATGGGGCCCCCGGTCAATAGGAGATTATGGAGCCTCCAGGCAATCAGAGATTATGGGGCCACACAGTATACACAGACACACACACACACACACAGTATAAAATCACACAGGTTACACATACATGTACACACAGTATACACAGATATAGATGGCAGATGTAAAAAAAACATAGATTTTTATATACTGTCCCTGGTTTTACTGAGACTGGCAACCCTGATGGGGCCCCCTAGTGGCCCGGGGCCCTTGGGCAGTGCCCGAGTTGCTGAATGGTCAGTCCACCCCTGGTGCAAACTGAGTCAGGTTTTATTAAATAATAGCTTGTATTGTGAATTGCTCGTTAATTGCGTTACTTGAAATCCGAGGTATTACTGGATATATATATATATATATATATATATATATATATATATATATATATATATATAAACGTGACCCATTGATGAGCACATTTTCTGAGTGTCAGACGTTGCTACTGTATTTTCTCCAGTTTTGTGCCTAATAACATTCAGAACTTTCCCAGTTCCAGTTTAAGGATCCTTTCCTTTTCTCATGGTGATCTACCCAGGGCTTAAAGTTAGTCTTTCCATGTCTCAAACACTATCTGATACTTGTGAACTGTGCTTGATTTATCATTGTTGACTAAGCATCATTTATGCAGATAGAAATTGTGGTGGTTTGACAAATCTGGTTTACTCAAGAAAAGAACCCAGATGTCTAATTCAATATATTCAACTATGTGACTCATCTACATAGAAGCAGCTTCCATCTGCTCTAAGAAGCTGTTTATTGATTAAGGGACCTTACTCAAAATGAATTTAGGAATGTTTAAATATGTACAGTAGTATCCTGAGTAATAAAATAAACAACTGAAAGTGGTTACCCAATTCTATATTTAAAGCAACTTTGTGCCAAAGAGCTAGCAGCAGTTTTATCTGGATTCTCAGCAGTGCCACTTGAGAGGACACTGGAGGAAGACAGTCCAAAAATGTTCCAAGTTACTGCTGGCACTTGGACCACAGGTTAACTACAGCCTCCCTCTTTGGGAAAGAAAAAACAAATAGGGGGCGGGGGGGTATTACTTGAAGTACTTGAGATTCCTTTGAGATAAGCAATCTAAATTCACTTCTAGAATTTGATTGGCTGAGCACTAACCAAGAAATCTGCCTAAAAGTTTTGAACTTTAAAAAAATCTAATTTCATACACATTCTTATTATTTATAGATGACCAGTCACTCCAACCAAAGGTACTAAAATTAGTACAATGTTTGGTATCCATTTTCTACCTTTCATAGCTTTATTAAAAAGACATTTAAAAAAATAATCCAAAGAGGTTTTTTGTTTTAACCAATCACAAAAAAAGGTCTCCTTCTTGGTAAAGACAATAAATATCGAATTGGTACCAGTGTAACAACCTGTAAGCTGTATTCTTAAAAACACGTCAACCTCTGAGTGATTCCGTAATATTATATACAGTAATGCTGGTCACCCAACACTATCTCAACACCCAACTATGTATCCCCTGACTAGAAAAAAAAAATGTATATGCCGATTGTGCTCCAACATGTGGCATTGGCTTTAAAAAGAAAACAAAAGTACTTCCAGAGGCATATTTCATTTTAAACCCCTAAAGCATAATAGTTCAAGTTTTTTAAAACATTTTTATCTGGGATTATGGAATTTACCTTTGCATTTTGTGCACAAAAGTGGCAGAATGTTTGACAATTGTTTCCTTAAAACCTGACACGGCTTCCCAAATGTATCTATGGCACAGCACTACAGATCAAAGCTGGAAGCAGATCCATTGATTGAATGCCGTGCAGCCACATTTTTGCTACCATGTGACAGTCAAGTCAAAGACACAAAAGGACGTTCTTTATTACACATTACGTGTGTGGGTGTACTTTATCACATTCTGTGGACCATCACATTTTTGTTTTCCCAGGACGGCTGGAGGTCTGTCCCAAACACTGCTCTCCTTTAAGTCTTTCTTCCCTCTCTGATGTACAGAGCTGACTATATGACTATACGAGAGAAGACCCAAAATAATCAACTTCAAATTAATAGGCAGCTTTATTATGGGGGGTAGGAGGATGACTAGTGTGTGATCAGATGTACCAAATATACTTAATCACAAAGCTGTTATACAGCAAACATCTGCTGCCATTAGGCTCCTGCTATAGTTCCCTTGGATGGAACAGGGACAGTCCCCAAACACTAGGAGAAATCATTTTGAGAAAAGCAAGGAGAGGATTGGACTCTGATGACCAAACAAACTTATCTAGGAGATGGGAATCGTAAAATCCAAGCACCCTGTCTTCTAGGCTGGGAACTAGGCATAGCACTAACAACCACAATCCATATAACATATATACATAGTTACAAAGGTTGAATAAGGACACCAGTCCATCCTGAGTGAGTGTCCACAACTGTCCCCATCTCTATACATTGCACACCCAACATCGGTCCCTACCCTCAAGGAGCCCACAATCCAAGATCCCCATTCATTTACTAGGGCCATTTTTTGGACAGAAGCCAATTAACCTACCAGCATGTCTTTGGAGCGTGGGAGGAAACCCACGCTGGCACAGGGAGAACATACAAACTCCAGGCAGGTAGTGCCGTGGTTGGGTTTTCGAACAAGCAACCCTTTTTACTGCTAGGTGAGAGTGCCACTACACCACCGTGCCGCCACACAGCAACATATTTTTAAGAACCTAAATGCAAAATAGATTTGACTGAAACAGCAGGCATACGACCAGGGTATGAGGGTGTAGTGGTTAGCACTTTCATCTAGCAGTAAAAGGGTCACTGGTTGGAATCCCATGACACTACCTGCCTGGTGTTTGCATGTTCTCCCTGTGCCTGTGTGGTTTTGCTCCTGTTTCCTCCTACACTCCAATGACATGCTGGTAGGATAATTAGATCCGGTCTAAATTGTCCCTAGTATGTGTATGAATGTGAGTTAGGGACTTTAGATTGTAAGCTACTCGAGATCAGGGACTGATGTGAATGTACAGTATATGTAAATTGACAGCGCTGTATAAGTACCTGAAATAAATAAAGAAAATAAGTCAAGTGTTTTGCAGAAACATGCTTGTTTTTGGTCAGTGACTTACTAAGTAGTGATGCAAGGATCAGGATGACAGATCTTCATATCTTCAAAGATTAGTCAGAAATGACACCTCTCATATTTCTATCTGAACAGGGTCCCAATATAAATTCCTGCAAAACTAGTCGCTAAGAAGGCTTTATATGGATTATCTTTGGTAAATTAGGAAATTGGAATTTGTTTCATGTTCTGTGAGCAATTGGATTGGCTGACACAAGGGACAGCCCCAAATGGCTCCAGCTCATGCTATTAGCCCCACAGCAATTTAAAACTGATCTAAAATAAGCACTGAGTATGCCCACATAATGCTGGATTTTATTTATAATGCCCACCAGTAGAAGAATAGACTGGATTCTGCCAAAATTAGCTTAGTCCTAGCACCCATTCTGCCATTTGGTAATTCATAAAATCCTGTAGTAGGATCAGACTATCGTATATCACCTTTTAATGTAAATGACAGACCTCATATAACCAAACACATTACAAGCCAAGAAGGCTGGGCCTTCAGCTGCATCGTTCACCGGATGGGTTTGTGAACCTTGTGTGTTAGTAGACAAGGTTATATATTGTTAACCAGAGTTACATAAAAGTTATTTAAAATAACTTGATAAAAGTTCCAGACTAGTTACCCTGCTGCCATCCACCCTGACAAAGCAGCAGGGCAAGTCTGACTGTACATTAGGTAGTGAGCCCATGTCTGTGTTTCTGTACATACCATGTACTGATTCTGCTCAGTATATTGACCTCTTTAATCACTAGTGGAATTCCGGTCTGTAACACTGGCAGAGAAAGTAGCAGCTACTTGGAGCTGACTGTCAGTTTTACTGCTACGTATGTTCATATTTGAGGAGAGGATTCTGTGTCTGATCAGTGACAGAGATTATACGCAGGCACAGTTGCAAGGTGAGGCTGCTCTTACAGAACTGAGAGCAGTCAGTGTTGAACCCGCCCTTTACCCATTAGGAATACACACAGGATGTGGAATGCTAGGATTGTGGGAGGTGTAGTTGCAGACAGATTGATCTGGCTGGGTAGGCTGGTAGGAGAAATCTACAGATCCCATAAGGCACTGGGGCTCAGAGTTGAGGTGGTTTCCTGTTGCTTTCTGCATGCTGATGAGGAGTGTGGGGACATTCAGAGAGACTGTGTGTAGATCAGGCTGCCAGCACTTGAAGACATTTTGGGACATCGGTGAGTGTCATTTTGGGAGGATCTGTCAGAGGATCTGTTGGAAATGCCAACAGATCCTGCTGCCGGATCAAGGGAAAGGACGCTGAGGACACCTGCTGGTTGTATTGTTAACAGTAAACAAAGGGAGATCACCTGCTTTCCCAGAAATTGGTGACAGACTACTGGCCAGAGGAACATTGTTGCCGGCAGAAATCACAGAGCTAGTGCCTTTATCAGTGCTTAAATGTTCTCATCAGTTTAGACCAATATGTATTAAAATAAAAATTACAATAAGTGTATATTATTTGGTTTTCACAAAAGTTATAGCATCTACAAAGTAGGGGATATATTTATAGCTTTTTTATTTCACTAGAATTGGTGGTGATCAGCGATTTTTTGGGGGACTGCGACATTGCGGCGAACAGATCGGACACTTTTGACACTTTTTTGGGACCATTGACATTTATATAACGATCAGAGCTAAAAATAGCCACTGATTACTGTATAAATGTCACTGGCAGGGTAAGGGGTTAACACTAGGGGGCAATCAGATCATTAAGTTTATTCCCTGGGAGGTGTTTTTTAACTGTATGAGGGATGGGCTGCCTGTGAGTAGAGAGAGCTTGCTGTTCCTAATGACTAGGAACAACAGATCAGTCTCTACTCCCCTGTGGGGATCTGTCTATTTACATTGACAGATCCCCATTCTGTCTCTGTGTGGAGTGATCGCGGGTGGCCGGCGGACATCGCGGCTTCCGGCCACGCGCATCAGCTCTGGTGTCGTGCCACGGGCGCTCACCTATTCTATTTAAAGCGGCTGACGTGCAATGATGCCGATTCACTCAGGGTAGCCAACCTGGTGCAGTACAACTGCGGCTGCTGGTCCTTAAGTGGTTAAAGGAAAGTTATCTTGAGTGCTTCTACATAATAGTTGAGCCCTAAGGAGCTGGCCACCAGAAGAGAGAGGGTTTACAAAATGCTGAACTGTTATGGTTGCATAACTATTTTTAGTTAGGATTGCCCCTCCAGTATAGGGTTAAGGTGGGTTTTTATCCCTACTCCAATTGTATGTTTTTTACAGTTTGTTTCTTGCTACTGTTCACCTATTTGCAATATATTTCTTGCCATGGTTTAACTGTTTGCTGCTTCATTGGTGTTGTTTCATATCCCTTTTGCCACCCGCGTACTGCAAATACATCTGCAATAAATATTCCCCACCCAGCCAGGTGTGTCAGCGTGCATGGTACTATTTTCAGAGTCGTGCAAACAGGAACAGGAAACCCAATACATCCATCACCTCCTTTGTGGGTAAGCAAAACATATACGCATTTGAGACGCAATTAGTCTATATAGATGTCTAAAACCTTGTACACACGGTCAGAGATTCCGACAACCAAATCTGTCGGATATTGTCCGTCGGATTTTGTCCGACGGATTTTGTCCGAAACTGTTGCATACACACGGTCGGACAAAGTTGTCGGAAAATCCGACGTGATGACGTTATTTTGTTACGACGGGACTACGTTCACACTAGTAGCCAATAGCTTTGGGGTAGGAATTTGATCTGAGCATGCATGGCACTTTGTCCGATCGGAATTCTCTACACATGATCGGAGTATGTACGATCGGAGTATGTCCGATCGGAGCATTTTGGCGGAAAATTTTACCAACAAGTTGGAAAACTTGGTCCGTCGGATACTCCGACGGAAACAGTCCGATGTAGACAACACACAGTCGGAATATCCGACAAAACGGTCCGATCGGACACATTCCATCTGAATCTCCGACCGTGTGTACAAGGGCTTATATGTAGTGATCTGTAAGGCTGTTATTGGAGGGGCGAAGATTGATAAATAATACTTACTGATTCAAATAATTATTTTGAAGATTTCACTACAAGCTTGACAAAAGAAACAGCATGGTTGTGCTGTGAACACGCAACAGGGTGATTCTGGCAAGACCAAAGTCACTTTGCTAGGACTTCCCCTTATTGTAAACATGGAGCTGTCTCTGTGAACCCACCCCCTCCTAGCACAACCCCCCCCCCCCCAACAATTTGTAGCTACTCCAACCAAATGAGTTAGTCCTTTTATGGCTATACTTGCCAATAGAAGGATCTGGGAAGAGTAGGTTGTTAGGCCAGCCCAAAATGACCACTTAGCTGCTGTGGCAGAAGTTTCACTACTGCCTGGAGAACTACACTAGATTCACTAAGAAATGATACACACAACCTGGCTGACTTCCCTTGCAAAAAAATAAAATATAATCATTTGCTGTGTCTGTTTTATCTAGAGTGTGTGCATCTTGTGACAGCATGACAATTAATATCACTTGTAAAACAGAAGGCTCATTAAATCTGCCTCATTATGACTGTTCAGGTCCTGTGATATCATTCAATGGGATTTCCCCATTATCTGTGCCTGACAGGTACGCCTCATCACTCAAGTCAATTGGGCTCTGTCAAATGACTGTTGCACACAGATTATATTTTTCCTGCCACGCTAGAGAGCTGAAGAAACATAGCTGTGGGGGACACACGGGCTAAAATATATCAAGAGAATGGAAGACAACCAGTCATCGGAAATTTACTACTTTGCTTCAAAACATTAAAAAGGAGCTCTGCTAAGCACTGTAGAAGAGATACCCAGTTATCCCTTTTAATTACTGATTTAAGTATTATACAGTCTCTTTGGTTTACTTAATGCAAGCAAGGCTGAACCCACTTAGAATTTATCCATTTTCAACTGAGCCAGTAATTGAAGAACGGGATGGCAACAGCTATTTGAATCTAAAATAACAAAACAACATTACCTTGATGACATTTCACAAGAGAATAACCCTTTTAGCTTTAAAAAAAAAAAAAAAAAACACACAAGAGAAAATGAGCTTGTGTCTTGTCAAAATTTTGAAATAAACGTTATCAGGGGGTGTTCAGCCTGATCCCCACTTTATCATTTGGACTATATATGAGTGTGTTGTATCCATTGGAGGTATAAGTTAAAGTTAAGCTGGGAACATCTTGATCGGGAAGGAAATATTTTAGGTCTCTTGATCCTACCAAGTAGCTCTATGTAAACATATAACAGCAATACACCCCTAAAAACACCTAAAAATTGACAATCCACCCCCAGCATACAGAAGTACTTTCTCTGTTGAAACAGCAATACTGTAATATCCAAAGTAGTTTTAGTAAATCTAAATTCGACAAAAGTTTACATGGACTCCAACACACACACAAATTTCTTTTTATAATAGCCCTAGATTACAGTATGGTTATCTTTCAGCACACTTCCCTCTTTGATATATGATATTAAATGGGATAAAATCCTAGGAACAAAGAACAAATGGGAGTGCTTTAAGAGCATACTAAATAAAGGTATTGGCCAGTGCATTCCAATGGGAAATAAGAGCTAAAAAAAATCCTGGGTGGCTAAATTCCAACAGGAAAATTGTATATAAAAGCAAAAGAAAAGGCCTTTAAAAAAATACAAGGTTGAGGGGTCATTGTTAGCATTCCAACATTACGAAGAAGGCAATAAGAAATGTAAGAGTGCAATAAGGGTGGCTAAGATAGAACACAAAAGGTACCTAGCAGAGGAGAGTAAAAAAAAAAAAAAAAAATAATTCTTTAAGTATATAAGCCATAAGAAAGTGAGGCCAGAACATATTGGCCCCATAAAGGATGATGAAGGGAATTTGGCTAGAATATTCTTCTCCTCATCAGTGCTCATCCATGCCACATTCTTGCCACATCAGAACTCATCCGTGCCACATCCATGCCACATCAGTACAAATTCATGCCACATTCATGCCACATCAGTACTCATCCATGCCATATCCATGCCACATCAGTACTCATCTGTGCACCGTTCATGCCACATAAGTTCTCATCCATGTCACATCCATGCCACTACAGTGCCCATCAGTGCCACTACAGTGCCCATCAGTGTCTCACAAAGTGTAATAGGTAGTCAAATTAGATGTGCAATTCATGCTCCTAGAATACCTGATGGTGCTCCCTGTATGTTGGGCCTCTGTATGTGGCCAGGCTGTTTAAAAGTCTCACACATGTGGTATCATCATACTCAGGAGGAGTAGCAGAATATATTTTAGGGTATATTTTTTGCTATGTACATGCTATGTGTTATAAATATCTTATAAATATTTATGTCTTTTTCATCTTCTTTCCACATTTTCCAAAAACTTATGGAAAAGGTTAAGGAACTCAGTCAGGTGATAGCCAGACCATTGTTCCCAATTTTTGTTGGCAGTTTACTGACTGGAATGGTACCAGTTGATTGGAGAAATGCCAACATGGCACCAATATTTAAAAAAGGGCAGACACATATGCCTGAGAACTACAGGCCGATTATCCTAACATCAATAGTCTGCAAGCTATTGGAGGGAACGATAAGGGACTATATACAAGATTTTAGTAATTAAAACAGTATCATTAGCGGTAATCAGCATGGATTTATGAAGAATCAATCTTGCCAGACCAATCTATTAACCTTCTATAAAGATGTGAGCTGCCATCTGGATAAAGGAAGACATGTGGATATGGTGTATCTGGATTTTGCAAAGGCATTCGATAAAGTTCCCCACAAACATTTACTGTACAAACTAAGGTATGTAGGCATGGACCATAGGGTGAGTACCTGGATTGAAAACTGGCTACAGGGGCGAGTCCACAGGTTGGTGATAAATAGTGAGTACTTTGAATGGTCTGGTGCTGAAAGTGGGGTCCCCCAGGGATCTGCCCTGGGACCAATCCTGTTTAATTTATTCATAAATGATCTAGAGGATGGGATAAACATCCCAATTTCAGTATTTGCGGGCGATACAAAGTTAAGCAGGGCAATAACTTCTATGCAGCATATGTAAACCTTGCAATAAGACCTAAACAAATTAATGGGGTGGGCAACTACATGGCAAATGAGGTTTAATGTTGAAAAAATGTAAGGTAATGCATTTGGGTGCCAAAAATATGAACACAAGTTACTCACTAGGGGAAATCTAGGATGGAAAAAGGACTCGGGGGTCCTAGTAGCTGACAGGCTCAGCAAAGGCATTCAATGCCAAGCTGAGCCAACAGAATATTGGCATGCATTAAAAAGGGCATTCCCTCCAGTAATCAAACGATAAATCTTCCACTCTACAAGAATCTGGTCTGGCCACATCTTGAGTTTGCCATCCAGTTTTGGGCACCTGTCCTCAGGAAGGATGTGCTGGAATTCGAGAGAGTCCAGAGAAGGGCAACAAAGCTAATAAAAGGGACTGGAGGATCTCAGCTATGAGGAAAGACTACAAGCGTTGAACTTCTCTCTGGAGAGGAGACGCTTGAGAGGGGATATGATATCAATGTACAAATACCGTATTGGTGACCCTAGCATAGGGAAAAAACTATTCCATGAAAGGGAAGTTAAAAAGACACGTGGCCAGTCACTAAAACTGGAAGAGAAGCGGTTTAACCATAAACTGCATAGAGGGCTCTTTACAGTCAGAGCGGTAAGGATGTGGAATGCTCTTCCACAAGCAGTGGTATCAGCAGGGAGCAGGGAGCATTGATAATTAAAAAAAAAAAACTATTAGATGGGCACCTTAACGACCACAACATACAGGGGTATGTGCTATACTATTGACATAAACACATATATACACACACATCAGAGGTTGGACTGGAGTCTTTTTTCAACCTCACCAACTATGTAATTATGTAACTAAAGGCTTCTTTTTGACAGTCTAAACAGGTACCAAATTCAGTTACTGGATATACAAGTCTCAAACAGCAAATAAAAAAAATTCCTTTACCTTCCCTGACTGAGGCAAATCTCCCATCATTCCACTCCCTTCTAAAGACATCGCAGCTCACAATGAGGGTTTCATCAGTAGTTTAGACAGTGCTGTCAATCTAGAAAGCAGTGGGCAGGACTAGGTGTGCTGGGTACTGATTAATAAGCTACAGGTTTGTGAATCAGCATTGACAATGCTGATCGTAAAGCTCACTGCAATTTTGATCCCAATGTAGTGCAAGCAGCCACACCCTACAGGAGTGGCAACTCTGCTCTGAATTCAGGGGCAGTGCAGTATTGTAGCCACACAGCCACAGGAATCTGCATTAGGTGTAATTCACCTAATGTATTTGTGGAACTTTGCATGAATACTAAGAGAAAACCAAGTAGAGATGCATTTAACATAGGTGCTACAGCCCTTTTTTTTTTTTTTTTTTTATAAATGGGAAGCCATATTTTCACTTTAAGTCAGCAGTTGCTAAGCAGGGAAGATAAATGTGGCAAATACAGAATATAAAACTTCCTTCTGTTTTTAACAATTAACAAAAATTTAGAAGGGCAAATATTTAAAGTTGCATCAAATATTATTTTAAAATCAACATTTCTCCTGTAAAACATTTTTTGTTAAGATGTAAAAAAAATAAAAAAAAATAAAAAAAAAAAACAGCTCAAAGAACTTGAAAGGCTTGTCAAGAAAATTAAAGGTATAAGAATAGAAAAATTGCGCATTAAATCTAGTAAGCTGCCAACATTTCCACTAGACATAAAGTGTAAATACAGATAACAATGATGTGGCACTCAAAATAGTGACAAAAAATTGTTAGTTACAAAAAATATAAAACGTGAAAAAAGGTAAATATACCAGAAGCAACAATGCCATATTAATGAATATAACAATATATGTTTTGTATGAACAAAATTAACTCAAGGTGAATGTTCCAAAAGTGAATGAATCAAAAACATACAAAAGTTCTTGAATAAGGAAAAGTCTCTCACACTCCTCACGATGAAGTCAAACTCAATCTTGTCAATAAACAAAGGATAAGGTGGCACGCTTCCCAGACTTGATGGACTCATATAGTATACAGCATAGGAGTCAAACAGGCATTCATGAGGAATAACCTCAACAGAATTCCGCATGCAAAGTAGATAATCTGTGAATCGGCCACTTCTGATATCGACAGAGGGGATCGTCAGAAAATGAGCTTCATAAGGTGCAGTGATCCACATCAAATGTAAACTTGGTCATCCATGAAGATGGGTATAAAAACATAAAAACCACACATAGTGTAACACTGAATAGTGGGTTTGTTGTAAAAACATCAAGTCGACAATCCAAAAAAGTTCCATACAAGGCTGGTAACATATGGTTGTAAAAAAGCGATGTACAGTAGTTTCAGGAGCGTCACCCGATGAGTTTTATCCAATTGGACATCATCTGGTGTGTCAGGCTCATGCATAACCACTGCAGTATATGTGGACATCTTCACCAATGAGGAATTTTGTCAAAAATTGTGATTGGGGAAATCTGGATGTTCGAATCAAAGGTGTTCCAATACGGCGCCGGCGTGTGTTCCACGCCTCATTTTCAAATCACATAATGATTTGTGGCGCCACATTGTTTTTATAGGAAAATAAAAGGGATACTCAATTTGTCAGGATAAAGCCTATTTGCTGTGTGCTTGTGGCTTGTGCTGTTCCACCTGCATGACTACAATGGCCGTTCGACCTGTCACCACACTCCAAGCCATTATTTTCAAAAACGAAACATTTATCTGTACTCAATCTCTATACCCACCAAATTCCTCTGTGTTACATCCGTTTCTGTCCAGCTATGACCATACAACCTTCTGCAATTTCATGTGCCTTCTGTAGTACAGCACAGGTTGATAGCCTTTAGTTTGTGAAGAATGCCAAATTAGCTTGAAGCAGGATGATTTAACTTAGAATAATTCAAATGCAGGTAAGAAGGCAGCCAAATGCACTTGCCAATGATCTCAGAATCATTTCAAACTAATCTCAAATGCAAGTTGAGTGCTCCTAATAGCAAGCTGCATTGGCCCATGGACAGAAGACAATTGACACAGGCCATTTCTGTGTTTACACCACTTTTCACCTCGATCTGTCCACCCTACCCTCTGCCCTCTTTGTCTATCTCCACCTTCTGTGAACAGTTTTAGTAAAACTCAAGTTCCCTTAGACAGGTGTTGAGACAAATGAGTGAGTGCGCACATATACTCTTCTATCTTTTCTGATGCATGTATGGCACATAGTCATTACTTCAGACAATACATCATTATTACAAGAAAAGAGTTACCGCCAAAGCTTGTGCTTCACCAAGGAAGCACCCTCCAATCCTTATTTGCTCTTGCTCACACACAAATATTTCAGTAAAATGTTTCTGCAGCAGGATTCCTCCAAGGAATAAAAAGAAACAGTGACAAATAGACCTTAGATATAATATTTGTGCTGCCTTACATTTAAGCAGGGCCGTCTTTAATATTGATTGGACCCTGGGCAAAACATTTCTTGCCCCCCCCCCCCCCCCCATGTAGTTTTGCTCTCCACCTGCTCTGAGACATACAATAAATAGCAGCTAGACTCAAAATCAGTTTACTGAATCAGATCAGGCAGCTATTGCGATTGGTTGCCAGAGGTTACAGTGTATCATTACCGCTCACTGACTGGTTGCTAGAGGTTACAGCACACATTACAGCTCACTGATTAGTTGCTAGAGGTTACAGCACATGAATTCTGCTTGTTGAGATTACTGTACAGTAATACTGCTCACTGATTCGTTGCTAGAGGTTACAGCACATCATCTCCTCAATCCAGGGGTCATGCTACACATATGGATGCTGCCTTTATTTACATATCTATGCAGCTATTTACATATGAATGCTGGTTATTTACATGTAAACACAGGGTCTGCAGGTGAGTCATCTGTTCACAACAATAGGGCAGAGCTAGGCAGCATTAGTAGCAGCACTTCACACTGAGATATCAGGACACAGCAAGACACAAGGAAGTTTAAACTGGGATAGTTGGCAAGTATGAGGCAGCTGCTTTGGGCCCCACAACAATGACAGGGCCCAGGGCAACTGCCCCTTTTGCCCTGCCTTCAAGACAGCCCTGCATTTAAGGGATGATGTATGTGCTGATATTCACTTGAATTCTGTCAAAACAGAGACATCATTGTTGGCCCAGAGTCAGTGCATAGTAGTGAGTACAGAGTGACTAGTAAGACCCCCTTTGAAAGGTTCCCAACTACTGCCAGAGCTCAGAGTTGAGATTTGTTATTTCTTGGGTTTGCTGGGGGAGTTTAAAACTAAATGAAAATCTATGCATTTCTTAAAATACAAACCAGACAAGGCTTGTGCTAGATAACAGAGTGTCTCTTATATGCACTTCTCATGCAGTAGATAGGTTGGCCTGACGAGCAAGGGTGTCAGACTTTAAACCATCCTACACTGAAAACTGACACACTAGAAATGGTCATGTAGCAAAGGTCAAGAACATCAAATAAAACTAAGAGCTTTATATATTACAGTTTTTCCCTCCTCCAACAGCCTGGGCAGTGGGTGAGATATGACTGTAATAGTTATAACAAAGTAAAAGTGGGTATAGTGTTTGGTTTCTGGAGGTTTTCTATTTTTAGTTAAACTTGATAGACTTGTGTCTCTTTTATTTTTCCTATATTACTATTCAGATTCCTACAAATTACCATTTCTCGACAGGGCCTCTTTAAAAATGATTGCTGTACTGCCGCCATCATATCTGGAGGTATTCTCCTAAACTCTTTTTGCTGTGCAAAGTACATAAATTAATTTCAGATCTGCAAGCAATGACGAACTAGCATAGTGAATTATTACCACCGAATACATCAATTTCTCACTTTCATCACATCACAAAATCTAAAACAAAACTAATTGCTAAACATTGCCACAATTAAACATGTATAAATCCCCTTCTTATTTGGCAATTTGGCTACTCAGTCAAAGTGACAGACAGCAAAGTGAAGTAATTAAGGCCAGGATAATAGAGGCAGAAAGGTAATGACATGACAATTTGTCAGTATTACACTTCAAGTGCATTGCTGACTTTATCATCAAGTATCTGGTGGAGTGCTTTCATTTACAATAAGCAAATGTTCTGTACTAATGTTCAACAAGATATTGAAGAGGGCTTATATGTGCAATGGAGGAGAAAACATGCAAGTGTTTGTTGGGAAAGGTGGGGGAATATTAGCCACCAGACCCATGGGCTTTGCCCATTATATTAATCGGACCGTTTCTTTCTCAAATTCTGTACGTTTTTACAGACATATTTAAAATTAGATATAGGGTGGGAGAACTGGTCCTGAACCCTAGCACAATCCCCAATTATAATCATTAGTCAAGAGAAAAGTACACCCATGTCCCTCCAAAAAGGAGACTGTGGTGAATGAGGATTTGAGGTGCCCAAATACAAAAAAAAAAAAAAAAGTGAGTAAAGATAAAAACATATTTTTATTTTACAGATTCATAATTATATCACCATATAAAAACATTTAGACTCAGCTACAAGTACAATGCAAAAGTACGTATACGTCAACAAACAAGAAAACAAAGGACTGATGCATCTGAATTAAATAATTATTTAAAAAACAGAGCATTCTGTTTTCTAGCACTTTACCAAAACCAATTGCCATAAAGAGCATTATCGCTAAAAACAGCATGACTTTGGAGGTTGATTTACTAAAGACAAATATACTGTTCACTACAAGTGCAGTTGCTCTAGATCTGAGGGGAAGCTTTGCTGATTGGTATTATCCAAGCATCTGTAAGTAAAAATACATTTTTTATTTTCCTTGCATGTTATCGAGTATTCTTTCCAATGTGAAGCTTTACCTAATTTACTAAGCTCTGGCACAAGTGCATTTGCAGTGCACAGTATATATGCCTTTAGTACATCAACCCCAAAGTGTAAAAAGCTTAGAAACTCCTCATGCTTTTATTGCAGTGTTCTGACTTGGGAAATGTACCTTCCTTTGTAGTCACTATGATAGTATCAGAAAACATGAAACAGACAGAGACAGAAGTACAATCAAATCACACTTGTTTATTAATAAAAATAAAAAGGTAAATAGAAAAAAGCATAGTCAAGCATAGCCAGAGTCCAGTAGCCAGATTGGGTAGTCAGCCAGTCCAAAGTTCATAAACCAGATCAGGTAATCAGCCGGTCCAGACATCAGGGATCCAAGGAGAGCAACTGCAAGCAGGATAGAAGCCAGTCTTGAAACAAACAGCAGGAGATGGTTCCTAGTGATGTGACCAATGCGAAGGCAAAGGAAAGAGTGAGCTGGAAGGCTTTAAATAGGCAGGTCAGACGAGCATCATCGGGAACAGCTGGTAACTGTGGAAAGAGAAGAGAGCTGGCAATTAGCCGACAGCTGAGTGGCCAGCCCAGAGGAGGAAGGGCTAAGCCAGCCCTGACAGTTAGGAAATGTGAGGGATATTAGTGCTCTCCTTGACCAGCCTGTCAGTTTAGGTGGACGGCCATGTCTTGTTAGGTTTGCAGTTGTGCCATACTCTTTCCATATTCAAATGATAAATTAAACAGGGCTCCATGAGATGTTCAAAGCTTGGGATAATTTTTTATAACCTAACAATGCTTTAAACATCTTCACAACTTTATCCCTAACCTGTCTAGTGTGGTCCATGCTGCCACCACCATGTTTCACGGTGGGGATCGTGTGTTCAGGGTGATGTGCAGTGTTAGTTTTTCACCACACATAGCGTTTTGCTTTTAGGCCAAAAAGTGACCTTTTGGTCTTATCTGACCAGAACACCTTCTTCCACGTTTTCTGCTTCCCCCACATGGCCTCTCGCAAACTGCAAACAGTATTTCTTATGGCTTTCTTTCAACAATGGCTTAGTTCCTGCCACTCTTCCATAAAGGCCAGATTTGTGGAGTGCACAACTAAGACCCCTTTCACACTGGGGCGCTTTTCATGCATTTTAGCGATAAAAATAGCGCCTGTAAAGTGCCTGAAGAGCATCTCTCAAGCCACCCCAGTGTGAAATGGGCAGTGCGCTTGCAGGACAGGAAAAAAAGTCCTGCAAGCAGCAACTTTAGGGCAGCGCTGCCGAAGCACCTGCAAAACATTTCGGCAGTGGCGCAACATGGCTGCTATTAACCCCTCCTTCCGCCACTAGCGGGGATTAAAAGCACCCCACTAGTGGCAGAAAAGTGCCACGATAACAGTGGTAACGCGCTGCTAAAACTAGCGGCACTTTAGCACTATTGCCCACACTGCTCCAGTGTGAAAGGGGTCTGATAGTTGCCCTGTGGACAGATTCTCCCACCTGAGCTGTGGATCTCTGCAGGTCCTCCAGAGTTACCATGGGCCTCTTGCCTGCTTCTCTGATTAACGCTCTCTTTGCCTGATCTGTCAGTTTAGGTGGATGGCCGTGTCTTGGTAGGTTTGCAGTTGTGCCATACTCTTTCCAACAATGACTTGTTAAAGGTTCAAATCTTGGTATATTTTTTTATAACCTAACCCTGCTTTAAATGTATGGATAAATAAAAAACAAGTGCACATCCACTACTATTCAGTTAAAAAAGGTGAATAAGGGAACAATGGCTTTCTTCTTGCCACTCTTCCATAAAGGCCAGATTTGTGGAGCGCACGACTAATAGTTGTCCTGTGGACAGATTCTCCCACCTGAGCTGCGGATCTCTGCAGCTCATCCAGAGTTACGATGGGCCGCTAGGTTGATTCTCTGATTAATGCTCTCCTTGCCCAGCCTGTCACTTTAGGTGGACGGCCATGTCTTGGTAGGTTTGCAGTTGTGCCATACTCTTTCTATTTTTGGATGATGGATTCCATGAGATGTTCAAAGCTTGGAACATTTTTTTTTATAACCTAACCCTGCTTTAAACTTCTCCACAACTGTATCCCTAACCTGTCTGGTGTGTTCCTTGGCCTTAACGGTGCGGTTTGTTCACTGAGGTTCTCTAAAAAACCTCTGAGGCCTTCACAGAACAGATGCATTTATACTGAGATTAAATTACACACAGGTGGATTCGATTTACCAATTAGTTGAAATCTGAAGGCAATTTATTCCACTAGATCAGAGATATGCAATTAGCAGCTGTTGCAAAACTACAAGTCCCATCATTCCTCTGCCTCTGGGCTTCATGCTTGTGGCTGTCAGAATCTTGCTATGCCTCATGGGACTTGTAGTTCTGCAACAGCTGGACGTCCGCTAATTGCATACCCTTTCACTAGATTTTATTTAGGGGTATCTGAGTAAAGGGGGCTAATTACAAATGCACGCCACACTTTTCAGATATTTATTTGTAAAAAATGTTGAAAACCATTTATCATTTTGTGTTGGTCTATCACATAAAATCCCATTAAAATAAATACATTTTCATTTGTTTTTGCTTGTAACATGACAAAATTTCAAGGGGTATGAATACTTTTCCAAGGAACTGTGTATACTATATATATATATATATATATATATATATATATATATAAATAAATATAGTGTTTGTTCGTTCAAAAAAATAAAATAAAATGTATCAGCCTTCAAGTATTCTCATTTATCTAAGTTTCAACAAGAATTTAAATTTCAATTTTCTCACCAACTCTATCAAATAGTTAAACATTTTTTAAAGTCTTGAAATAACAAGAGAGAAGGCTCCTTAGTTCAAATATTACTGGGTTTGTTCCCGTTACGCTGTCACAAGGTCTCAGATTGGCCTTTCTATGGAGGGTGAAAGTGCAGTTCATATTGTACAATTAGCTGCACATTAGAGGCAATTTTATTGATAGGATCAATGTTCCATGTTCCAAGTGTTTTTTTTCTTCAATACGCTCATTATTACAGGCCATCAGAAGCTGACCATCAAAAGAGTGGATTCCTATTGGGCCCCTCTCCAAAGCTGACTTTTTGATTTCATTTTCAGCCTGAACCTTTCACAAGTATATGATCAAATCGGAGCGACAGTCACTGACAAAGGCTGGAGTTTTGCAGATGAAAGGAAGCCCCCTATCTTTTAAATACAGTGGTGTCATTCACAAAGTCTGTCACTGTCTGATTTGTAAAATAGCCACTTGTTGTCCTCATATAATTCAAAGACACAGCTGTTCCGGCCAAAGTCTGCTATGAAATATAGTTGAAAGGTGACTAGGGTACTTAAGTAACCATAACACTTTTATTCACCAGAACTCCAAAGTTGGTTAAAAGCTTTAAAAAGGGCAAGTATGTGGATATGAGTTGATGGCATGGCTTTATTAAATATATTTATACAAAATGGCACTTGCAAAAAAAATAAAAAATTTTAGTCAAAGAGACAGTCCACTCAAAACAACTAAGTTAGCTGTGGACACTGATGTGTTCAATTGCCTAGCTCAGCCTTTCTCAACCTTTTCTACACAGAGGAACCCTTGAAATAGTTTTCTGGTCTCGGGGAACCCCTGCTAAAAATTAGAATTCTACAACTCATGATACAATGGTGTGATGGTCCTTACACTTGTGGTCATTGGGAAGAATTACTTCCTTACAGATAGCTAAAAAGATCAATGGTGTGAGTGGGAACTTATCTGAGAGGCAGAAATTGCCCAATGCTGAAGGAAGCCCTAGCAACCTCTGGAGGAACCCTAGGGTTCCACGAAACCCTGGTTGAGAATCACTGGCCTAGTGGCTTCTTGCATCTCTTGTGGTCTCAGGAGGTGTATTCTCTTGGGCAGAGCTACCATTGCCACTCCAAAGTCTCAAGGCATCTGCTGATCTTTCTAATAAACATCTAATGAGAAGAGTCAAGCTGGCCATACATTGCCTTGAAAAAGTATTCATACCCCTTGACATTTTTCACAGTCATGTTACAACCAAAAACATAAATGTATTTTATTGAGATTTTTTGTGATTGACCAACACAAAGTGGCACATGATTGTGAAGTGGAAGGATAATGATAAATGGTTTTCAATTTATTTTTTACAAATAAATATCTGAAAAGTGTGGCGTGCATTTGTGTTTAGCCCCCTTTCCTCTGATCCCCACTAATGATCAGAAAATCGAATGAAGGTTCCTAAAATGATAGATTGTAAATGAAACTCTTTTAATGTATGCCCAGCTATTTTAAAAAAAGAAAAAAAGATTTAATGGCGTCTACACACAAGCGGAATGTCCAACAGAAAAAGTCCAAGGGGAGCTTTTCATCATATATTCCGATTGTGCGTATGCCCCATCGGACTATTTATGTCAAAAATTCTGAAGGACCTTTAAGAGAACATCTTCTAAATTTTTCAGATGGAACCAAGTCCTATCAGGAAAACCGTCTGTATGCTGTTCCGACGTACCAAAAGCGCTATTGGCTACTGGCTATTGAACTTCCTTTTTCTGCTCCCGTTGTGCATGTTGTATGTCACCGCGTTCTTGAAGGTCGGAATTTGGTGTGATTGTGTGTACACAAGACAATTTCAGCGGCATTCCATTGGAAAAACCTTCAGAGTTTATTCCGACGGGAAAACCGGTCGTGTGTACAGGGCATAAAAGTTCAAGTTCAAGTACAAATTTTAAAAATTGGGGACAATTGAAAACCCTGCCCATTAAACCTAGTAGACCTTTATTCACCAACCCAGCTACTCCAAATCTGGTACATGAAAAGTTAGTGTTTTGGAAAAATTGTCATAGATATTTGTAGCAATATTTCATCAGAATTACAAATTGGAAAAATAAAAGGGACGTTTCCATTGCAATGAAGCTTTACCAGATGCCAGCTGAGAGATATTCCGCTTCATGAAAATTTTTCAGACACAGTGTCATGGTTCATTTGAAACAAAAATAACTTTTAGGAAGTCCTAACTTAGCACAAAGCCAGCCGAGCATGACATGCAAATTCGAGAACAACCATTGCACAAGCTGCTGAAAATTCTCAGCTGTTTCACAATACACTAACAATTATCATGGAAATGGTTATTCATTACAATGTTTGACCTAACATTAACAATCAATAAACATTATTTTTTTTAATTTGGAAGAAGCAGGCAAGACTTAGAAGGTATGTTACGTTTTTACTGCTGTGCATATTTTGGGGAGATTTCTCAATACTTCCTGTCTCCAGGGGCGGATCCAGAGCCTAGTCTCGGAAGGGACACTGCCAGAAAATTTTGCAGGCAATTTTATTGGGGCAATGGCTGGTGTTGGCGCTTCAATCATCACGCCACCATGGTTAATATGGTGTCAGGATGATTGAAACGCATTATTTCTATTATTACATTGTAATATAAAATTAAATAATTCAACTCACCATAATGCAGAATCAGTGGGTGCTCTGTGTGTGTCACTTGCTACCGTCGCCTGCCACCAGATGCACATGTCATTTGCCACTGTTGGGTGCCACCAAATGCAGATTGTCACTTGCCATGTCACTTGCCACATCCCCTGCAACCATATGTAGATTGTCACTTGCCAATGTCGCCTACCACAAGATGCGGATTGTCATAAAGTGATGTTGCATTGTGGCCATCTTGGTACACCCCCACTTGTCTGCAGTAAGCCTAGAGTTAGAAGTTGGCAAGCGGACATATTTATACACCCACCGGAGTCTTGCTTTTCACAGTTATTTTTAAACAATAAACTCAGCTAATTTAGTGAAATATAAGTTGAGTTTGCTTTTAAAAATACCTGTGAAAAGCAAGACTCCGGTGGGTGTATAAAGATGTCCGCTTGCCGACTTATAACACTAAGCTTACTGTGGACGAATGCGGGAGTATCAAGATGGTTGCGACGCAATGTCCCTTCAGTCACATATTCAGATGGGTAGCGGCTTCCTGACAACACCTGCCTGCTTGCTCAGTCACACGACAGCCCAACCGCCCGCCGGCATGATTGCCTGTGCGCTCGCTCACCCGCCGGCCTGCTCAGTGAATGAATTAAATACTAGTATAGCGCACAATACGAACTGAATCACCTCTAGGCACCCGCTCATTATTTTCTGGGGGGTAGCAATTGTCCTGTTGCCCCCCCCCCCGGATCCACCCCTGCCTGTCTCAGTAACCACACAGAAAGTGGGGATAATTCTTCCAATGGAAACACAGGAGAAAAAGTATGCCCTGTAGTTATGATAACCTCCTAAAATGACCACATTTTCAAATACCTTTGTATTCGAAAAAAAACAAAAAAACATCTCATTATGTTACGGCAGACACTGGAAAGCAGTTATATTGCAGCATTAAAGCATAAATAAGTAATTTGTTTCCAACTGCCTATGATAGGAAAAAAAATAAAAAATTTGGGCACATACAGTGCCTTGAAAAAGTATTCATACCCCTTGAAATTTTCCACATTTTGTCATGTTATAACCAAAAATGTAAATGTGTTTAATTGGGATTTTATGTGATAGGCCAACACAAAGTGGCACATAATTGTAAAGTGAAAGGAAAATGATCAATGGTTTTCAAAATGTTTTACAAATAAATATGTGAAAAGTGTGGCGTGCATTTGTATTCAGCCCCCTTTACTCTGATAACCCTAACTAAAATCGAATGGAACCAATTGCCTTCAGAAGTCACCTAATTAGTAAATAGAGTCCACGTGTGTGTAATTTAATCTCAGTATAAATACAGCTGTTCTGTGAAGCCCTCAGAGGTTTTTTAGAGAATCTTAGTAAACAAACAGCGTCATGAAGGTCAATGAACACCCCAGACAGGTCAGGGATAAAAGTTGTGGAGAAGTTTAAAGCAGGGTTAGGTTATAAAATAATATCCTAAGCTTTGAACATTGAATGGAACACAGTTCATTCCATCATCCAAAAATAGAAAGAGTATGGCACAACTGCAAACCTACCAAGACATGGCTGTCCACCAGAACTGGCAAGGAGAGCATTAATCAGAAAAGAAACCTGGAGGCCCATTGTAACTCTGGATGAGCTGCAGAGATCCACAGCTCAGGTGGGAGAATCTGTCCACAGGACAACTATTATGCCCTGTACACACGGTCGGACATTCCGACAGCCCAAACTTGTCTTGCATACACACGGTCGCACAAAGTTGTCGGAAAATACGATCGTTCAGAACAAGGTGATGTACAACAGGATTATATCTCGTAATTTATTCTGAGCATGCGTGGCACCTTGTCCGTCAGAATTGTCTACACACGATCAGAATTTAAACGATCGGATTTTGTTGTCGGAAAATTTTAGATCCTGCTCTCAAACTTTGTGTGTCGGAAATTCCGAAGGAAAAAGTCAGACTTTTCCGTCAGAAAGTCCAACCGTGTGTACAGGGCATTAGTCGTGTACTCCACAAGTCTGGCCTTAATGGAAGAATGGCAAGAAGAAAGCCATTGTTCACTTATTCACCTTTTTTAACCGAATAATATTGGATGTGCGCTTGCTGTTTATTTATCCATACATTTTTAGCTTCAGTATTTAGGCTATTTACGAGCTGCAGCACCCATTCTTGTATAGGTTAGCGCAGATATTTACCCATTATACAATAACTTCTCTGCTTGAAAAATAAACTACAGGGCCTTAAGATGTGGCAGAGAAAATGTGCTGAATTTATGTATTACCTGTATTAATATATATATATATACAGTATCTCACAAAAATTAGTACACCCCTCACATTTTTGTAAATACTTTATTATATCTTTTTATGTGACAGCAGTGAAGAAATTACACTTTGCTACAATGTAAAGTAGTGAGTATACAGCTTGTATAACAGTGTAAATTTGCTGTCCCCTCAAAATAACTCAACACACAGCCAGTAATGTCTAAACCACTGGCAACAAGTGAGTAAACCTCTAAGTGAAAATGTCCAAATTGGCCCGAAAGTGTCAATATTTTGTGTAACCACCATTATTTTCTAGCACTGCCTTAACCCTCTTGGGCATGGAGTTCTCCAGACCTTCACAGGTTGTCACTGGAGTCCTCTTCCACTCCTCCATGATGACATCACAGAGCTGGTGGATGTTAGAGACCTTGCGCTCCTCCACCTTCTGTTTGAGGAGGCCCCACAGATGCCCCACAGATGCTCAATAGAGTTTAGGTCTGGAGACATGCTTGGCCAGTCCATCACCTTTACCCTCAACTTCTTTAGCAAGGCAGTGGTCATCTTGGAGGTGTGTTATGGGTCGTTATGTTGGAATATTGCCCTGCGGATCATGCTCTGCTTCAGTATGTCAGTGTACATGTTGGCATTCATGGTTCCCTCAAATGAACTGTAGCTCCCCAGTGCCTCTTATGCAGCCCCAGACCATGACATTCCCACCACCATGCTTGACTGTAGGTAAGACAGGCAGCAAGACACACTTGTCTTTGTACCCCTCACCTGGTTGCCACCATACACGTCTGACACCATCTGAACCAAACAAGTACATCTTGGCTCAACAGACCACAGGACGTGGTGCCAGTAATCCATGTCCTTAGTCTGCTTGTCTTCAGTAAACTGTTTGTGGGCTTTCTTGTGCATCATCTTTAGAAGAGGCTTCCTTCTGGGATGACAGCCATGCAGACCGATTTGATGCAGTGAGCGGTGTATGGTCTGAGCACTGGCAGGCTGAGCTCCCACCCCTTCAACCTCTGCATTTATACTGGCAGCACTAATACATCTATTTCCCAAAGACAACCTCTGGATATGAGGCTGAGCATGTGCACTCAACTTCATAGTTACATAGTAGGTGAGGTTGAAAAAAAGACACCTCCATCAAGTCCAACCTATGTGTGCGATTATATGTCAGTATTACCTTGTATATCCCTGTATGTTGTGGTCGTTCAGGTACTTATCTAATAGTTTCTTGAAATTATCGATGCTCCCCGCTGAGACCACCACCTGTGGAAGGGAATTCCACATCCTTGTCACTCTTACAGTAAAGAACCCTCTACGTAGTTTAAGGTTAAACCTCTTTTCTTCTAATTTTAATGAGTGGCCACGAGTCTTGTTAAACTCCCTTCCGTGAAAAAGTTTTAACCCTATTGTGGGGCCACCAGTACGGTATTTGTAAATTTAAATCATATCTCCTCTCAAGTGTCTCTTCTCCAGAGAGAATAAGTTCAGTGCTCGCAACCTTTCCTCATAACTAATATCCTCCAGACCCTTTATTAGCTTTGTTGATCTTCTTTGTACTCGCTCCATTTCCAGTACATCCTTCCTGAGGACTGGTGCCCAGAACTGGACAGCATACTCCAGGTGCGGCCGGACCAGAGTCTTGTAGAGCGGGAGAATTATCGTTTTATCTCTGGAATGAATCCCCTTTTTTAATTCATGCCAATATTCTGTTTGCTTTGTTAGCAGCAGCTTTACATTGCATACCATTGCTGAGCCTATCATCTACTCGGTCCCCCAGGTCCTTTTCCAACCTAGATTCCCCCAAAGGTTCTCCCCTCAGTGTATAGATTGCATTCATATTTTTGCCATCCAAATGCATTATTTTACATTTTTCTACATTGAGCCTCATTTGCCATGTAGTTGCCCATCCCATTAATTTGTTCAGTTCTTTTTGCAAGGTTTCCACATCGTGTGGAGAGGTTATTGCCCTGATTAGCTTAGTATAGTCCGCAAATACAAAGATTGAACTGTTTATCCCACCCTCCAGGTCGTTTATGAACAAATTAAACAGGATTGGTCCGAGCACAGAACCCTGAGTACTCCCCATTTATCACCACCCTCTGAACTTGCCCTTGTAGACAGTTTTCAATCCATGTACTCACCCTATGGTCCATGCCAACGGACCTTATTTTGTATAGTAAACGTTTATGGGGAACTGTGTCAAATGCTTTTGCAATATCCAGATACACCACATCTATGGCCTTCGTTTATCTAGATGGCAACTTACCTCCTCATAGAAGGTTAATAGATTGGTTTGGCAAGAACGATTCTTCATGAATCCATGCTGATTACTGCTAATGATACCATTCTCATTACTAAAATCTTGCATATAGTCCCTTATCATCCCCTCCAAGAGTTTACATACTATTAATGTTAGGCTAACTGGTCTGTAATTCCCAGGGATGTATTTTGGGCCCTTTTTAAATATTGGTGCTACATTGACTTTTCTCCAATCAGCTGGTACCATTCCAGTCAGTAGACTGTCAGTAAAAATTAGGAACAATGGTCTGGCAATTACTTGACTGAGTTCCCTGAGTACTCCCAGGTGCAAGCCACCTGGTCTCGGTGATTTATTAATGTTAAGTTTCCCCAAGTCTAATTTTAATTCTGTCCTCTGTTAACCATGGTGGTGCTTCCTGTGATGTGTCATGAGGATAAACACTGCAGTTTTGGTTACTGAAACCCCCCCGATTCCCTCGTGAAGACTGAGGAGTAGAATAAATTCAATACTTTTGCCATCTCCCCATCCTTTGTAACCAGATGTCATTCATTCTTTATGGGGCCAATATGGTCTTTCCTCCTTTTTTACTATTTACATAGTTAAAGAATTTCTTGTTTTTTTTTTTTTTGCTCTCCTCCGCTATGTGTCTTTCATGTTCTATCTTAGCCTTCCTTATTGCATCCTTACATTTCTTGTTGCATTCTATATAAAGTCTGAATGCTGATGATGATCCCTCAACCATGTATTTTTTGAAGGCCTTTTCCTTTGCTTTTATATGCATTTTTACATTGGAGTTAAGCCATCCAGGACTTTTGTTTGCTCTTTTAAATTTATTATCCAATGGAATGCATTGGCTAATACCCTTATTTAATATGATCTTAAAGCAAACCCATCTCTCCTCCGTGTTCTTTGTTCCTAAGATTTTATCCCAATTTGTGCCTTCTAGCAAGGTGCGTAGTTTACGGAAGTTGGCTCTTTTGAAATATAGTATTTTTGTATTCCCCCTTTGTTTCCTATTTGTGTGATTTATACTGAAGCCAATTGACCTGTGTTCGCTGTTACCTAAATTGCCCCGTATTTCCACATTCATGATCAGGTCTGTATTGTTGGTAATCAGTGTATCCAGTAACGCTTTATTGTCCTGCAAGACATTTAGGAACTGGCGAGTCTTAGATAAATGCCTAGTTCCCTCCGTGCTCAGTCTGGATAATTAAAATCCCCCATTATGATAACACTTCCCATCCTTGCTGCTAATCCAGTTTGTGATAGGAGATCTGTCTCCCCTTCCTCCCTCAGGTTAGGAGGCCTATAGCATACTCCCAGTATTATTTTCCCCTTAGCTTCATCCCTTTGGAGCTTTACCCATAAGGATTCCACCTCCTCCCTAGCTCCCTTAGTGATGTCATCTCTCACATTCACTTGTACATTATTCTTGATATATAAGTATACCCCTCCCCCTTTATTTCCCTTTCTATCCTTGCGATAAAGGTTATACCCTTGAATAGTTGACAGCCAATCATGAGAGCTGTTGAACCAGGTCTTTGAAATTCCCATAAAATCCAAATCTTCCTCGTACAACAGTATATCTAGTTCACCCATCTTGTCTGCCAGGCTCCTGGCATTGTTGAACATGCCACGTAGTTTTGACTGGTCGCATATTATCCTCTTATTGGGTGTTCCGAGATTGCAACTAGGACTTGCTACTATACTCATCTTGGACCCTCCCCCGTCGCCTAATTTAAAAACCCCTCTAACTTTTTGGCCATCTTCATTCCCAGCTGATCTGCACCCTCCTCATTTAGGTGCAGTCCATCCCTTCTATAGCAATAATACGTCTGTTTCCCAAAGACAACCTCTGGATATGATGCTGAGCATGTGCACTCAACACCTTTGGCCTGTTAAACCGCTGTATGGTCTTGACCACTGTGCTGCAGCTCAGTTTCAGGGTCTTGGAAATCTTCTTATAGCCTAGGACATCTCTATGTAGAGCAACAATTCTTTTTTCAGATCCTCAGAGAGTTCTTTGCCATGAGGTACCATGTTGGACTTCCAGTGACCAGTATGAGAGAGTGAGAGCGATAACACCAACTCTAACACACCTTCTCCCCATTCACACCTGAGACCTTGTAATACTAATGAGTCACATGGCACCAGGGAGGGAAAATAGCTAATTGGGCCCAATTTGGACATTTTCACTTAGGGGTGTACTCACTTTTGTTGCCAGCAGTTTAGCCATTAATGGCTGTGTGTTGAGTTATTTTGAGGAGACAGCAAATTTACACTGTTATACAAGCTGTACACTTACTACTTTATATTGCAGCAAAGTAATTTCTGTAGTGTTGTCACATAAAAAAATATAGTAAAAATATTTTTTTAAATGTGAGGGGTGTGCTCACTTTTGTGGGATAGTGTATATCAAACTCAATGCAGGGACAAGCTCACAGTCTCTTTAGGAAAACACCATGTTTAATGCACAGGACATTTCCAAACAGAAGAAAAAGGCATCTTGCCATCAAACAAAAACAAACTTCTGCTCTACCGAGCCTTACTGTGTCCGTAGTCTGACCAGTCCTTGGTTGTGTAGTAAGTGTCCGTAGAAACGCAAGTCCTTGTATCCAAAGTCAGGGTTTTGCAGCCATGCTCCTAGATGCCTCCTCGGAGACACACACTCTCTCCCTGAGAGCTAGGACCAGCTGTTTTAATCAAGACCTGAAAAGGAAAACATCAAACTGCGGTCCACGGACTTGGCAGTCTGTCCCACCCAGAGCTCTATCAGACTCCCAATAAAACCAGCTCCAGAACAGACTTTAGCAACACAGAGTAAAGAACTATCCTTCTTTACCCTGAAGTCTTTGCTGGTATTGTCTTAGATTATAATTCTAAGAATCAGTGGAGGACAGGGGCGGACTGACCATTGGGGCACTCGGGCACTGTCCGAGGGCCCCATGCCACTAGGGGGCCCATCAGGGTTGCCAGCCTCAATAAAACCAGGGACAGTATGTGTCTGTGTGTGTATACTGTGTGGCCCCATAATCTCCTATTGCCCAGGGGCCCCATAATCTTCTATTGCCCGGGGCCCCATAATCTCCTATTGCCCGGGGGCCCCATGAGTTGTCAGTCTGCCCCTGGTGGAGGAACATATATCCCATCAATTACTTTTCCTGTCATTTTAACTTATTTCACAGGCACCCCACTACAATATTTATATTGATATACACATAGTACATCATCAATTTTGTGCATTTGCTTTAATAAATAACTGAAATAAAAAAAATTCTGCTTGTCATTCAGTTTTCCATAAACAATTTTTAATACAATTGGCATATTTATCTGAATCTGTCTTTATATCAGCCTCCTGTAATTTCTTGCAATCTGCAGAGTGCTCAGTGTGACCCTCCCCTATGGTACCCATGCAACTCCTTCTGCTGGTCTAACACTGTAAACTTTCTTACTGGAGGGTGCACTAGTATTTTGCACTAGTGTAATGCTTCTACTTGTCAAACAAAACCAAAGAAAATTCCCAGCTCTACTTACCGACTAGTCTGCACCCAACCAAATTAAGCTAACAGTAGGCGTTAAAAACAGGGGTTTAGTTTGCACAAACTTCCAACGATCGGCGGTGTTCCATGGCCTTACCTTATGCTGCAGCAGAGTTCCAGGGATGAGGACGATGACAAGGTGGTTGTGTTGGTGCTGAATCCGGGGTAGGGCTCCTGGAAGAGACTGTTGCTGCTCCTTCTGGCTGAACAGGAAGCAAGTCCTGAGACCCGATTCCTAATGGGCCGGGAGGAAAAGCAGGAAGACATTAGCGAATATTAATTTGCTAATGTCACACCAGTGGGTGGGCTCGGGGTGCAATGCTCTGTGCCAATTAGCCTCAGGCTCTAATCACGTTCTTAAAAAAAAAAACAACATTAAAATCCATGTGTCCAGTGCCCGGCATGGAGATTAGGGGTGGGGCGCATGGATTAGGGGTGCAGCCCCTGCAACCCTAATGAGTGGGCTGCCATTGATGCACATAGAACATAGTGCTAGTGGCGCGCTGACGCCGCTGAAGGCACTTCCATCTTCACCGGGTTTTCTTCCGGGTTTTCTGACTTTGTGATGACGTCACTCCCACACATGTACATGGTAGCCACTGTTTATGGCACAGGACGCTTTCAGAGTGCAATGCGCCGGAGTTGCCATCGGCTGCAACTACAGAAATATCTCCTAAACGGCGCATGTTTAGGAGATATTTACAGTACCTATATGTAAGCCTCATTATAGGCTTACCTATAGATAAAATTCATGCATGGGTGTTTACTCCCACTTTAAGAACCTGGCTTTGCTGTCTGCCAGGGGTTCCTGGCTGAACAGAATTGCAAACCCTTTAGATATAAGAGTCCACATATACATGTTTTATTTAGTGGCTTGCCTGAAGCTCAGCTTTAATGAAAGATCAGTGCTGGTTCAGCTTCTTTCAAACAAAGGGAGCTTTGATATGAACTGAATAAGCAATTAAACTCAGTGCCCTACTATTATGACACATGCCATTACAAGTAGAATTGAACAACGGGTCCGAAAGTTTTTATTTTATTTTTATATATGAATAGGAATTAACTACAAACAAGAATAAAATCATATAGACAAAAATACACTTTTAAATACAGATCTGTGAATGGGCTGTTAACAAAGCAAACTCAAATCATACTTTGACATTTAACAATGTAAGGAGTTGGATTCTAGGAAACTTCTACTCCCTCCTACAATAAAATTTTATAGAGAAAAAAAGATAAAAACAAAGAAAAGTGACACAACTAAGGAGTCCAGTTAAACTCAATGCACACAATTTCACATTCCTCGAAACGTTCTATTGTCCAAATCATAAACCCAAAAAGGGGAAGTTAAACTCTATTTACGCAACTGAATTGGAACTATTTCTTAAAAATAGAACTTGATCGTAAAAAAACACTGTTCCGCTGAAAGCCACTGGTGACATAGCTAAAAACCCCTAATGGAAAAATGAACAAGATTAAATTTTCTCCACCACTACACATTCCCAAAATGTAGGACCCACAATTCCCATCTATAGTGTGACATCCAGATAACTTTTGGAGTCCAAAACAAAAGGTTAGTAATATGTACTAGACATGTGCAGAGTGAAATACTTTGTTTCGGAATTTAGTTTTCGTCCGAAAAATTGCATTCCACATGAATTACGGTCAAATCTGTCTTTGAAGGCTTATGGTGTCTGTCGAATGTATAAAGAAGATTAGACGGATCTGCTAAACTCTATATAGCCTATAGGCGGAGCATTTGACTCCGGAAATGTACAATTGCAGCGTCGTGCAGTTTCGATGCTCCGTCGAATATTATTATAAACGTGTGTGTTTTTCGTTGCTTTGTCGAATCTCCGTCGTTCATGTTGAATGAATGGTCTAAGTCTCACAGTGTCAGGTGTCAGATAGTGAGTGACTGATAATAACGAATATGGCGGCACATTCGACCACAGGTTCAATAGACACAGATTGTTATTGTCAGAGTCACGTCAAATCTCCTATTCTATATCGAACTGTTGTAAATAACGAAAACGAAAATAAAGCATATATTTATGTTGGATATTTAGTTTTTCGGATTCTGCACTTTCGTTATCGTTTGTCAAAACGAAAACGAAAATACCTGAAATTCGGACGAAAATGCATTCGGACTAAAACAAATGCACATGTCTAATATATACAGGTGTCGAAACCCCCTAGTGTTGGGACTTTATAGGTACTACCATATGAACAATATTAGAAAAAATATAAAAATATTTTATTATATAAAGAGAAAAAAAAAATACATAATTACAATAACAGAGAAAAAAAAACACACATAAGTAGTCAAGGATGCATAGTAAATATACAGACAATAGCGGATTGGTATATTGGAATAACCCAAGTCCAATGGCATTTCAGAGATGAGTTGTATTCTCCTTCATCAGGGTTTTTTTTCAGGCAATCCAATGTCTAGACTACACTATGCATCCTTGACTACTTATGTGTGTTTTTTTTCTCCCCTTTGCATGAGTCAATGAGACTTGGGTGATCACAGATGGGAGTATGGGGTCAATCCCGGCACCCTACCAATCAATCCCGGCACCCTACCACATGATCAGCTGTCAGTCAATCACAGCTGATCACGTGATGTAAACAGAAGATCAGTAATCGTTATTTGTTTTCTCCTCACGCTGACAGTTTGAGGAGAACAAAAAGCCGATTAATGACTTCTGTACAAGGGAAATCAGTCCCAAAGAGGAAGAGGCGAGGCCGCCTCATCTGTGCCAACCAGTACAGCCTGCCAGCGCTACCTGCCTGTGCCCACAGTGCCATGAATCAGTGCATAACAGTGCCAACAATCAGTCCCACCTATCAGTGCCCGCGAGTGCCATCTATCAATGCCCACCAGTGGTCCCAATCAGTGCCTCATCAGTGCCACCTAGCAGTGCTGCCTATCAGTATCACCTACCAGTGCCAATCAGTGCCCATCGCTGCCACCTATCAGTGCCCATCAGTGGCAGCTATAAGTGCCAGCAATTAGTGACACCCATTAGTGCCCTTCAGTGCCACCTATCAATGCCCTTCAGTGCCACCCATCAGTAGCACCTCTCACTGTCCACCAGTGCCACCTATCAGTGCCCACCAGTGCCACCTCATCAGTGCCCACCAGTGCCACATATTAATGCACATCAGTGTCGCCTTACCAGTGCCCATCAATGCAACCTATCAGTGACCAACAATGCAGCCTCATCAGCGTACATCAATGAAGGAGAAAAATGACTTGTTTGCAAAATTTATTAACAAAATATAAATATATATTGTATTTTTTTTTTTTATTTGTTCTTTTTTAATTTTTCAAACAAAAAATAAAAAACCCAGAGGTGATCAAATACCACCAAAAGAAAGCTCTAGTTGTGGCGAAAAAATTATAAAAATTGCATTTCGGTACAGTGTTGTATGACTGCGCAATTGTTCAAGGAGTGACAGCGCTGAAAGCTGAAAATTGGTCTGGGCAGGAGGGGGGTTTAGGTGCCCAGTAAGCAACTGGTTAACCACTCCCCTTTTGCTGCAGAGGCAGTGGCCAGGGGTATTCACATGTTACAACTACAATGCTTTGCATCGCAGTGGCAGCAAGAACTATACCCCCTGTCGCCCCAAGTGAATGAGGCTGTCAGGGGCCAGGGACTGGATTTGGGCATGGGACTTCTGCTGTGTCTGGCAATGATTCTTCTCGCTCAGCTACCTGAGATGCTGGACAGCACCCTGTCTGATCCATTATACAACCCTACCTCTTGCCTTGACTTCTGCTGAACCTTGAACTCTTTGCTCCTCCCATGAAATTCCTGATTTAAGCCAAGCTTCTTCTGCACTTCTTGTTTGCCAGATTATTGTGCCCCCTTCAGCCAGTATCTAGCTCTCATCTTCCCTGCTGCCGTCCATATTTTTCTACCAGTCATTATCGTCCCAACCTGCAACTACTCATTACTGACCTTTTGGCTTGTTTACTGACTAGGCTTCTGTTTGATCCTCACCTGCATATCCACTACTGGACCCCAACTTGCTCACCTCCTGGTGGGGCAATCCTGAGGACCCCAATGGTACAAACAGCAAAATACATCTTCACCATCAGGAGCTCTGGTGAACAATGGTCAGTAGTTAGACTCTGCACCTCAGGTGAGCCCACGTCATCCACCAGGGTGACTGTCTTTGTACCTATCCTGCTGGTTGGTGATAGTCACGCAACTGCTGTAGCAACTGGTCTTCAAGCCCAACCCCTGATCGTAACAGAGGCTGCAACCGCCCCACAACTGCATACAATGAATGCATTTACGGCACGGTTATCCAGTATTTAGGATATTTTGAGCTGTCCCCACCATAACCAAGTAATATTGGGGAAATCTTCCAATAGGTACACTAGTTCTAGTGACCTGGGGACAGGGATTTGCAGTGATTTCCTCTCACTTCCTGTTTGGCTATTGGACAGGAAGTGAAGTGAAATCTCCGCTAGGTGACACAGATGGCAAAAAAATCTGACAGGATTTATAACCTTCCCTTGCTCTACTCAATTTTTTTTTTTAAGTTTTGCCTATAGGTCTACTTTAAAACACACTACTATAGGTAATGTCTGTGTCCTTACATGGAGGTTTGTAGTAGAGGTCGACCGATATGGGTTTTTCTCTGGCCGATGACGATATTTAGAAATCGCGGCGGCCGATATATAATGCCGATTTTTTTTGGCCCGATACGTTAGGCCGATTTATTTATTTATTTATTTTTTCCCTTCATTTCATAAAATCTAACAGTTAGACCCCTTTCACACTGGGGCATTTTTCATGTGCTTTTGGGATAAAAATAATGCCTGTAAAGTGCGTGCAAAACGGCTCCCCTGCAGTCTCAGTGTGAAAGCCTTCACACCGGGGCGTTGCGCTGGCAGAATGTTAAAAAAAGTCCTGCAAGCAGCATCTTTGGCGTGGTGTATACCGCTCCTCCACCACTCCAGCCCATTTAAATGAATGGGCATCGCTGCCAAATCACTTTGCATTTTAGCGGTGCTACACAGGTGCATTTAACCCCTTCATCGGACGCTAGCTGGGTTATAAGCGCCCCGCTGGCGGCCGAATAGCGCCGTTAAAATGACAGTAAAAAAAACTATATCTTAAATATTAAATACACAAAAACAGGTAATAAAAACTTTAGGATGAAAAAAAAATGGGCTAACTTTACTGTTTCCTTTTTTTTCCCCAAAAAAAGGGTTTGGAATACCGCTGTGCAAATACCGTGTGACATAATATATTGCAACAACCGCTATTTTATTCCCTTCCCTGGGGTCTCTGCTAAAAAAAATATTTATATAATGTTTGGGGGTTCTAAGTGATTTTCTAGCAGAAAATACAGTATTTTTACTTGTAAGCAACAAGTGTCAGAAAAGATTTAGTCTTTAAATGGTTAAACTGAAAACTCCTACAGTTCAGTCCATTGATAAGTATAAACATTGTATCTCTTCTTCTTCTTTTCTCAGACTTGGCAGGCTGCCCAGATAGGAGACACAAATCGCTTCACGGGAAGATTTCAGGCAACTTACACTGACTTCTGTTACAGAAGTCATTTACAAGTCGCTCTGAAGTTTTAAATCTCCCTAATCTCCCTTTTTTATCAGTACAATCGGCCGATGACGATTAATTAAAAAATGCCAAAAATCGGCCGATATATCGGTCGACCTCTAGTTTGTAGTAAACACCAGCTACAGTGAGGGAAAAAAGTATTTGATTCCCTGCTGATTTTGTACATTTGTCCACTGACAAACAAATCATCAGTGTATAATTTTATAGGTAGATTTTTTTTAACAGTGAGAGACAGAATAACAACAAAAATATCCATAAAAATGCATTTAAAAAAAGTTATAAATTGATTTGCATTTTAACGAGTGAAATTAGTATTTGACCCCTTCACAAAACATGGCTTAGTACTTGGTGGCAGAACCCTTGTTGGCAATCGCAGAGGTCAGACGTTTCTTGTAGTTGCCCACCAGGTTTGCCCACATCTCAGGAGGGATTTTGTCCCACTCCTCAGTTATTACAAAGCAGGTACTTTGTTTATCACATAGGTTGTTAAAATAAAGGAGAGAAGGCCAAAATTAAAGCTTTGATGAATATTTGTGGGCTTATAGTATTTAATATCATAATACAGTATTTATATAGTAAGAACGGTTTGCAGAGCACTTTACGAAATAAAGGCAGACGGTACAGTTAAAATACACTTCGATGCATGTGGTTCACACTTGTTAGAGCTTACAATCTAAAAGTCTGCCATTTCAAGCAAATCTTTCTGGTTGTAAGATTATTGTGTTGTATCACAGGCTGAAATACTGCAGAAGCCACCTTTACAGAGTACTAAGCAGTGGAAATAAAATGACTGTTTGGCAAGCTTGTACCAGCATAGAAGCTGTAAACAGTTGTAGCTTAATGCAGCTCTGTGCCTGAACACAGAAAATACAAAGCTGTATCCTGGCCTAGGCCGACAAGGCCCAGGCCTAGGGCAGCACTTTGCAGGGGGGCTGCAGGAAAAGAGTCCCCGCCGGCATGCGCTGCACTGATAGTGTAGCACCAGTCTTATGGGCCCGACTGGGCTGAGGGGCAATTTAGTCTAGCGCTCCACATAAAGTGGCCTCACTGTTTCCGGTATGCGGGCGGCTGGCATTCCGCAACCGTGGGGGGGGGGGGGGGGAGGCGCCACTTCTAATTTTGACTGTCCTCTCATCCTGGACTACAAACCTTCCTCACTGTGCTATATGTTCTCTGCTGCACCATTGGCATGATTATATCTTCTTAGTCCTCTCCATAAAATTATCCAAAATTTTGGGCATAAAGTAGAACTATAGGCAACACTTTTTATTTTTCATTTTGGATAGAGTAAGGGAGGGTTATAGCCCCTACCAGTTTCTTTTTTAAGCATTCTTGTCCCATTGCAGAGATCTCCCTTCACTTCCTGCCCCATAGCCAAACAGGAAGTGAGAGGAAATCTATGCAAACTAAGGGAATCCATTGCCTCCATCGCCAGGCCCTCAGAACTAGTGCCTCAAAAATTTCAGGGTGGGTCTTAAGCAGCAATGGGTGTGGCCTTGAGTGTTGCAAACCACTGCTCAGACTGTCAGCTCTATATAAATCATGAATAATAATAATAATAATAATAATGCAGTCCATTCCATTTGAATGGACCCAAACACCACAATCCATAGTTAACATGCACTTGCAGAATTTTTTTCCATTGTAGTGCACCGTAACATATAGATAGTTCATATATGTGCACTTTAATGCGCTAAAATGCATACATTTGACAGTGGGCTGCCTAGGTGTGTTGGGGTGCCAATCACAACAAATGGTAATGCACTGCAGTATGAAATATGCATTACATAATACACAGGTCTGAACTGGGTTTAAATAAACTCCAAAGATAAAACGATAATTCTCCCGTTCTACAAGACTCCGGTCCGGCAGCACCTGGAGTATGCTGTCCAGTTCTGGGCACCAGTCCTCAGGAAGGATGTACTGGAAATGGAGCGAGTGCAAAGAAGGGCAACAAAGCTAATAAATGGTCTGGAGGATATTAGTTATGAGGAAAGGTTGTGAGCACTGAACTTATTCTCTCTGGAGAAGAGACACTTGAGAGGGGATATGATTTCAATTTATAAATACCGTACTGGTGACCCCACAATAGGGAAAAAAAAATTTGCAGAAGGGAGTTTAACAAGACTCGTGGTCACTTATTAAGGTTAGAAGAAAAGAGGTTTAACTTTAAATTACGTATAGGGTTCTTTACTGTAAGAGCGGCAAAGATGTGGAATTCCCTCCCACAGGTGGTGGTCTCTGCGGGGGGGGGGGGGGGGCATCGATAGTTTCAACTATTAGATAAGCATCTGAACAACCACAACATACAGGGATATACAATGTAATACTGACATATAATCACACACATAGGTTAGACTTGATGGACTTGTGTTTTTTTTCAACCTCACCTACTATGTAACTATGTAACTATCTGATGCACATATTTACATGCAAATTGTGCTGCATTGAGCATTTAATAGTATTATTATTATTATACAGGATTTATATTGCGCCGACAGTTTACGCAGTGCTTTACAACATACAGGGGGGAATCAGAGGGCCCTGCTCATTAGCGCTTACAATCTAGGAGGAAGTTATACAAAAGGGTAATAGCTGTGAGGGCCTAATATGAATAATATGAATATAGGCCAGTCAATACACAGGGGAAAAGAAAAAAATAAGAAAAAAATTGCATATTTAAGACTACAGTATTTTGTGATTTTTTGACTTTGTGTTACAGATCTGTACATACCTATGTGAATGCTTCCATTTAAACCAATGCATCTGCGTTTTTGGATCCATAAATTAAAAAAAACAAATGTAAGTGTTATTTTTACAGCTTTGTGAATGAGGCTCTAAATGTTCAAAAACAGATGCAATGCAGTTATGTGTTTTTACTGCATTTTTACCATGGAAAAAAAAATATTCTGCGTGTTTCTTCCTTACTTTAATGAAAAAAAAAAGTGTGTATAGAAATGCGCAAAAAGGTGTTGCCGTAAAATGCACAAGAAGAACATAAAACACATGCACCAAAAATATCCATTGCTGCAAATGTGCAAGTGTGAAAGAAACACCCCGTGTCTGACCACTTTCATGAAAAACTAAAGTTAGAATCTCTTTAGGATGGATTCATTAAAATCACTTTACAAAAGTCAGAGCTGGCAAAAAAACAAACAAAAAAAACCCTCCTTGTCTCTTTATATCCTCCACATTGCCTTGTCATCTTACAATACACAGATTTCCCCCTATTCAAGTATATTCAAAATGACTGGGGACAATTTCCCTGCACTGATTGATGTGCCCCATAACATGCCACAACCCACAGCTTTACCCAGGGCACACAGATAAATGTTTCTTTCTGATTTGGCAAAAAAAAAAAAGTGAGACTGGTGAAATTTTGCCAATTTTTCCTAAAGTCAAAAGGAATTGTGCTTAAAGCCCCATACACACTATCAGATTTTCTGCTGATTTCTTCCATCAGATTTACCAAAACCATATAATACGAGGTCAAACCTTAGGAGTTTCAATGTGTATGCAATCAGGCAGGCCCTTCCACTACATGGTTTTGGTAAATCTGAAGAAAAAAATCTGCAGAAAATCTGAGTGTGTATGGGGCTTAAGTTACTCCTAATATGGGAAATCCTTTTAACTAGTCTAGATCTGTAGTTTTGCAACAATATAACCCTTCACTAACGATGATCAAATGCACACAAAAACCTAAGAGAATTAAAAAAAATACTACCTTAAATACACCACAAAAACAGCAAAAAAAGAAGAATAAAAAACACACTATTCTAAATACACCACAAAAAATAAAAATAAATAAAAATAAACAAAAAAAAACAATCATACAACAGCTCTCTTTAAAAAAATATAATTTGTACTAATAATTTGTATATTTTTATTTCTACCTAAGCAGCTCAGTAAGTGAAATTTAGAGTTTCTGCCTTAGCAAAATGTTTCTGATCGCAAAATTGGTAATTGCGCATCAAGATCAGTTTTGCCAAAATCACTCAGGCTCCTCCCACTTTTTTTTACTATATACTGCTCTCCTTACTTTCTAGCAATTCTTTAATAATAAAAAAAAAAAAAAAGTAAAAAAAAAAAAAAATGTGCAAATAGAAAAAAAATAAACATTTCTTCTTGCAGGGAGTCAACAGGGAAAAGAAGGTTGACTTATACTTTTTAATAATCACAAATCACTTCCTTTCTTAGCTGTACCAAATTATATTGCAAAACAATATGCAATGCAGCCAATGACTTACTTTAAAAAAGAAACAAAATATTAAAAAACATTTAAAAATAATCATCGTCTGGCAAAGAAAGAGTTGAAAACTGTGGCAAAAAAAAAAAAAAAAAAGAGAGAGACCCAGAAGCCTTCCTAAGATAAAGTTTGTGTTCCTAAAGTGACAAGTATATACATATGAATTGGTTTATGGACGCCAAATTCCTTCCACCGCCAACGTATTTAAATCAGGGTGATGGGAAGATGGTGCAGGACCACAGACAGCCCACGGAGGGACCACACTGCTCAGGACTGGACGGACCTGAGCCGAATATTCGGCTCCTACTTACAATCCTGGACTAGAAAACATTACTTTATTAATTGGACCTAGAAATAATTTATTTCATTTTTTTAGATCAATTAATACACAAGAAGACTAAAAGAAAAGGGTATGTATTGTCGTTATTGTTATCATTTATAAAGGCGGGGAACTAATAATTCATCAATTAGTACATCTAACACAAAGAAATTACCGGGAAATCTCTTTCAATCTCGATCTCTTATTGCTTTTTTTTTTTTTCGGGCATAAAATTCATTGCATAAAAGTCGTTTTATTCCTGGATTAAAACGAATTCTTTGCGTTTTATAACAAAACGTTATTTCAATAAACGAATATTTGATCACAATAATTACATGAAATAATTGAACACAATGTATCCTGTATACAGACACCAGGAGGTATACTACCGATATTTAAATTTTAATAAAAAAATAAAAAAATGATTGTACAAAGAATTTGGTTAAACAAAGCTATTAAAAAGAAAGCACTGACAAATTAAGAAGAAAACGAATTGAATTAATGCCGATCTAGCGCCTACATACCGCCTACTTACCTCCTATTATTTCAAGGCTTTTTAGCTGATATTTCGTTACAAAACGAAAATAAATACCGTCTTTATTTACTAACTTAAACGACTTTTAGTTAACGAAGACAATTATACCGCTTGTATAAAATATTTAGTGTATAAAACTTTTTTTGTGTACCGGAATAATCGTTATAAGTGTATAAAATGTTAGAATAACAGAGCATTTGTGTAGAAGTCATCGGTTTCCCCCCCGGAGCCCCGGAGAAGAGGGCACTCACAGCTCTCCATTGTTTTCTCCAATTTGCATAATATTTCTTTCTTAACATTGGCCATCACTTCCCATCCCCCTCCACAGCCCACTCACAAGGGGCAGCGCAGTCCTCCTGGCGGTCCGCTCTCTAGTAAAGACTCCTTTCATTCAGAGAGCTGCAGCCTGGAGGAGTGAGGACAGCGTGCCCAGCGCCCACCTACCACTACCACCCAGAATGGTAAGAGCCCCATAGACCCTCTGCCAACTGCTGTCTATAGTGGAGTGCCCCCCCCCCCCCCCCATCTATTAGTGTAAAACAGGGAAAGCTTTAATATGAACCTTGTTCTGATATATATATAATATATATATCAGGGAAAATAAAATACACATCCCGGTGTACATTACAGACATTTCCAAACTGACACAATGACTTTGATGACTTTCATTAGCGCAAGGGAAAAAATGTGCCATCTCACAATGTCTGCAATATCACATTTGTCCACACGGCGGCGCACGAATGAAAAAGAATCCAGAAGGATATTTGGGGGGGGATCCGGACGATGTATGAGGGGTGCAGCATGTACACTGTTCTACACCAGGCCAAGACTGCTGACAAGTATTCTGGGGTGCATGTGACCGTGTTGGGAAGATCTGATCACATATATATATATATATATATATATATATATATATATATATATATATATATATATATATATATATATATATATATATATATGTGTGTGTGCGATAATTCGGAGGATCTCAATATAGGTAACAGTTGGGGAGATGTGATCTCATATATAATATAAGTCAGTGTTGAGAAAATCGGAAAATCGGATCAACATATGCAATTTAAGTGATTATAGGGAATATCTCATAAGTAATTGCTGGGAGGACTGATCGCATATATAAATTAAGTGATTATTGGAAAGAGGTGATCATATATGTAATATAAGTCACTGTTGGCAAAATCGGATCATTACATGTAATATAAGTGATTATAGGGAAGATTTGATCAGTACATGTGTTATATAAGCGACTGTTAAAAGATCTGGCCATATATGTAATATAATGGCCTGTGTTGGGAAGGTTTGATAATATATGTATAGAAAAGTGAATGTTGGGACCTTATCTTGCATGCTATAAGTGACTATATGGGGGGATTTACTAAAACCGGTGCTGGTACAGCTGTGCATGGGGACCAGTTTCCAACTTTATCTTGTTCAATGAAGCGTTGGTAATAAACCATGGAAGCTGATTGGTTGCAAGGAAGAGCTGCACCAGATTTTGCACTCTTCAGTTTTTGATCATATATGTCCTATAAGTGACTGTGATGGGAAGAGGGAAGAGGGAAGATCTGATCATATATGTCCTAAGGGACTGTGATGGGAAGAAAATATTCTATATGTTCTATAAGTGACTGTGATGGGAAGATCTGATCATATATGTTTTATAAATGACTGTGATGGGAAGATCTGATCATATATGTTCTAAAAGTGACTGTGATGGGAAGATCTTATCATATATGTCCTATAAGTCACTGTGATGGGAAAGTCTGATCACAGGTTATATAAATTATTGTGATGGGAAGATCTTATCATATATGTCCTATAAGTGACTTGATGGGAAGATCTGATCATATGTTATATAAATGACTGCGATGGGAAGATCTGATCATATATGTTCTACAAGTGACTGTGTTGGGAAGATCTGATCATATGTTCTATAAGTGACTGTGATGGGAAGATCTTATCATATATATTATTGTTATATAAGTGACTGTGTTGGGGAGATCTGATCGTATATGTTATATAAGTGACTGTGCATAAAGATCTTATCATATATGTTATATGTGACTGTGATGGGAAGATCTGATTATATATGTTATAGGAAGTGACTTTATTTTTTAAAAACACTAACGATTCATATCATTTTATAATAGATATCTGCTGCGCATCGACCAGAAGATTGCAGGGGAAAAAGTAACCACACTTTTACGTTTTTTTCTTGTGGCATAGTATAGCCAGGCTTATAAAAACCTACCTGTGGTGTGATTTTGGTGGGACAATGTGTGGTGTTGTTTCCATTTTGTGAGGAGCCAGAAGCGGGCTGACCATTGTATTTGGGTGGAGTAGATCGGAACTGTCCAGCAATACACAGACCGATCTACAGATCACTGGAGGGAATTTGTGCGCTTTACCCGGGGAAACCCGCATAGAAGGGCCCAATTGTTTTACTATTTTCAGGCTTGTGTGTCTATGAATGTATTATTTATATGACAGTGATTTTATTAATACATATTGTACACTGATGACATGCACACGTCACACAGACTCACAAAGCTTTAACATACGGACGAGGCTGGGAATTTAGCCACATGCCTGCGTTTTTAATCCCATTGGTTACTGTCACTTTAAATATATTAAGAAGTATCCTTATCTACTAGCTCTGTGAATTGAGCCCATTGGATGAAAACCTTATTAATAGGTGAATATTGTCCTTCTAAAACATGAGACCCCCTTAGATGAGGCTGCAGAGCGACTCTTCTAAATGCGTGGAACTACACATCCATGCATGCCCAGCAGGACTTTACTTTTATGGGCACAATTAACCTTGTAGTCCCATCATGTTGGGCTGCAAAGCTGCTTTTATTCTGGCACCTCTGCAGCTGACACGTTAGATTGCTAGCTCTTGTAACTAAAATAAGTGTTGCTATTAGGCCATTCCATGTATTATTTTTATGAAGTTACTGATGTGCATTTGTTTGTAAAGATGATTAATAGACCTAAACTGGACCATTGTGTTATTATTGATGTGATTTGTGCTATTTGTTCTTTTTATATTATGATGGCTGTGCCATTTTTTTTTCTTATGATGTGGATTGTGCCATGTAAGTGTCCAGGACCTGCATAATGCATTGAAAACATTATTTTTATTCTGGTGGACCTGCATTGTGCCATGTGATTGTTCTGGTGGACCTGAATTGTGCCATGTGATTGTTCTGGTGGACCTGCATTGTGCCATGTGATTATTCTGGTGGACCTGCATTGTGCCATGTGATTGTTCTGGTGGACCTGCATTGTGCCATGTGATTGTTCTGGTGGACCTGCATTGTGCCATGTGATTGTTCTGGTGGACCTGCATTGTGCCATGTGATTGTTCTGGTGGACCTGCATTGTGCCATGTGATTGTTCTGGTGGACCTGCATTGTGCCATGTGATTGTTCTGGTGGACCTGCATTGTGCCATGTGATTGTTCTGGCGGACCTGAATTGTATGCTTTAGTTTTGTTCTGATGGACCTGCATTGTGCACTTTTTTTTTAATGATGGTTGTGTATTGTACCATGTATTTGTTTACATATGGGGCACTGTCCCGCGTGAATGTCGATAGACCTTCACTGTCCCATTGATTATTGATAGACCTTCACTGTCCCATTGATTATTGATAGATCTTCACTGTCCCATGTGATTATTGATAGACCTGCACTGTCCCATGTGATTATTGATAGACCTGCATTGTATTTTTTTTTCTTCCGATGGACCTGCATTGTCCTATCGATTATTGATAGACCTTTACCGTCCCATATGATTATTGATAGACCCGCACGGTCCCATTGGTTATTGATAGACCCGCATTGTAAAGTTTGTGTTCCGATGGACCTGCATTGTCCTATCGATTATTGATAGACCTGCATTGTCCCCTTGATTATTGATAGACCCGCACTGTCCCATGTGATTATTGATAGACCCGCACTGTCCCATGTGATTATTGATAGACCCGCACTGTCCCATGTGATTATTCATAGACCTGCACTGTCCCATTAGTTATTGATAGAACTGCACTGTAAAGTTGATTTGTGTTCCGATGGACCTGCATTGTTCTATCGATTGATAGACATGCACTGTCCCATTGATTATTCATAAACCTGCACTGTCCCATGTGATTATTAATAGATCTGCACTGTCCCATTGATTATTAATAGACCTTTACTGTCCCATGTGATTATTGATAGACCTGCACTGTCCCATTGATTATTGATAGACCTTTACTGTCCCATATGATTATTGATAGGCCTGCATTGTCCCATATGATTATTGATAGACCTTTATTGTCCCATAGGATTATTGATAGACCTGCACTGCCCCCTTAGTTATTGATAGACCTGCACTGTAAAGTTTATTTGTGCTCCGATAGACCTGCATTGTCCCATTGATTATTGATAGACCCGCACTGTCCCATGTGATTAGTCATAGACCTGCATTGTCCCATTAGTTATAGATAGACCTGCACTGTAAAGTTGATTTGTGTTCCGATGGACCTGCATTGTTCTATCGATTATTGATAGACCTGCATTGTCCCATTAGTTATTGATAGACCTGCACTGTAAAGTTTATTTGTGCTCCGATAGACCTGCATTGTGCCCCTGATTATTAATAGACCCACATTGTCCCATTGATTATTGATAGACCCGCACTGTCCCATGTGATTAGTCATAGACCTGCATTGTCCCATTAGTTATTGATAGACCTGCACTGTAAAGTTTATTTGTGCTCGGATAGACCCGCATTGTGCCATTGATTATTGATAAGTCAGCATTGTGTAGTTTATTTTGTTCCGATGGACCTGCATTGTCCCATCGGTATCCCGTGTCGGTGACTGTGCCCTGGGACGGGTCCAGTTTCCAGCACTCCCCGGGATTCCGGCAGTGGTGATGATGGGTGTCTGGCTGTCTTCTTCCTCTCCTGCGGTCACAGATGAGTGGGTTGTAGAGTAGAGCCCGGCTCGGTGTAATATTCCGGAAACCTTCTATATATGGAGGAGGGGCAGGGCCGGGGGGCCCGGATTCTGCCCTTATTAGGCTAGACCCGCCCGGACCGGAATCCAAAGCTCCGCTAAGTGTGCACGGAGGATCCGCCGATCACCTCCAGCCCCGGGCCCCTCTCCCTCCTCTCGCCGCCCCTGAGCCCATAAACTCCCCGATCTCTCCATCGCTGACAACAAATCCCATTCATCGGCCCGGGCAGCGCTACGCCCCGCCCACCTCCCATTCATACAGCGGCAAGCCCAATGCAAATCCCCGTGACGACACGCGGGAGGCGGGGCGCCCTTCCCTGTTCCTGTCCTTATTTGGTCCGTGACGTCACGGGTATTCAAAGCTCCAGAATAAATACTTACAGCGAACACTTTCCATGTACTGCCATTGATTAGCAGCGCGGCTCAGGAGACTTGTTAATAACCCGGGACCGGATCCGGGACCAATGACATCCCCGCGCATCACAGAATAGAGTCACCCAGCAGTGTCCTCCATACAATCCCACGCTGTTCTCCCCTCCGTCCGCCAATCTGGGGCTGTCACTGTATGAGATGATGACTGCCAAAACTGTAGACAAAATCCCACTGCCGATCGGGGGATTCGTCCATCAGATGCCGGAGGCCATGTACCCGCTGGATGAGTCTACTTTACCCACCTCTGTCACCATCTTCCCCAATATGGATCTGGGGGGACAGTACGACCAAATGGGCACTGGAGGTAAGAATACCCCCACCCCCATCATAGGGGTCCCCCAATATTACTACCCACCAAGGAGTCCCCCAATACCCCATCCCAGGGGTCCCCCTAATATTAATACCCCCATCCCAGGGGCCCCCCTATAATACACCCGACCCATCCAAGGGGAACCCCCATTAATACCCCCGACCCATCCCAGGGGTCTCCCTATAATACCCCCGAACCATTCCCGGGGTCCCCCCTAAGACCAGACATGACACTTCATGGGGCTTTCACACACCTGACAGTCCTTACATTGTACAGGGGACCAACTGATAGTCACCCGTTAATAGTTGTAGAGAGTGCTGGGTTACCTGCTGGTGACAGCGTGCTGGGCACAGACTAATGGTGAGCTGACAGTGCTGATGGGATGCTGATGAGAGTGTTGGGGACATTCTCCTGGTCGGTAGACAGTGTTGGGGACATGCTTTTGATCAGTGGAGTGTTTGGGACATGATGATGGTGAATAGACAGTGTTGGGGACACGCTGACGACCAGTGAAGTTCTGGGGACATGCCGATCATCAGTCTTTATTGATAATCTGTGGAGTGATTGGGACATATGATTGTGAATTGACAGTGCTGGGGATAGGCTGATAGGAGTGCCTGGGTTACCTGCTGGTGATCAGTGGAGTGCTGGGGACATTCAAATGGTCAGTATATAGTGTTGGGGACATACTGATGCGATCAGTGAAGAGGGCTGGGGACATGCTGGTGATCAATAAAGGCTGTTGGGGACATACTGATAATTAGTGGAGTCTTAGGGACAGGCTTATTGTATGTAGGATGCTGGGGACATGTTGATTATACATAGGGTGCTGGGGGCATGTTGATGAGAAGTGTGGGGCTGGGGACATGTTGATGAGAAGTAGGGTGCAGGGGACATGCTGATGAGAAGTAGGGTGCTGGGGACATGCTGATGAGAAGTATGGTACTGGGGACATGTTGATGACAAGTGTGGGGCTGGGGGCATGTTGATTATACATAGGTTGCTGGGGGCGTGCTGATAAGAAGTGTGGTGCTGGGGACATGCTGATGAGAAGTAGGATGCTGGGGACATGCTGATAAGAAGTGTGGTGTTGGGGGCATGCTGATAAGAAGTGTGGTGTTGGGGGCATGCTGATAAGAAGTGTGGTGCTGGGGACATGCTGATGAGAAGTGTGGGGCTTGGGACATGCTGATGAGAAGTAGGGTGCTGGGGACATGCTGATTATACATAGGGTGCTGGGGACATGCTGATGAGAAGTGTGGGGCTTGGGACATGCTGATGAGAAGTGTGGGGCTTGGGACATGCTGATGAGAAGTAGGGTGCTGGGGACATGCTGATGAGAAGTAGGGTGCTGGGGACATGCTGATGAGAAGTGTGGGGCTTGGGACATGTTGGATGAGAAGTGTGGGGCTGGGGACATGCTGATGAGAAGTGTGGGGCTGGGGACATGCTCATGAGAAGTGTGGAGCTGGGGACATGCTAATGAGAAGTGTGGAGCTGGGGGCATGTTGATGAGAAGTGTGGAGCTGGGGGCATGTTGATGAGAAGTAGGGTGCTGGGGACATGTCGAGGAAAAGTAGGGTGCTGGGGACATGCTGATGATCAGTAAAGACTGTTAGGGACATACTGGTGAACAGTGGAGTTCTGTGGACATGCTGGGGACATATCTGTCAGTTTCTGTGTAGCTGTCAGAGATACATGAGTTTCAGTGATAGGATCTGATCCTCTGTCATAGTAAAGTTCACAGACTTCTGTTGAAGTACAGTTTGTGGTTGATTTACTAAAGGCAAATAGCCTGTGCACTGCAAGTACAGTTACTCTAGATCTGAGGGGGACATGCATGGAAAATAAATAAACGGCATTTTTGCTTGTACATGGATTGGATGATAGAAATGAGCAGAGCTTCCCCTCATATCTAGTACAACTGTGCCTTACAGTGCGCCGACTATTTGCCCAATGCCATTATCTGGAAAAATGATCCTGTTACATCATCTTGTGCTCACTTTAGATGTCTTCCTATAGAAAGTAGTGGGTGTGTATATCTATATGTGTAGATCCATGAGTATGTATGTCTGTAGGTGTATATATATGTCTATAGATATATAGCTCTCTAGGTGTATTTATCTATATGTGTAGATCCATGAGTATATATGTCTGTAGGTGTATATATATATCTATAGATATATAGCTCTCTAGGTGTATTTATCTATATGTGTAGATCCATAAGTATATATGTCTGTAGGTGTATATATCTATATATATATAGATCTCTAGGTGTAATGATCTATATGTGAAGATCCATGGTTGTGCAGAATATTGCCGGATGAATGGATCCCTATTAATGCCCCCACTTTGTGTCCCCCCACTTCTAGATGGAATGATCAATGTGGACATGAACGGTGACAAGCGCTCCCTGGATCTGCCATATTCCAGTAGTTACCCCTGCGCCTCCAGGAACCAGACGTTCACCTATATGGGCAAGTTCTCCATCGACCCTCAGTACTCCGGGGCCGGTTGGAATCCAGAGGGCTTCTTCAACATCGTCAGCACCGGTATCCTGGGAGTGACCCCCTCATCCTCGTCCTCCACCACCTCCTCCAGCGCCTCGCCCAATAGCCTGAACTGCAGCATGGCAGCGCATGGGCAGGGCGATGTGGAGCACATGTACTCGCCCCCGCCGTACTCCAGCTGCGCGGAACTGCCGGTCTACCAGGACAGTTCGGCCTTCCTCAGCACCGGCGGCTCCCTGCCTTACCCTCCCCCGTCTTATCCTTCCCCCAAGGCGGCCTCAGACGGTCCCATCTTCAACATGATCCCCGACTACCCGACCCTCTTCCCACCGCAGTGCCAGAGGGACATGCACCCCATGACCGACCGCAAACCCTTCCCCTGCCCCTTGGACTCCATCAGGGTCCCCCCTCCGCTCACCCCGCTCTCCACCATCCGCAACTTCACCCTGGGGGGCTCCTCCAGCATAGAGGGGTCTCGGCTGCCCAGCGCCTACAGTCCCCAGAACCTGCCCCTGCGGCCCATCCTCAGACCCAGGAAATACCCTAACCGGCCCAGCAAGACCCCGGTACACGAGAGACCCTACCCATGCCCGGCCGAGGGCTGCGACCGCCGCTTCTCCCGCTCCGATGAGCTCACCCGGCACATCCGCATCCACACCGGACACAAGCCCTTCCAGTGTCGCATCTGTATGAGGAACTTTAGCCGCAGCGACCACCTGACCACCCACATCCGCACCCACACCGGGGAGAAGCCCTTCGCCTGCGACTACTGCGGCAGGAAGTTCGCGCGGAGCGACGAGCGCAAGCGACACACCAAGATCCACTTGCGACAGAAGGAGCGCAAGGGCGGAGCCGGGGCGACCTCTAGCGGCAGTGCGGCCCAGGAGCGCTCCCTCAGCCTCAGCCCCTGCTCGGCAGGCTCTAACAGCGCTCAAATGGGACTGTGTCCCAGCAGGACATCCTAAGAAACACTGCGACACAATAATAATAAAAGGGAATATCGCTGCCATTCCGGGGCCAGTGCCACTAGACTTTACACAGGATCTGGGACATAAAACTGGAAGTATGTATTGCTGGCTCAGGGACTGCCTTCAGGACTTTGCTACAATAGATGGGGCAGATAAGTGGATTCTTGAATGTCGCTCAATGTGGGGGAGGGGTGAGGGAGTCAAGGTTTACATTGTGTTGTGGAGAGTACTTGTTTTATGTTCATCTACACAGCAGAGGGTTCCCAACCCCAGTCCTCAAATACCCCCTAACAGGCCATGTTTTGGGAATTTTCTTTAGAACAAATTGCCAAGCCATTGCAATGGATGGAAAGCACCTGTGCCAAGTTGAAGGAATTCCTGAAGACATGACCTGTTAGGGGTTGACTTGGGGAATGAGGTTGGAGACCACTGACCTACAGTATTTACTCTGAATGTTACAGCACTGATCCCAGAGCCTTGATCCCTGCTGGGCTACCTAATGCTAATAACTAGCACTACAGCTAAGGAATGCTGTCCACACTGAAGGCTGTGCTCACACAGGGGGGGCTTTAATAAAGGCAAATAGCCTGTACAAGGGAAATTTCCTATAGCTTAGTCAATTTGGTGAAATTTAATTGTGCAAACACTATCCAATTATTTGCAGGGGGAATATATATATATATTTATTTATTGCTTGCACATGATTGGATGATGGAAGGCAGTAGAGCTTCATCTCATTCATTAAGCTAAGAGGAAATAGGCAAACAGCCCATTTGGCTTTAGTAAATCAACCCTAAGACTGCTATTTAAAGGGTTTGTAAAGGTAAAAACTGTTTTCACCTTAATGCATTCTATGCATTAAGGTGAAAAAACATCAGACATTGCCGGCCCCCCTGTTTTACTTACCTGACCCCTCGAAAGCCCCACGCTCGCCCCGACACCCTCTTCGCCGCTCAGCCTGGCCGTTGATTGGTTACATTGGATGGATTGAAAGCAGCGCAGCCATTGGCTCACGCTGCTGTCAATCACATCCAATGACGCGGCATGCCAGGGGCGAGTGATACAGTGAGCCGCTATGGCCACTGGCTGTATCACCGGAGCGTGCCCGCAAGCACTTCTCACCATGTGAGGGAGCTCGCATGAACGTGAGGAGTCCTTGCAGGGGGGGAGCTGAGACAGCCGCCGAGGGACCCCAGAAGAGCAGGTTCGGGGCCACTCTGTGCAAAACGAGCTGCACAGTGGAGGTAATTATAACATGTTTGTTATTTAAAAAAAAAAAAATTACCTTTACAACCCCTTTAAATACATGAATGTGCTTAGATTTCACTATGTTACAGATAATAGGCTCCATTCACAAGGATCTTTATTTTATCCATGTGCAGTGATCACTGGATTGAATGGCAATGACATATTTAGACAATAATGACAATAATGACTTACCCTTGTGTGTTAGCCTTGTGAACGAAGCCTTCAGGACTGATTTACAGAGGAATAGAACATATTCACTTTGCAGGAGAACTTTCACTTACTGAATAAAAAAGAAGGGTTTATTGGATGGGACTTTATATGAAGCACAGCTAAAAAAAGTTTTAATTTTTTTTTTAATGTTATGTCCAATAGGCATGGAGGCATATGAACCTACCTATTCATTGCCTCAATTAAAGTCCCAATTTTCCTTTTCTCCACTTACTGAATAAGGGGAAGCTGTGCTGACTTCAGTCATCCAATCACTTGCATGCTTTTTTTTTAAATTTCCATTGAACAGGAATGGATAGATGAAATTGCCTTGCAAAGTGAACATGTTCTACTCCTTTAGTAATCCCTCTATGTAGGATATGCAGTGAAGACAGGCTTCCTTTGAGCAATGGTGTGTTAATTTTTTTTTTTTACTCTAAGGGCTTTTATTATGAGCATGGTGTAAAGAAGAATAGTTGTCTGCAGCCCAGAGCCACACCGATAAGCCTTGCGATGGGTTACAGCACAACTCTTCTCACTAGGCTTTTATCCAAGCTTGGAAGAGCTGAATGGATTCATGTTAAGTAAACTTTGTTTTGTTTGCTACTAACTGCATCTAATCACCTGTGTGAGTTTTGTTTTATTTTTTATTTTTGTTTTACATCCTGGCTGTGTTCAGGAGAAGAGTTACATGGTAACTTTGAAAGGTGTTTCCCATTGTCGAGATGCCAGAAGTAGCCATAACTCATGCACTTTATCCTTGTCATGACTGCCAGGAGCAGGCGGTGTGATATGAAGGGGTACATTAGAATCTCCCAACCTCATTTATTTTTTTCTTTATAACAAAATCTGTCTTCTAACCGGTACAGTATGACTCAAGCTGGCCATACATGCTCAGTGTTGGCTTAGTGATCTAGTTAAACAATTCTTATTCCCAAAAATACACACTTCACATCATACTCCAACTGACCAAAGGCAGTGCAAAAAGGCAAGTGAGTACAAACCAGATTTCCATTTCCTGGGGTCCGAGAGGTGGAAGATGAAATCTGATTGGTTACAATGATTTGTTGTTCTTTGCTCTCTGCCTCATTGTAGGAGCCTGTAGGAGCACTCGTGAACTGTAGAAATGGTACTGGGTACAGCGATTTCAAAGAGCAGTAAGGAATCCACTTCCAGACTTTAACTCCTGCTTTGCTGTTCTGGAATGACAGCTTTATTTGGTAACTCCTGGCTTGGATATTTCAGCAGTCAAGTCTTTCCTTAAATGAGTGTTTCAACTTTACAAGTTTATAATAATCTTCAGTTGTCATAAACCAACCCCAGCCTAGGTGTTTTATTTATTATTAGCATAGACCTGTGCTGTATGGCACATTACAGGGTGAGCCAACCACTAGTACAATGCTTTTCATTTCAAGTAAACCCACCAGGAATGGAAAAGTTAGGCACTTGGCTGTCATGCAGACCCTCTTCTTTTAATATTCTGTGCTCTGGCAGATAGGGTTTAGGACTTTCATAATCTGTTTATGTTGGAGCCAAAGTATCAGGATTACAGCCAGTCAAATAGCATTTTCAGAAGGAAATCATTACCAGCAGCCCCATGCTTTTCCTGGACTTCAGAACCATCCTTTATCCTTACATTATGAATAACTAGTAGTAGTTAGTCTTGTTCATCTGGGCTTGTTCTGGTCATTTCTTCAGTTCTAATGAGTGTCACTCCATCATTTTATATCCACACCGGTAGCCCCATCACCCTAATGACCATTAGAGCCGGTTCACAAAGGGGCGACTTGTCAGACGACTTAGCCGCCTGACAAGTCGCGTCCCGCTCTGTGCAATGGAATCATTCTAATCAGAGCGACTCAAGTCACTCCGACTTAAAAAAAGGTTCCTGTACGAATTTTGGGGTGACTTGAGGTGACTTCCATTGACTTCTATACAGAAGTCGTTTTGCAAGTCGCCGCAGTGGTCGCGTCCAGGTCGCCTGAGGCAGTCGTGCTGCCTCAGTGTGAACCGGACCTTACCATGGAAAGGCAGATGTTATTGTCTCTAGCCATTACAGAACAAGTCCTATTGAATGTGACGTAACTACTTCTAGATAAACCATAACCTGGATAAATGAGAACCAATAGGAATAATAATATTTTATAAATTGCCATATGGTACCAACCTACACAGGTATACCCCACTTTTAAGTACACAATGAGGTTTATTTACTAAAGCTAGAAAGTGTAAAATCAGGCTCCCTTCTGCATAGAAACCAATGAGCTTCTAACCTCAGCTTGTTCAATTAAGCTTTTGTAATAAAACCTAGAAGCTCATTGGTTTCTATGCAGAAGTGAGCCTGATTTTACACTTTTCAGCTTTAGCAAATAAACCCCATCATGTACTTCAAAGTGGGGTATGCCTGTATCTATTTATTCAGCAGAGAAGGGAAACTCCAAACTTTTCCAACTCCCCCAAACGACTTCTTGCAGGACGATGACCTGGTGTCGTGGTTCTTCTCGATCCATGGTCACGTCAATAATGCATCTTGAGACACGCTACTGAAATATCCAGCCTTCAGTTTCTGTTTTTTTCAGTGTTTTCGTATAACATGTCAAACATATTAAATATCTGAGCAATGATTTGATTGTGTATGGCCGCTTTAATACAAGTGCAATGAAAGGGATGCCAAAACGTTCTGGTACTTTTATGGGCTTTGCCGATTTCTGTTCTGTATGTTTACTTGGAAAAAGTCATCTAGATTGTATATGGCTGAACTGCACTGCTTTCACAGAGCTCCAACTCTTGGGAAAAAAAAAAAAAAAGAATAAAAAGGTACATTGTGTGATTTATGTTATGTAAAAAGGCAAAGAGGTTAATTTATTTAAAAGGGATGTAAATAATGCTGTATGTCAGTAAAGCATGCATTGTGGTACAACAGTGTTCTTGGTGCCTTCCTTGTGTTATGTAGACAAGTGTCCTCAATGTCTGCATGTATATATAGGATGCCTTATCAAAGACAAATATGGTCCCATGCCACAGGCGAGAGCTGTATATTACTGCCAGTTAATATTGGGAATTTTCTAAAATCTATATTTTTGTACGCACTGTTTTGTGACTCAAAAGTGTTAACTTTGTAGTACGAATTTTAAAGAAAATTAAAAAAAAAATGAAAAAAAGTGTACATGTGTACAAAAGTATTGGGGCTGACTCGTCTATAAATAACTGAAGATTGAGGTAGCGTTAACTTTATTAAAAAACAGCCACTAACTGGAATTTTAAAGGTTTAATGTACTTCAACTGTCTGTAAATAAATAACTTTTAAATATACAAATGTGTTGTCTTAAATTCATTTTCATGTCAGTTTCTGCAGGAACATCAAACAGACAAATTAAAGTGGTTGTAAAGACATTCTATGCTAAAAAAAATGTTTTGCATGCTGCTCCCAGCCCCCCTTATACTTACCTAAACCTAACCTCGATCCAGTGATGTGCACAAGAGCAGCGGCTCTCTCCCTCCTCATTGGCTCAGAGGCATAATCACAGCCAGTGCTGAGGGGTCGAGCTCTGTGTGTCTTAGGGGCACACAGAGCTGGCTCAGGAGTGAGCACACACCAGTGCCCCCAGACAAAGTGGCTTGCTATAGGGGCACTTAGCAGGGGGGAGCTAGGAGCATCAGCGGAGAATGATTGGGCTAATCTGTGTAAAACCAATACTTTAAAGCTGAACTCCGGCATAAGCAAAGATTGTCTAAATACAAGCAGCATATGGGGTTGATTTACTAAAACTGTAGAGGGCAAAACCTGGTGCGGTTCTGCATTGAAACCAATCAGCTTCCGGGTTTTATTGTCAAAGCTTATTTGAACAAGCTGAAATTAGAAGCGGATGGGCTACAATGCACAGCTGCACCAGGTTTTTCACTCTCCAGTTTTAATAAATCATCCCCTGTGGATCCTTCCTGGAATCTTGAGGTAGCTTGCATATTTCTTATAGATCTGTGCGAAAATTCAGTGTGAAACCTTGCTTCCTGTAATAAAGAGCGGTCACTGCTGTTCTCTCCTCTTGTGCAGGATGACTGGTCTGGTCTCCGCCCCCTCCCATAGTTTTCTGCAGGCAGCCTGTAGTGGGTGGGCCTGCTACCCTCCCACAGCCCTGCTCAACTTATGTACAGCACAGTGATGGGTTTTCTACTTTTACAAGGTAATATCTGGGTTTGCAAAAGCATTTTATGCACTCAGAGTGGATTTTATACTCTGTGGCTATTGAGGAATGAATTTAAATAAAAATAATTTGTGCTCAGAGTACAGCTTTACACTTCTCACTGGACTGCTGAACTGATGGTCATGATATGACTCGGTGCAGGAGGGGTCATATCGCAACAGCAACTTTGAAACTCAACAGTAAACCGAGACCTGATAGTATACAACAGATAAACCAATAGATCCTGCTAATAGTAGACCATACATTGGGCTGTACTCGCTCAGTTTTTGAATAATATCTCCCAGTGTGCATGCAAGTAACCATTACCCTACATCAGGGATGGCAAACCTTGGCACCCCAGATGTTTTAGAACTACATTTGCTCATGCGCAGTGTAGTTGAGCATCATGGGAAATTTAGTTCCAAAACATCTGGGGTGATGAGGTTTGCTATCACTGCCTTATATCATGCAATGCACATGCTATAGTAACTGATAAAGAGGACCTGTGCATAGCATTGTAGAATATAGGGGAACTTTTGTCCTGGAGCCAACATTTTTGTATTAGCATTCATACAGCATAAGTATAGGTTCAGGGGCCATTTTTCTAATAGTATTAGGCACTCAGTGATAACTATTAATTAAAATTAAAAGCTTAAAGGGGTTTTAAAGGTAAGTGTTTGAACCCTGGAACTTGTCCCACTGGGACGCGCCATCTCTCTGCCTGGGGTTCTCGGCTGTTGATTGGATAGATTGATAGCAGCACAGTCATTGCCTCCCACTACTGTCAATCAAATCCAATGACACGGCCGCTGGGGGGCCGGGCCGAGTCCTGCATTCGGCGTCTATGGACGCCAAATGCTGGACTTGGGAGAACACCCACAAGCTAACCCCCCTGAAGCGCGGAGGAGCGGAGAGAGCTGCCGAGGGACCCCAGAAGATGAGGTTCGGGGCCACTCTGTGCAAAACGAGCTGCACAGTGGAGGTAAGTATGATATGTTTGTTATTTAAAAAAAAAAAATTTACTTTAGTGTCACTTTAAACGTTTTTTGAAATGTAGAGGCATCAGAGAGTTTGCAAGAATCTTGCACATGGTGAAATAAACCATTTGTTCCAAAAAACCCCTGTAAAGTTGAAGCTGTAATGACATATAGACTGAAAACGTGTCCCTGTATTGCCCAGGATGCTTCATAAACCAAGGCAATTGGGGTTATTTACTAAAGGAAAATCCACTTTGCACTGAAAGTGCACTTGGAAGTAAAGTCGCTGTAGATCCGAGGGGGACATGCAAGGAAAATAAAAAACAGCATTTTAGCTTGCACATGATTGGATGATAAAATCAGCAGAGCTTCCCCTGATTTCAGATCTACCCCTTAGATTTAGAGCGACTGCACTTCCAAGTGCACTTGCAGTGCAAAGTGGATTTCCCTTTCGTAAATAACCTCCAATGCTTCCCAACTCCAGTCCTCAAGTACCCCCAACAGGTCATGTTTTCAGGCTTTCCATTATTTTGCACAGGTGATTTGATCAGTTTCATGGCCTTACTAATTACTGCAGCCATTTCATCTGAGGGAAATCCTGAAAATATGACCTGTTGGGGGTACTTGAGGACTGGAGTTGAAAAAAATTGCCCCAGGGTACCTAATATTAAAATCTTCACCTCTGAATCCTGGCTAGTCCTTGTAACAACCTATGAGCTCTTCACTGTGATGGGAATCTGACAGTCCTGTTGGGAGTTGCAGAAGGGGGTCAGGACAGCCCTTGATTTTCTCAGCAAAAGTCAAGATTTGCATACTGCAGAACATAAGGGTTTGGATCTAGGGGACTCTGCTGAAGTTTATGAAGATTATGTGCAGAAAATCAGATAAATCTCAATTTATTTTTTAAAAACTATAAGGAGCTCATGATATTGTTTCGGCTTTGTGAAGCATCTGATACGTTTTACAGCTATGTAGAAATTACAAATTATTTTTCAAGAACGGACTTCACTGCATACCTCCCAACTTTTTAAGATGACAAAGAGGTACACCTTTAAATCACAATGGCGGAAATGTATCAAAACTGGAGCAGATACAATCTGGAGCAGCTGTGCATGGCAACCAATCAGCTTCTGTTTTACATTTTCAAAGCTTAACTGAACAAGCTGAAGACCAAGGCTGATTGGTTGCCAAGCACAGCTGCTCCAGGTTCTGTCTGCTCCAGTTTTAATTAAATTCCCTCCAATATGTGGGTAAATGGTAGGGTAGTTTTTTTTTTTTTGTCTCCTTTATGCTGGCTTTTCAAAATATCAAATTATTATTATACAAGATTTATATAGCGCCAACAGTTTGCTCAGCACTTTGCAATATAAAGTAAGACAGTACAGCAAAAAATACAATTCACTACAAGAAGGTATAAGGGCCCTGCTTCTGAAAACTTGCAATCTAATAGGTAGGGGTTGGTGTAACAAAAAGGTAGTTTCTGCAGGATGAACTCAACTGATGAGGAAAGTAGAATATTCAGTTGTTAAAGGCAGGATAGGCCTCCCTGAAGAGATGAGTTTTCAGGGATTGTCTAAAAGTGGATAGATTGGCAGATAACCAGATAGGTTGGGGTAGTGAGCTCCAGAGGATGGAAGAGGCTCTGAAGAAGTCCTGGAGATGAGCATTGAAGGAGGAGATAAGGGAGCTAGAGAGCAGGAGGTCTAGGCAGGAGTGGAGAGGGCAATTTGGGTGATATTTGGAGACATTGGTGATTGGTGATGTGGCTCAGGGCAGTTGTAAATTGCTTTGTATTCTATTGTTAGTGTTTTGAATTTTATGTGTTGGGCAATGGGAAGCCAGTGGAGGGATTGGCAGAGAGGAGTGGCGGACACTGAACGGTTGGTAAGGTGGATGAGTCTGACAGTGGCATTCATGATAGACTGAAGAGGGTATCACTTGCAGAGAGGTAGGCCAGTGAGAATGGAGTTACAATAGTCAAGGCGAGAGATAACAAGAGAGTGAATAAGTTGCTTAGCGGTTTCAACGATTAGATAGGGGCGTTTTCTGGAGATGTTATGCAGTGAAGTCTGCAAGATTTGGACAGCGATTGGATTTGGGGCTGAAAGGACAGGTCAGAGTCCACGATTACACTTAGCACCCTGGGACTGATGGTTGTATTATTGATCTTGATGGAGATGTCGTTGGGGGGGTTTCACGGGCCAGAAGAAAAAGTATGAGCTCAGTTTTAGAAAGATTGAGTTTGAGGAAGTGGTGGGACATCCATGCTGATATGTAAGTTAGTGGGTTAGTAATGTGACAGGAGACTGAAGGAGTGAGGTGAGGAGTAGAGAGATAGATTTGTGTGCCATCAGTATAGAGATGCTACTGGAAGCAATGGGAATTTATTAATTGACCAAGGGAGTAGGTGTAAATGGAGAAGAGGAGGGGACAGAGGACAGAACCTGGGGGGTACCCCTACAGAAAGCAGAAGTGGAGAGGAGGAATATACAATTATTTAGGGCTCATTCACACCAGCATACATGCTAAGCAATATGTTTTAGTGTATGGGCTGGTGTCGGTTGTGTTGCTTGCGTTTTTGGCAAAGCGAGGTTTATGCTCTTTTCTTTTTCTTTTTTTTTTTACCGTATTGAGATGACAGACAATGGCATTTCACTCAGTTCTATTCACTACAGCGAGCTGCGTGGCAGTGACTGATGGGGATTTCAGGTAGGTCACGGTGCGTTGCAGAAAAATATGTGTTGAATTTTTACACAACGCACTGCAACCCATATCAAGGCAGTTTTGTGGTTTCAACAAGTCACATAGAAAACAATTTGGTGTATGGCCAGCCTAACTATACTTTTTTTTTAAAATCTATAATTAAGTCCAAAAAGAGGAACAACTGAGGAGGGACAGAGGAATTTAGTTCCAAATGAGAGACATTTGGGAGGTATGATACTGTGCAGGGACCGCCCTGTCAGCTCTCTCCGCTCTCCTCTATGGGGGATCGGATGAGCACGGACCGCCTGTCTGTGTTCATCCAATCTGCTCTGCAGACGGATAGAAAAATAGGATTTTCCTCCGTCTGCAGAATCGGACGATAGCGGATGTTCATCCGCAGACACCCACTATCCCATAGGAGGCATGTATGTCCGTATTTCATCCGCAAACGGATGGATGAAATATGGACATAATGTCCGCATGTGTGAAAGGGGCCTAAAGCATTCAGTAATAACACCTGCTTGCCATAAGCTCGACTAATGCCATGTACACACGACCGGACTTTCCGGCAGACTAGGTCCGACGGTCTTCCCAATGGACTTTTGGCAGAGTTCCAACGGACTTTCCATACAAACGGACTTGGCGACACCCGAACGGACTGAGTCAGTTCGTAAGTCCATTCGTAAGTCAGTTAGTTTTGAACGTGAGATGACATAAACGGGACTAAACAAGGAAGTTCAATAGCCAGTAGCCAATAGCTTCCCTTGCGTCGTATCTGGTCCGCCAGACCAGCACACAGACGAACGGTTTACCTGATTTTAGAATGGAAAGCATTACTGCGCATGCACGGCTGACGTCATTGAGTATTGCAGATGTGATAGATATTCATTGTACCTACAGAGGTAAGCCTGTAGGTAAAACTTAAAAAACTAGAGTTTACTACTGTTTTAAAGTGACACTAAACTCTGATTTGAAAAACATGAGTTAAGAATCTATTGCTCTCAGTCTCCTCCAAATTCCTGTTTTTTGGTGCTGTGATCCGAGCTCCTGTTAGATTATGTCTATGTTTGTCCTCCTTGGTCCCAGTGTATGTAGGAACGTAAGCAACATCTCTTGCTCGCTCCCGAGATTGGACTAAGGACTATAGACTATGGGATTTGTAGTGTGCAAAGAGCAATGCACATGACAACAACGAATGTGCACTCATTACAAACAAACGGAAGCAAGATGGGGAAAAAAGAGGAGCTCATGGAGGATGTTACAAGAAGGCAGAAAAACACAGAAACAATTAGAGGGACATTAAAGTGATTTTAAAGGCAAATTTTTTTTTTTTTTTTAAATAAACATGTCATACTTACCTGTTCTGTACAGTGGTTTTGCACAGAGCTGCCCCGATCCTCCTCTTCTGGGGTTCCCTGCTGGTGCTCCTGGCTCCTCCTCTCTGCTGAGTGCCCCATAGCAGGACTTGCTGAGAGGGTACCTGCAAAAAAGGAGGAGGAGTCAGCGCTTGCGGGTATCTAAGGCCTGGTTCACACCTATGCGTTTAATTGTGTTTTCAGTTTTGCAGAAAACACACTATAGTCCATTTAACATGGTTTCTTTTGGGTCACATTCACATCTATGCGTTTTCCATCAGTGTGTTTTTTTGAAAAGGCTCAAGGACTTTTTTTTTTCCTGCATTAGGTTGCATTTTTGGTTTTATAGACTTCAATGGAAACGCATTAAAAAATGCAGTGCTTGCATTTTTGATACATTTCTGCTGGTTTCTCCCACAAGACAACAGACATCTCCCAAATACGTAATTAAAAATGCATCAAAAACGCTTGTGGAAAAAGTGCAAAATGCAATGGGAAAATGCATCAACCGCAATCTGCATAGATGTGGACCAGGCCTAAGGGACTGCTGTGTACAATACCATTGCACTAGGCAGATAAGTATAACAGCATTTATTTTATTTATTTTTTAATTGACTTTACAACCACTTTAACCCTGCCGGGCTTCTGCAGCTGGGGAGGGTGGCAGGGAATAGTTGGTGATTATTGTAGAAAGTCCTGTGGTTGGACAGTATGAGTAATCTATTAACATTTTGCAGTATGGTTTCATAAATTAACAGGGTTGTAAACAATGTGGGCCCATCCATATTAGAATGACACTAAACCTCAAACACATATTGACCTATACCAGGCTATTATTAACATTGACACATATGGTATGTATAAATATCAAATCATTTTTTAGTTATTTTGCTATTGCTCATTACATACAAGGATATGACAAAAAAAAGCAAACTAACTACAACCACATCTTAAACATTATCTTAAGCATTATAGGGGGAATCCCCCTCGGAAAGCTGAAGGAGTAAATCACATTATGGTATACATCAAATAAAGTAAATTAAAATATATAATAAGAAGAAAAGAAATAGAAAAAACAATGAGAGAAAAAAAAGGACAAGTAACAAGACAAGCAACACCAAACTAACACCTCTCAGATTAGGATAACTGAGTTTCTGTAAACAGTAGGTAGTATTGCCTTGAGTCAAAGACGCCCTTCAATCCTAATTTCTCCAGTCTATTTGACTACTTTGGTCATGTAGCAACATCTCCTCTCCTATGAACTCATCTCTCCTCCCCTGTCCTCTTCCCTCTCCTTCCCCTCCTCTCTGCTAAATGAGCCATCATATAATGTATTATTATGGTCAAGCCAATAGGACCAAAATTATTTTCCATTTTGGAGATATTCCTCTGTGTTTATACACTAGCCTTTCTCTTTTTAATGTATAATTGAGTTTCTCACCCCATTGTTTAAGAGTTGGGGGAGTAGGAGAAATCACATTTTGAAGGATCAGTTTACGTGCTAGATATAGGGCCCTAGTCAACATAGTGGACATCTCTACTGGTAGTTCTCCATCCGGGATTATTCCCAGTATTGTAAATTTGGGCGGGCTCCTCTTTTTTTCTGTCAAACTTAGTGAGTTCAGAGTTGAACACTCTCTTTCCCAAAACAGATGAAGCTTGGGGCAGCGCCAAAGCATATGAATAAGAGAACCATTGGATAAAGAACGACGACATAAAGGTGATGTGTATTTTTCCCAGGCATAGAGTTTTTGTGGGGTGTAGTGAGCTCTATGTAAAATAAAAACTTTGTAGTGTGTGGCATATTTGGAGAGACTGAAAGAAATTAGTATTTAGTAATTGAAAACGGTCTTTCAGTACATTAAAAGCCAATAAGATATCCCTTTCATACAGCTGATATAAGAATGTTATGCCGGCTTTTTTCCATTCTAAAAGTTCTAGCAATTTCTTCAGCTCACTTAAACAGTATTTGTCCCATATAGGCATATGCCGTGTATAGCCCTTATGCTAAGTGATGGTGCGTACTGCCTCCCATAACCTGAGAGTGAAGTGGAAGGTAGGAAAAGTTCTGTTCTTATAAAAATGATGCAATTCTATTCGTTGTTCTAGTGGGGATATCTTAAATTGAGAGATTATAATATTCTGTATAGGGTCCTGCATGTCTACCTCTTTCCAACCATGGCAATGTTGAATTTGTGCTGCTATAAAATATTATAGCCTTGAGTCAGGTATTACAATTCCCCCTCCATCCTTCACCTTTTGCAATATTTCAAGTTTAATTCTAGGTTTCCCACATTTCCATATAAAGTCTCTGAAAACAGCGTCTATAGTCCTAAATAGGCTTAGTGTCAACCAAATAGGACAGTTATGTAGTACATATAAAAATTGGGGCATCCACACCATCTTCACCAAATTCGCTCTCCCTATCATAGTCAACGGGAATCTACACCAGATTTTATTTTGTTGTCCAAATTTTCCAACAAGGGGGAGTACATTCTTATCTATGTATTCATTGACATTGGGGGTAATTATCACTCCTAGGTACTTAAATGATGTAACGTGTTTAATTTGGTGAGCCTGGTGTGGAAGCTCCAGATATATTGGATCAATGGGCAGTATTACTGATTTATCCCAATTAATATTAAATCTAGAAAAATTCACATAGTGTTTCCCTTTACGAGAAAATGCCTTTAGCAAAATATCAAAAGCCTTATCAAGTTTTTGTTGAGTGGGCACCGCTTGTTGATTAGATAGTGGTGTCCACCGACTATTAATATGTTATGCTAGATGTTATAGTTTCCTAGGCTTATATGCTTCCGTTGATGCTAATTAATTCTCTATACCTGAAGAACATATGATACTCCACATGCAATATGGTTTATTTCTATCTATGCATTATTGAACAATTTATTTGTGTAATGTACACTCTTCTTCAATAAAATAAGATTGAATTAAAAGTGATTGTAAAGGATTTTTTTTTTTTAAATAACAAAACATCTCAATACTTGAAATTGCACAGAGCGACCCCAAACCTCCTCTTCTCAGGTCCCCCCACCAGCACTCCTGGCTCCTCCTATATGTCTATTGCCCCCACAGGAAGTTGCTTCCCATGAGGGCACCCATGCCTGCTCTCTCCTGAGCCTCCTTGCTGCGTCCATTGACACAGACAGCGGGACTCGGCCCGCCCCCTGCTCCCTCATCGCTTGAGTTGATTGACAGAGGCAATGTTCTCATGCAGGTCAGTGAACTGGATCAGGCTCAGGTAAGAATAAGGGGGGCTTGGAGGAGCAGTAGAGAAGGTTTTTTTACCTTAAAGCGGAGTTCTGTCCCGCTCAGCAAAAAATTAAAAGCCAGCAGCTAAATATGGTGTAGCTGCTGACTTTTCTTATTAGGACATTTACCTGTCCTGGAATCCAACGATGTCAGTCCCCCAGGTGCTGCCTGTGAGGGAAACTGCCATTGAAGCCTTGTGGCTTCGCAGCTAGTTCCCTACTGCTCATGTGCCCTGCGCTTTCTAAATGAGAAGGCTCCGCCATCTAAGTGTAAAAATAAAATGTATAAAAAATGTGTTATACATTTTATTGTTACACTTAGATGGCAGAGCCTTCTTCTACAGTTTCCAATTAAAGTTCACAGAGGCCACCAAAACCCTCAGTGAGGAAGAGCTGCAGCCATTTATAAGGTGAACTTTTTTCCACATTGACTTTTATCCCATATACTGACATTCTAGCTACAATGGGTCCAAGAACCACTTTATGTTTGCACTAAGGGAATTTTATTTATTGAATGAATGAATGACTTGTATAGAGCTACCTATATGAACTGAATCGCCTCAGGGTGCTTTTTCTTGCCACTGGTGTCCATCTGCAGCTATTTATGTGGTCCTTTAACCTGTAGCGTCCTGACACACTTACAACATTGACATACACATATTATGGCCAATTTTTTTTGGAAAGGGTCTAATTAACCTACCAGCATGTTTTTGGAGTGTGGGAGGAAACCGGAGTACCCGGAGGAAACCCATGCAGGCACAGGGTGAACATGCAAACTCAAGGCAGATAGCGTTGTGGTTGGGATTTGAACCAGCAACCCTATTGCTGCTAGGTGAAAGTGCTAACCACTACACCACAGTGCTGCCCCTTTCCCTTTTATTGTTCTTTCTGAATGGCCCAGTGGCAAGGGAAGGAGGAGGGGGGCTGAACTTCCGAGTGATCTCACCGCACTATGAAGCGGGGACAGATACCAGTCAAAAACAGATACCCGCTCCCCCCCGAAAGGTGCCAAATGTGGCACCGGAGGGGGGAGGAAGCAGATAAGCGGAACTTCCACTTTTGGGTGGAACTCTACTTTAATGCATAGAATGCATTAAGGAAAGAAAAAAAAATCTTGAGGCTTTAGAACCACTGTAAAGTACACCTGTCATAAGTAAAATATAAAGGCTGTCATTGCCAATTGCCCCTTCTAGAAGTGCTAGTTGCCAGAGTAATGCTTCATTTTCAGTTCCAAAATTTATTTTTTTGGGGTGGGGGGGGATTAGCATGTGTATAACCCCAGCTTTTAACCACTTGTTTTATAGCAAATGTTTTATAGCAAATGTTTTATAGCAAATGTTCAAACTGATTGTTGCGGCATCAAACCCCCCCCCCCCCCCCATGTTAAAAGTTGCATTGTGTTAACATAATGCATTACTCTACATCAAAGCAGGCCATACAGTATGCAATATTCTTTCCTTCAACCCATGTGCAATTAGTTTTTTGACAAAATTCGACAAATTCGTTAATTCTGAAATATTCCAATTAACGAAAAACCCATTTAACAAAATTTTCCGAAAATGAAAATCCCAAAATTTGGAAATTTGAAAATTCGGAAAGTCGAAAATCAGAAGGAAAATCTGAAAATTTAAAAGAATGAAAATCCGAAAATAAGAACGAAAATCCGAAATGACTAACTAATAACTATTCCTAACTATTAAATTATAGGTATTGGAATTTCCTTTCAAATTTGTCTGTTAACGTAACAAATACGAATTTATCCGAAGTTACAAATAATCCAAAATAATGATAGCCGCATCTAAACAAATGGAATATAACAAATTAATAATATCAATAATACAAACTTTTTATTCTTCTTCTTCTTATTATTTATTAATTATGTTCCATTCGTTTATATGCAGCATTTGTTATTTCGGATAATTCTTAACGTCAGATAAATTCATACTTGTTACGTTCAACAGCCAAATTTAAAAGGAAATTCCAATACCTATAATTTAATAGTTAGTTATTAGTTAATTTCGGATTTTCAAATTTTCATTCTAATTTTTGATTTTCCAAATTTTCTAATTTATGAATTTTGAAAATCAAATTTTTCCAAAGTTATGAATTTATTAGAAATAACGAATTTCTATCATAATGAATGACGGCAAAAAAAAAAAAAAAAACGAATGAAACAAAAATGGACAAACTTTTCGCCAGTGCACATCTAGTTAGCAGTGCCTGAGAAGGTGGTGCTGGGATCAGTAGCCACTGGGTTTCTGCCTGTAAAGGGTTATTGCTAAAAATCTGACTAAGTGCCTTTTTGTCAGATCCACAAAACAGTGTGTCAACTGGAGTTCTGCAAGCAAGCGAGTGCTGGAGGAAGAGGAGTATATATAGACTGTATATAGGAAAGTTGTCCCTGAAGCTATTTGAAGTAAAGTGGGATTCCCATAATTTCCCAATCCTTATCCAAGTTCTAATCCCCCAATAATTAACAAAAAAACCCCCCCAAAAATAAAGCACTGGACTGTTCTCTGACTTGAGTGTGCCTGTGAAGATTCAATGTGCCTGGCTGGGTAGGGTGGGGGATCCCATTCAACTTGCGGTTCCTAAGGGGGTGCCCTACATGTGATTCTGTACAGTCGGCCCGCACTGTACCAGTAAAGCTCCAGTGCGTGGTCCACAAGTGGTTAAAGGAATTCTGTAGTCACAGCATACACTTTTGTGCAACATCAGCATTGTAAAAGAAATACAAACAATAGTTCTATTTTACAATCCAATTGAAAGTGGTTGTAAAGGCAGAAGTTTTTTTTTATCTGAACTGCTTCAGCCCTGGAAGATCTTACACCCTTCCTGACCAGAGCACTTTTTGCGATTCGGTACTGCGTAACTTTAACTGACTATTGCGCGGTCATACGACATTGCATCCAAACAAAATTGACGTCCTTTTTTCCCACAAATAGAGCTTTCTTTTGGTGGTATTTGATCACCTCTGCAGTTTTTTTTTTTTGCGTTATAAACAAAAAAAGAGTGACAATTTTGAAAAAAACGCATTATTTTTTACTTTTTGCTATAATAAATATCCGCCAAAAATCTAAAAAATTATTTTCCTCAATTTAGGCTGATATGTATTCTTCTACATATTTTTGGTAAAAAAAATCGCAATAAGAGTATATTGATTGGTTTGTGCAAAAGTTATAGCGTCTACAAAATAGGGCATAGTTTTATGGCATTTTTATTTTTATTTTTTTATTAGTAGTGGCGGCGATCTGAAATTTTTATTGGGACACATTTTGACACATTTTTGGGACCATTGGCAGCGATCAGTGCTAGAAAAATGCATTGATTACTTTAAAAATGTCACTACCAGTGAAGGGGTTAACCACTAGGGGGCAATCAAGGGGTCAATGTGTTCCCTATTGTGTGTTATAACTGAAGGGGGAGGAGGGGACTGTGTAGGGAAAGAGATAGGTCGCTGTTCATACTTTGTATGAACAGACGATCTGTCACTTCTCCCCTCAGAGAATCGTAAACTGTGTGTTTACACACACAGATCCTGGTTCTCCGTGTACCCCTGAGCGATCGCGGGAGCCCGGTGGTGATCACAACCTCCGGGCACTCGCATTGGCTCAGTGAACGAGCAGGGGCACGCCCCCTAGTGGCCACAGGGCGAAGCAATGTTACATAACATTGTTTCGCCCAGTTGTGCCATTCTGCCACAGTACAACTGCGGAGGATGGTCAGCAAGTGGTTAACTTCCTGGATTCCCTGCATGCTTTACAGCTTCTCCTTTGATGTTTACTTTCAATTTCTAAGAACTACATATCCCATGGTACCTTGTTGCCTGTACCAAGCTGTGATTTCTGTACTGACTCCGCCTCCTGGAACTCCTCTAGTTCAGAACACTGGCTCCGTGAAATGGGTAACACAGCAGTGCCTACACACAGGGTATAGTGAATACGTGTGACAGAATTTAAAGTGATTGTAAAAAATAAAAAAAAAATCACTCTGTAAAACAACCCATTCATTTTAAGATAGAAATGAAAGGCAAAACATTTGTGTGTATATATATATATATATATATATATATATATATATATATATATATATATATATATATATATATATAGAGATATAGATATAGATATAGATATAGATATCTATATAGATATAGATAAATAGATATATATCTATAAAAACATTATAAATACCTTTTTTCCCTCTTTTTTTTCTAAGTGATCACATTCCCTCTGCTCACTCTGTTCTCAGCTGCATAAGAGCTGGGGGGAGGAGGAGTGACAGTACACTGATCTTCCCAGCGAAAGACTGTGTGTGTGTGTGTGTGGGGGGGGGGGGGGGTGGGGGGCATGTCCAGATAAGTCTGTTTATTGGAGGAGAGTACTCCCAGCATAGCTAAAGAACTGACCACGCTGGGCACTCCGTCTTAGTGTGGTCAGTATTAATAAGAAAGCCGAGGGACAAGCAGGAACACCAGGGATTTGGATTTCACACAAAGGAAATAATACAAAGAGAACAGGCTACTTTCTCATACAAGTACATGGTACAGAAGGCACATATCAGGAATAGGAAATGTTGGGGTTACAAACACTTTAAGGAAATAAATGTGTGGGGCTCTTCATAGTGAGCAAGTTTAATTCTTCCAAGATCATTCAGATTAATAGTAGTAGGCTATAAATAATTAAAACATAATGTGGAAACTATACGATTTTACATTTTGACCAGAGGAATCAACTGCAGATGATTCCTCATCAAGAACCAGATCTGTAAAGAGATATGGATCTACTGTTACAGGACTGGAGAAAGTAATCAATATCCTACATACTCATAGTCCACAGAGATCTATGGAGTCACTCTCCTGCAGTGGCAGATGGGACTTATTTTCCATTCACAGATGCAGTGACACCGCAAGGGTGTGAAAAAAAAATAATGAAGATATTACAGGGAGAAGAATCCTGTGGTTCAGGAAAGAGAGGGGGTGGTTTGAGGTTTGGTGGTGGGGGGTTTGGTCAACCATGATTCATGTTACACACTAAACACGGGTCATGTGTGTAACTTGAATCACTGTCTGAAAAGTTGATTTAGCCTTTAATTTGTAAAACAAAAACAACAACATTTGCTGTCCACCCAGAATACCTGCTATGTGCACTGCAGTGTACTGCATTGGATACATTGGCTGCTGTACAGTTCCCTGGATGCCAATCACAAAGAATGGCATTGCACTGTGGTAATGTTGGGCTATAATGCGTATCTTTCTATAACACGCCAATGCCAATGAGCCCTTATATGTACACACACAGTCATTTAAAGTGAACACACCATTGTGATGCTCAACCTGTGGCCCTCCAGCTGTTGTGGAACTACAAGTCCCATGAGGCATTGCAAGCTGCCAACAGGTACAAGCATGACTCCCAAAGGCAAAGGCATTATGAGCTTTGTAGTTCCACAACAGCTGGAGGGCCACAGGTTGAGCACCTATGCAGGTCCTTTTCCATGAAGCATACTCATGTGTTAGATCACACATCCTTATTTCTACTAAAGTGCAAGTTAAGTTGGCCATAGATGGGTAGAATTCTTAGGAAAAAAGTTCATTCATTTTTCTAATCATTAGTGGGGTTAAATCAACATTAAAGCGGGATTCCACTGCCGTTTTTTTTTTTTTTTTTACCTGTGTCACTGGTGGGCGATTCCTACGGTGTCTTTGCAGCCACGATCGGTGTCTTTTTAACCCCCGGCGTGACGATTTCATTGCTAAGGAAAACTTTTAAAAAAGCAGTCCGGCTGTTTCCATTTTCACTGTGGGCGTTTGAAGCCCACAGGCATTTACTTCCTGGATGCGATGACACTGAGCTCCCAGAATCCACTGCTCCATCTCGCACATGCTCATTGAGTGTCCTCTTTGTTTTCCTTCCTTTTGTCTCGTGTGCTATAGTGGTAATGGCTGATAGAGCTGCCTGCCCACTTTCAAAATGGCAATTTCGGCTTGACTGTGTCCCCCACGGATTCCTGGGAAATAGCTAAAAAAGTTCCCAGGGACCATTGCGAAGCTGATAAACACACCTACTCCCACGGGAGGAGAGCCCGTAAGTCGGCATAAACATTAAAAATAAAAGGTAAATACTGCATATTATTTTATTTCAATGGTCATAACTGCATCTATGTTCCAAAGCCATTTGAATAAGATGAACTTGCAATTTTCTGTACAAAACCACTTTAATATTCAATCGCAGTGATGAGAAAATTCAAAGTAGAAGGATGGAAAGTTTTTCCTTGAACAAACAAATTTCTAAAAAGTGTATGTGGTTTTCCTTCGGTAAAGTCCATTCATTCCATAACAAAATGTTAAAAGCAAAGAAAATCTTTCAAAAGACATTTGAATATTCTGAGAATTTTCTGAGTTTTTCCTGAAGCCTAGTATACACAAGCCAAATGTTGGGCAGCATTGGCCGGGTCAATAAAAAATGTCCAACATTTGGCCCAGCCGGTGTTGAAAGGGCATTACCGAAAGTGGTCTGCTGATCGGCTCCCAATCAGTGCTCTCAGTCAATGGTCACTGACCTGATTGTGTTCTGGCGGGGGACTGCCCCCATGTCAGAACACAATAGGACAATAGCACAGCAGGGGAGATCACTGTACTAACATTGCATAGTTAGTACAGCAGCTCTTCCTGAGCTGTCGGTTTTTTTTTGTTCAGCCCTGCGAGGTTGAACAAAAAAAAAAATAGAAAAAAAAATAGTAGTGTGTACCAGGCTTAAGGCTGGCCATAGATTTTTTTTTTTATTATTATATTTCTTTACTATAAGTTTTTCATCAGTACAGACCTGAATACATTCTTATTGGAAAATATAATACTTATCTCATTATTAAGCTAATACATAATTTCCTTATTTCCAAAACCTCACATAAGGTCAGTCCAAAGTAAGTTCTGAAATGTTTCTTTTTTTTTCCCTTGCACATGTCATCTATACAACATATCTAGCATATAAACATCTACATATAATATCGACATATACACAAACATAAAGAAACTAACCTACAAACAAACAGAAAAAAACAAAAAACAAACAAAACAAACCCCACAAATAATAAAAAAAAAAAATTAAATCGATCAAGCAACTAATCCAATCCTCGCCTAAAGTAATGAGCTGTATGTCTATATCTATAAGAGACGCTAATAATGCTGGTGGCTTATTTCATTACCTTCTTTTCTGCCCACTGGTATGGCCCTCCACCCCCATTTTCCTTCTGATACCGTACTTAATATCACACGCTACATTTGACCACCCTACAAAGGAACAACAAGAGCCAATAAAGATGGGGCCAACAGTGGATCCGATATCCATTGTTTCCACAGTTTAAGTTGTTAGGTATGCCCCTATTACAATATATTTGTTGTTCCTTTAGAAGGTTATCATTTACTTGAAGGTAGGTGCCATTCCTCAAAAGAGGGTACACTTGGAGATATCCACTTTAGGGCGATTAGCTTTTGTGCTATAAACAATAATTTGCTAACTGATATCGATATCGCAATGGGCACAGGCTCTTCATCGAGTTTCATTAATTGTATTCACCACCTCTCGCCAGTATCTAGCCAGTTTAGGACATTTCCACATCATATGTATTAAATCAGCGGGGGATTTTTGGCATCTTGGACAATCTGGGGAATCACCCCTACTCCACTTAAATAACATTACCTGTGTTCTATATACCCTGTATATTATGAATAATTGCGTCAATTGCTGGTGATAATGAGACTAAAGGTACCCTTTCCAAAATTGTCTGCCAGGTATTCTACCTGGGCAGTAGTGATGGCCGAACGGTTCGCCCGGCGGTCGTTTCGCGGCGAATTTCCGACTTTCGCCGTCCGCGGGTTCGAACGCCTTTTTCCGTCGTTCGCCCCGGCGGACTTACGTGTTTAATGTATACAAGAACTTTAACCTTTCGTGACACGTTTATCATGTGTTACAGGACAACCAATTGAGACATGACAGCTCATGGACACTTGGACATTCCCCCTAACCTATAAATACACCCGATCCGGTGGCCATTTTACATTCTTTCTTCTGTCACTGTAGGGAAAGGATCCTGTGTGGAGTAGGGACAGAGAAAACGCTAGCTATTTGGTACACAAAAGTTCTTTTCAGGACTGGTATAGGTGTTAGGTCAGCAGCCTGAGTTTCTTTTGTCAGTTTAGATAAAGGGACAGAGCGCTGTATGCTGCTATTTTAGGGACAGCTCAGCCAGATTAGTCTTTCTTCATCATCATCATCATCATCATCATTAGCTGTTACTATCAGGTCCACAAAAGAGCTGTTCCAGCTAATCGTTCCAGCCTACTCTTTTTTGCCAATTTGTATAGGGACAGGCAGGAAGCAGTGTGTCAGGCAGTGAGGATAATTTTAAAGACTTGCTGTTACTATTAGTTCCACAAAGGTTCTTTTCAGGACTGGTATCAGTGGTACGGTAATAGGCTTGTACACGTATAATATTCTTTCTTCCAAATATAGAAAGAATATTATACTTGACTGCTGCCCTTCTGCTGCAGTCTGCTAATCATTCACAACTCACTTGTTCCACAAAGCTCTTTATCAGGACTGGTAACTTGGTCTGTCTAGGGTGCTACGGTACATAGGCTTGGGTGCGGTACAGTCTGCTGTTCTGTAAGGACCGCTATCGGTCCACAATACATAGGGTTGCCGTGCACTACTGCTGACCGCTGCCCTATACTGCAGCAGTCCTTCATTGGTATAGGGACTGACGTACAGTCTGCTAATCACTAACACACAACCTGCTTGGTCCACAAAAGTTCTTATAAGGACTGGTAACTTGGTATAGGGTGCTACGGTACATAGGCCTGAGTGCGTTACAGTCTGCTGTTCTGTAAGGACCGCTATCGGTCCACAATACATAGGGTTGCCGTGCACTACTGCTGACCGCTGCCCTATACTGCAGCAGTCCTTCAGCGGTATAGGGACTGACGCACAGTCTGCTAAACACTAACACACAACCTGCTTGGTCCACAAAAGTTTTTATAAGGACTGGTAACTTGGTATAGGGTGCTACGGTACATAGGCCTGAGTGCGTTACAGTCTGCTGTTCTGTAAGGACCGCTATCGGTCCACAATACATAGGGTTGCCGTGCACTACTGCTGACCGCTGCCCTATACTGCAGCAGTCCTTCATTGGTATAGGGACTGACGTACAGTCTGCTAATCACTAACACACAACCTGCTTGGTCCACAAAAGTTCTTATAAGGACTGGTAACTTGGTATAGGGTGCTACGGTACATAGGCCTGAGTGCAGTACAGTCTGCTGTTCTGTAAGGACCGCTATCGGTCCACAATACATAGGGTTGCCGTGCACTACTGCTGACCGCTGCCCTATACTGCAGCAGTCCTTCAGCGGTATAGGGACTGACGCACAGTCTGCTAAACACTAACACACAACCTGCTTGGTCCACAAAAGTTTTTATAAGGACTGGTAACTTGGTATAGGGTGCTACGGTACATAGGCCTGAGTGCAGTACAGTCTGCTGTTCTGTAAGGACCGCTATCGGTCCACAATACATAGGGTTGCCGTGCACTACTGCTGACCGCTGCCCTATACTGCAGCAGTCCTTCATTGGTATAGGGACTGACGTACAGTCTGCTAATCACTAACACACAACCTGCTTGTTCCACAAAAGTTCTTATAAGGACTGGTAACTTGGTATAGGGTGCTACGGTACATAGGCTTGAGTGCGGTACAGTCTGCTGTTCTGTAAGGACCGCTATCGGTCCACAATAGATAGGGTTGACGTGCACCACTGCTGACCGCTGCCCTATACTGCAGCAGTCCTTCAGCGGTATAGGGACTGACGCACAGTCTGCTAAACACTAACACACAACCTGCTTGGTCCACAAAAGTTTTTATAAGGACTGGTAACTTGGTATAGGGTGCTACGGTACATAGGCCTGAGTGCGTTACAGTCTGCTGTTCTGTAAGGACCGCTATCGGTCCACAATACATAGGGTTGCCGTGCACTACTGCTGACCGCTGCCCTATACTGCAGCAGTCCTTCATTGGTATAGGGACTGACGTACAGTCTGCTAATCACTAACACACAACCTGCTTGGTCCACAAAAGTTCTTATAAGGACTGGTAACTTGGTATAGGGTGCTACGGTACATAGGCCTGAGTGCGTTACAGTCTGCTGTTCTGTAAGGACCGCTATCGGTCCACAATACATAGGGTTGCCGTGCACTACTGCTGACCGCTGCCCTATACTGCAGCAGTCCTTCAGCGGTATAGGGACTGACGCACAGTCTGCTAAACACTAACACACAACCTGCTTGGTCCACAAAAGTTCTTATAAGGACTGGTAACTTGGTATAGGGTGCTACGGTACATAGGCTTGAGTGCGGTACAGTCTGCTGTTCTGTAAGGACCGCTATCGGTCCACAATAGATAGGGTTGACGTGCACCACTGCTGACCGCTGCCCTATACTGCAGCAGTCCTTCAGCGGTATAGGGACTGACGTACAGTCTGCTAAACACTAATACACAACCTGCTTGGTCCACAAAAGTTCTTATAAGGACTGGTAACTTGGTATAGGGTGCTACGGTACATAGGCTTGAGTGCGGTACAGTCTGCTGTTCTGTAAGGACCGCTATAGGTCCACAATAGATAGGGTTGACGTGCACCACTGCTGACCGCTCACCTATACTGCAGCAGTCCTTCAGCGGTATAGGGACTAAGAGTTTTGTCACAGGGTCATTTAAAAAATGACATGCAGAGGAAGAGGCAGGCCCTTCCGCAGGGGTGGTAGGGGTAGGGCAGGAGCAACAGGCTTGAGCCAAAGTGGGAAGTTGCAGAAGGTGCGTTCAATTACTTTAAAGGATGCACCAGACTTGGTTGAGTGGCTCGCTCAGCCTTACTCTTCTGCACCCTCCTCATCCTCTCGATCTGCACCCTCTTCTTCACTCTCTGCTATGTGCACCCCCAAAGACACTACCACCAACAACACGACCACCACCACCACCACCACATACCTTCCGCTTGAGTCACTGGAATTATTTTCCGATCCATATCAAGAGGACATTTCTGATGCGCAGCCACTCTTGGTATTGGATCAGGAAGAGGAGGTAGCAACAAGCGCTACTCAGCAGTCTGACGCCAGTACCCAGATCAGCCCAAGGAGGAGGTTGGTCCCCGGTGTTGCTGCCTACTCTACTTATAGCGGTGGGGAAGGTGACGTTGATGATGACGTGTCTAGTGATGTCACGTGGGTGCCCACAAGAGAGGAAGAGGAGGGGAGTTCAGAGGGAGATATGGACCAGCAGATAGGGAGGAGAAGCAGCAATGACTTACATTGCACAGCAGGGACAAAGCAGACTGCAAATGTATCAGGAGCGAGTCATCGACCATGTACGGTCACATCTGGCGCTCCCAGGACACCGGCACATGGCTCCGCAGTGTGGGCTTTTTTTAACGTGTCCGCTGCTGACAATAGCGTTGCCATCTGCAATCTTTGCAGTCAACGCGTTAGTCGCGGTAAGCCCAATACTCACCTAGGGACGACCGCCTTAAGAAGGCACATGAGCAGCCATCACCGAGCCCAGTGGGAGCAACGGAACACACAAAGCCACACTGCAGGCTCTCACCGTCCAGCCTCGTCTTCTACTTCTCCTTCTCCTCTCTCCTCACAATTGTCCTCCACTCCACCTTCCATCACGCCAAGCTCACATTTTTCTGCAAAAAGGCAGGCTTCCGTGGGCCTAATGTTTGAGCGTAAAAAAATGATGACGCCGGATAACCCTCTTGCCCAACGGTTGGCGGCTGGCTTGTCAGAACTCATAGCCCGCCAACTACTGCCATATAAACTGGTGGACTCGGAGGCCTTTCGCAAATTTGTGGCCATTGGAACACCACAATGGAAGGTCCCAGGAAGGAAGTATTTCTCAGAGAAGGGCATCCCAGAGCTATATGGCCATGTTCAGCGGCAAGTGAATGTATCTCTGGCACACAGTGTCGGTGCCAAGATACATCTGACCACAGACACGTGGTCTAGCAAACACGGGCAGGGAAGGTATATCAGTTTTACTGCCCACTGGGTGAACCTTCTGACGGCCGTCAAGCATGTAACCCGTGGCACCCGTGTAGATTTGGTTTTACCGCCACGGATTGCATGCAGGCCTGACTCTTCTTCTCCTCCTCCTACTCCATCCTCCTCCCTCTCCTCCTCAGCTGCCTCCTCCTTTTCCGCTGCTAGCGTCTCTTCCACTGCACCGCCCAAGCTCCCCAGAACCTATTCCACATGCCAGGTGAGACGTTGCCATGCCGTGCTGCGTCTGTTGTGCCTGGAAGCAAAGAGCCACACTGGCCCGGCACTCCTTTCAGCTTTGCGTTCACAGGCAGATGAGTGGCTAACACCGCTCAATTTGACAGTTGGTAAAGTGGTGTGTGACAACGGTGCCAATCTGCTTAGCGCATTGAAACAGGGCAAAATCACGCACGTGCCGTGCATGGCACACGTCTTAAACTTGGTCGTGCAGCGATTCCTTGTCAAATACCCTGGGGTCCAGGACATCTTGCGGCAGGCAAGGAAAATCTCGGCCCATTTCAGAAGATCTTACACGGCCATGGCTCGCCTTGCTGACATTCAGCGGCGACACCATCTGCCGGTCAGACGTCTTATTTGCGATTGCCCGACGCGATGGAACTCAACCTTCTATATGCTTGATAGGCTGCTCCAGCAGAAACGTGCAGTTAACGTCTACCTGTATGAACTCTGCGAAAGAAACGGTTCTGGGGAGCTGGGTTTTTTTTCACCGCGCCAGTGGCTGCTCATGCGCGACACATGCAGACTTCTGCGGCCATTTGAGGAGATCACCAAACTGGTCAGTCGCAGCCATGGCGCCATCAGTGACATGGTACCTTATGCCTTCTTTCTGGAGCGTGCATTGCGTCGTGTCATTGATCAGGCTGTGGAGGAGCAGGAGCGGGAAGATGAGGAAGTCGCAATGCTGGATGAATTCCCAGGGGGGGCTACTCTATCTGAGACAAGTCAACAACAGGAGTCTGATGAGGAGTCAGAGGAGGATGGTGCCGGGGCGGATGAGCAGGAGCAAGAAGAGCATGCTTTAAACCTTTCTGGGATCCCTGTTGTGCGAGGATGGGGAGAGGAGAATGAAGAGGACGACATTATCCTGGATGATGAGCAGGAGCCAGGCCACCACACCGCTTCCACTTTAGTGCAAATGGGGGCCTTCATGCTCCAGTGTTTTAATAGGGACCCCCGTATAAAAAGCATGAGGGTCAAGGACCAGTACTGGGTGGCAACGTACTTAGACCCCCGGTACAAACACAAAATGGCGGAAATGTTACCGCCGTCGCAGAGGGCTGTCAGAATGCAGCACTTCCAGGCCTTGCTTCGAGAAATGCTGCATTCTGCTTTTGCGTGCGCTGGCAGAGGAGCAATTCCCACTCCCAGAGAAGGATTTGCGGGTACCAATCCAACAGCGCCTGCAAGAAGAGGCCGGTTTGAAGATGTGTTGGTGACTTCGGATATGAGGTCATTCTTTCAGCCGACCCATCGACAGGTGTCATCCGGATCCAGCATCAGGGAACGCCTAGACCGTCAGGTGTCCGACTACATTGGGTTAACGGCCGATGTGGACGCTCTGAGGAGTGATGAACCCCTAGACTACTGGGTGGGCAGGCTTGACCTCTGGCCAGAGCTTGCCCAATTTGCAATCGAACTGTTGGCTTGCCCCTCATCCAGTGTCCTGTCCGAAAGGACGTTCAGCGCAGCAGGGGGGATTGTGACCGATAAGCGTACTCGCCTAGCTCACCACAGTGTTAACTACCTCACATTTCTAAAAATGAATGAGGCATGGATCTCGGAGGAATTCAACACATGTGATCAGTAGACCATGTATATGTCTATAAACAATTTTTGGAATCAAGCACACAGACCTTCTTAATTCATTTGGCTCACTTCCCTGACCCAAAAAAGCACACCGTACTATATGCCCCTACCCTCCTCTTTGAAGAGGTTGAGCGGTGTCATATTTCTACTGGGGCTGCTTATTATGAGGGGTTCCCACCATCCCTGTGCTGTGCTGACTTCCTCCTGGGTGTTCTTATTATGAGGGGCTCCCACCATCCCTGTGCTGTGCTGACTTCCTCCTGGGGGTTCTTATTATGAGGGGATCACACCATCCCTGTGCTGTGCTGACTTCCTCCTGGGGCTGCTTACGGTGCTGCTGTCAGCGCTGTATGTCACGGAGCTGCTGTCAGCGCTGTATGTCACGGAGCTGCTGTCAGCGCTGTATGTCACGGAGCTGCTGTCAGCGCTGTATGTCACGGAGCTGCTGTCAGCGCTGTATGTCACGGAGCTGCTGTCAGCGCTGTATGTCACGGAGCTGCTGTCAGCGCTGTATGTCACGGAGCTGCTGTCAGCGCTGTATGTCACGGAGCTGCTGTCAGCGCTGTATGTCACGGAGCTGCTGTCAGCGCTGTATGTCACGGAGCTGCTGTCAGCGCTGTATGTCACGGTGCTGCTGTCAGCGCTGTATGTCACGGAGCTGCTGTCAGCGCTGTATGTCACGGAGCTGCTGTCAGTGCTGTATGTCACGGAGCTGCTGTCAGCGCTGTATGTCACGGAGCTGCTGTCAGCGCTGTATGTCACGGAGCTGCTGTCAGCGCTGTATGTCACGGTGCTGCTGTCAGCGCTGTATGTCACGGAGCTGCTGTCAGCGCTGTATGTCACGGAGCTGCTGTCAGCGCTGTATGTCACGGAGCTGCTGTCAGCGCTGTATGTCACGGAGCTGCTGTCAGCGCTGTATGTCACGGAGCTGCTGTCAGCGCTGTATGTCACGGAGCTGCTGTCAGCGCTGTATGTCACGGAGCTGCTGTCAGCGCTGTATGTCACGGAGCTGCTGTCAGCGCTGTATGTCACGGAGCTGCTGTCAGCGCTGTATGTCACGGAGCTGCTGTCAGCGCTGTATGTCACGGAGCTGCTGTCAGCGCTGTATGTCACGGAGCTGCTGTCAGCGCTGTATGTCACGGAGCTGCTGTCAGCGCTGTATGTCACGGAGCTGCTGTCAGCGCTGTATGTCACGGAGCTGCTGTCAGCGCTGTATGTCACGGTGCTGCTGTCAGCGCTGTATGTCACGGAGCTGCTGTCAGCGCTGTATGTCACGGAGCTGCTGTCAGTGCTGTATGTCACGGAGCTGCTGTCAGCGCTGTATGTCACGGAGCTGCTGTCAGCGCTGTATGTCACGGAGCTGCTGTCAGCGCTGTATGTCACGGTGCTGCTGTCAGCGCTGTATGTCACGGAGCTGCTGTCAGCGCTGTATGTCACGGAGCTGCTGTCAGCGCTGTATGTCACGGAGCTGCTGTCAGCGCTGTATGTCACGGAGCTGCTGTCAGCGCTGTATGTCACGGAGCTGCTGTCAGCGCTGTATGTCACGGAGCTGCTGTCAGCGCTGTATGTCACGGAGCTGCTGTCAGCGCTGTATGTCACGGAGCTGCTGTCAGCGCTGTATGTCACGGAGCTGCTGTCAGCGCTGTATGTCACGGAGCTGCTGTCAGCGCTGTATGTCACGGAGCTGCTGTCAGCGCTGTATGTCACGGAGCTGCTGTCAGCGCTGTATGTCACGGTGCTGCTGTCAGCGCTGTATGTCACGGAGCTGCTGTCAGCGCTGTATGTCACGGAGCTGCTGTCAGTGCTGTATGTCACGGAGCTGCTGTCAGCGCTGTATGTCACGGAGCTGCTGTCAGCGCTGTATGTCACGGAGCTGCTGTCAGCGCTGTATGTCACGGTGCTGCTGTCAGCGCTGTATGTCACGGAGCTGCTGTCAGCGCTGTATGTCACGGAGCTGCTGTCAGCGCTGTATGTCACGGAGCTGCTGTCAGCGCTGTATGTCACGGAGCTGCTGTCAGCGCTGTATGTCACGGAGCTGCTGTCAGCGCTGTATGTCACGGTGCTGATGTCAGTGCTCTGTATTACGGTGCTGCTGTCAGTGCTCTGTATCTCCTGCACCCTCTTGTTTGCCTACCCTGGTCCCTGACCTTCCCTCTCCTCCATTGCCTTCATTAGCTCCATAGTCCTGAATTGTCAGAACAATTTCCCAAATAAAAAAAAAATGCTTGTAGTTATCGATCCCAAATTCACCTCATACATGTATTATGCTATTGTCCAGGTGGTGGGACTACGTGCTACCCCCTAATAATTACCCCGTGGCCGCAAATTCGACCTAAAGGTTTGCGAAATTCGCCTCCCATTGAAGTCAATGGAGCCCGCGGCGAACGGTCGTTTTCGCGAACGTTTGTGTCCGTTCGCGTTTCGCGTTCGCGAAACGTCCCGTCGGAAGTTCGTCCATCACTACTGGGCAGACACCATTATCTCAATATGGCCTCAAGAGTTGGCCATATAGAGATGAAATAATGCCTTTTTTCTCGGTCGCCACTGCTACTGAGGTTAAAAGTGGCATTGGTTTTACCACTATCTTTCCCCCTTTAAACTGAGATTGTACCGCATGTAGTAATTGTAAATATTTAAAAAAATTACGATGAGGCAGTTGAAAAGATTCTTGCAGATCCTGAAAGGAGCATAGAACTTTATGTGAATAAAGCTGAGATATATATTGAAGCACATTGGAATGCCAGCCTTCAAATCTCTCTAATTTTAATTTAGTTCTTTATAATATCTATTCCCCCAAAGTGGTGAGTACTGTGAGGCCCCCTCAAATTTCATTATACTCCTCACTGCTTTCCAAACTCTATTCATAAGTGACAATGTTGGACCTATAGAGGTATCGGTGAGGGAACCAGATTCCAACTGAGCCAGAAGATTGTAACAAGAACTATTACTTAGCAATAGGACCTGTATAGGATCCTCCAGATTCACAACTCCCCAACTAGCAAAATGCTGAAGTTGGGAGGCTATGAAATAAAGTCTCGACTGGGGCAACGTCAAATCGCTTCAATCCCTAGCTCGCTGGAGGATTGATAACTTAATCCTGGAATTCTTTCCTTTTCATAGTAGCCTTCGAAATATTGATTCTATTTTTTTGAACCATTTGAGAGGTATCCATATCGGTGAATTGTGAAGGACGTATAATAATTGAGGGGCCCAGGTAATTTTTATAAGGTTTGCTTGGCCTACCACCGATAACGGTAATTTGGTCCATGCCGTGCTCTTAAAGTGGATGTAAACCAAAAAATTTTTTTTTTTTGTGTCATAATGTAGAGTATAATATTTCCTATAATATGAGCCCAGCTTTGCCACAAAGAGTTAATCCAGCTCTGAGCAATCCTCTTTTATTGTTTAGTGAGATAAATCTTGACAAACAGAGAAAAACTTTGTCAAATCCTCCCCCTTGCTGTGAGTGACAGGTGATTTACATATCTCCTGCACTAGCCTAAGAGACGTGCATTATTTTTAATTCCCTCCCACTCCTTTCTTCTGCTGCTCTGCCAGGATTGGCTGTTCCACACCTCAGCATAATTGGGTATGCTGAAGTCATGTGGGGACTTTTCTGTCTTTTCACTTGATGTTAGAGATCATAGCAGAAGTTCAGTGTAAGAAATACACAGCAAAAAATGCATAATGACAAGGGGAGTGTAGAGGTGGGCGGGGAGTCTACTGACATCACGACTCCACCCACCGAGCTCCAGACAACAGACCCACCCACAGAATCTGCAGTTTTGCAGTTCTCATAACAGACAGAGGGGAGACATTTGACAGGTAGGGATACATGCAGGAGGCATCTATATCCTTACAGATAACTCCTATGGCAGTAGTTTGGAAAGGATGGCATTGGGTTTACATCCACTTTAATTTAGAATTTAGCGAGAATAGGAAATAAGTTATTTACTAATTTGTTCTTTGCCGGGAGTACATCTATTGATGTCCTCCCATGCCAGAGCTGCATGCGCGCCTCCTCAGCGTGTCTATGAGACTCGATTCCGACCCCTTACCACGTGATCAGCTGTCAGCCTATGACAACTGATCATGTGATGTAAACAGAGCAGGTAATCGGCTATTTTTTCTCCTCGTACTGACAGCGTGAGGAAAAAAAAAAAGCCGATCACCGGCTGCTGTGAGAGAGACATCAGTCCCAATCACGGAGAGCTGCTGCCAACTCCTTAGTGCTCACCTATGCCACCTGTCAGTGCCACCTAACAGTAGACAACAGTGCTGCCTACCAGTGCCCACAGTGCCACCTATCAGTGCCCACAATCAGTGCCTCATCAACAGTGCTGCACATCAGTGCCACCTATCAGTGCCCATCAGTGTCACCTACCAGTGCCCATCAGTGCCTATCAGTGCCACTCATCATTGCCCATCAGTGCCACCTATCAGTGCCACCCATCCGGGTCCATCAGTGCCACCTTATCAGTGGCCATCAGTGCCACCTTATCTGTGCATATCAGTACCGCCTTATCTGTCCCCATCAGTGCTGCCTTAACTGTGCCCACCAGTGCAGCCTATCAGTACCCACCAGTGCCACCTCATCAGCGTATATCAATGAAGGAAAAAATTACCTGTTTGCTAAATTTTATAACAAACTATGAAAAATGCTTTTTTTTTTTTCAAAATGTTAAAAAAATTTTGTTTGTTTTGCAAAAAAAAAAAATCCCAACTGTGATTAAATACCACCAAAATTAAGCTCTATTTGTGTGAAATTTAATTTGGGTACAGTGTTGTATGACCGTGCAATTGTCATTCAAAGTGCATCAGTGCTGAAAGCTGAAAATTGGTCTGGGCAGGAGGGGGGTTTAAGTGCCCAGTAAGCAAGTGGTTAAATAATCTTCTACCCTTAAATGTATTCTTATTCCCAAATATTTAAACAACTAAACAATTTTAACTCAAGGAGCCTCTTTTAATATAAGAAAATTAGGATTATCTAAAGGAAGTAACAGATTTATCCCAATTGACAACATATCCAGAGATTATGCATATGCAAATTTCTTCCCCTCAGTCATGGGTTGAAGGAAAATAAATGCTTAATTCCCCCCCACCAAAGCACAGAAATTGCTAAATCTATTAAGAAAGGAGATAAGACCTTTTTTAGATGTAGCGCTGCCCCCTTAAGGGTCACAAGATAAATCAATACCCCCCCCCCCCCCCGGTTGCCCTGACCCTGTGAGTCCTCTGCCACCTCTGCCACTCTGGGTTCATACGTTTTTTTCTCTTCTCCTCAAAATGACAGAGAATTGTTTAAATCAGCAAATTTACTTAGTAAGATAAAAGTAAAATAAACCAGTGAGTCAATTTAAGTTTACACTTTAAAATGTTGTTTCCTACAGGAATGCTATTAATAACTAAATAACAGTCACCTATATATTTCAAACATTCACCAGTGAACACTATAATCTCTGTGCTCAATTGAGTGCATATAATGTCTATGTGAACAGGCTACAGGAGAGCAGAGGAAAGGCTCTTATGAGTGTCTGACCCCTCTTTACTGCTCCTTCACACATAAATGCAGAACAGTAAATAACATGTACAACCTTTAGCAAAGAGAACTATATTGCAATTCAGCCTGCTCTTTCAGAGAGTTATTGGTGAATTATAGCTCTATGAGCTTCAGTAAAACAAATCCCTGAAGTGGGGAGGGAGGTGAATGTAGTCCTGTGTTGCTGTGTGGCTAGCCGGTTAATCTTCAGCAAGCTGTTTGATGTGTAGTTGCATGCAAGGAGACTTTGGATCATAAAGCAAAGTAACTGGATTCAATCGGTTGTGGATAAACAGCAAACAGTCTTTTTGTGTAAATTAAACTAGCTAAATTCAGAGTGTCACTGACTTAAAGATGTTACTTTCTATGGAACTACAAGCAACAGCAGAACATAGAAGAGCAAGGATGTCTGTATATAGTGTCTATGGTGTTTTAGTTTAGATCCTTGAAACTAAAGATAAGGATACAGGAGACAATGATGTCTATATACAGTGTCAATAAGACTGGGCTATTGCCCGCGCACCACTCTGGAACAGGAGCTGATGATGGTTATAATGATGATGATGGTGGTAGAGATGATCTCTCAGGAATGTAGCTCAAGGGATGGCATCTGGCCTCCGCTACACCGCGGCTCACCTGAATCTGAAATATCTGCAGGATGGATGGAAAAAGGGCGACCTCCAGGCTGCTGCCGGACAGCTAAAAGGGAGCTGTCCGCAGGTGTCCCTCCAGATATTCGCTGGATAAATCTGCCAGAGCAAGCCGTGACTCAACTGCAGCTCACACTCTCAGATTCCCTGCATGCAGATCCATGCTGGTCCCAAGAGAGCATGCTAGGCCTCAATCCATTCCACTTGTAGTCTCTCCTAGCAGGCTGCTCTTCCTCATCGTCCAGATGGTAGTTGTAGTTCCATAGAAATCAGCCAGAGGGCGAATCCCATCCGTAAGGACTACATGTTCCAAGATGCTTTGTTTCATCTTGTCTCTGATTAAGAAGGTAACAAGGCAGCATCACACTCAAAACAGCTCCCCCCTGAAAAAAGCCACACAGTATCTACTGATTGCAGTAATAGGTAAATATCCAGCTCCTGGCTACATCCTCCCCCACTTTTAATCTTTTGTCCCCAAAAAGGCAGGAATTTTCAGCTATTGCTAGAAAAAAAGGAGCTTGTCAACTTTAACCCTTATTCAAATTCAACAAATATTGACATACATCTGGATTCTGCTGAAACCACTTGTACACATTTTCAGTTCATAACTCATAATCAGTTTTCTGACAGGCAAGGGCAATAGTGGTGTCCCACCCAGTATTGTCAGAGGTCACAGCAAGGCCACCTTCTACTCAATCAATGGTAGCAGAGTCAAGCGTGGGGTCTGGCCTTTGAATAGTAGGATTCAACTTATCAGAGTACTCTGCCAGTGTATCATAAGTGAGTCTACTATGAGGGTATATATTTCTCCTCAGTCTGATAGGAGAATGAGCTTCTGACTTTGACGTAAGATTTCTTTCAGGGCTTTTTACAGAAATAGTTCCTCTCAGGACTTTCCACAAGAGTAGAGTTCCTCTCAGGGCTTTTCATAGGAGTAAGGTCATGAGTCACCAACAATAAGTCTGGGCATGGATTAGAGGGACCCGATTTAAGAATGGTAAGGCCAGCCTCATCAACAGCACTGAAGTTTAGGGCATTGCTTCCACCTTCTACTTCCTCTAACAATGATGCTTCCTTCTCAATGTGACATCTTGACTCATTACAGGTAAATCTCCATCGGTAAAGTTAATCAAATCTACTTCAATTGAATTCAGAATTGGTCCAGTAATTTCAGTTTCAGGAGCATCTATTCTTCTAGGTGGCGATGAAGTATTCACTCCCTGATCTGGTCACTTTTCCACCTCTTTTGTTGGTCTTCTCTCTTTAGTCCAATCATTTTTTTTTTTTTTTTTTTTTTTTTTTCCTGCCACATCAGTGTTTCTTTAGCAGAGACTAGGTTCAGCTTAACGCTCACTCGTGTCTCATTCTCAATTCCACATCATCGTGGCATATTTAATTATACAAATATTTGACTTAGTGTAAACACATAAAAGTTTTGTGTCATTTAATTTAAATACAAAGGTAATAAAAGATCCCCTAGTGTTTGTAGACTACCCATTATGACGATATCTATTGCCCTAATACCTCATATCTAGAACAGATTTCCCTCTCCCTACTCCCCTCCTCCACCCCCCCCCCCCCCCTATCCCCCGCTCATAAGAAAATATACTAAGCAATTAAATACATACTAAGAATAGATAGTAGAATTGTACAAGCTGAAAAGCGCTTGTTCCATCGCAGTTACTTATAGGGGAATCCCTAGTTTCCCCAATCCAGGGCCCCATATCTTTTTAAACTCCTTACCATTACCCTGCTTAACAAAAAAAACCCTCTCATTTCCAATATTTTTTCTTATGTTAGCCAACCATATTTCTGGTAGTGGGCTAGAGTGTGCTTGCCAATTCTGGGCAATTAATTTCCTTGCCTGGAAAAGGCATCTGGTAACTGGTGCAAATTTATTTTTAGAGATATTATATCCCTCCGGTATAGCCAACAAGCAAGTCCTCACTGTTGCCTTTAATTTCAACCCGAAGATCTCATTCACATGGTCTATAACTTGTGTCCAATATCTGAAAAGTTTCGGGCACCTCCAGAACATATGAATAAAATCTCCAACCCGGCCGCATCTGGGACACTGATCATTATCCCTCCATCCCATTCTAAACATTTTCCTAGGTGTATAATATACCCGGTGAAAAAAGAAGAGTTGAGAAGCTTTCTGTGCCGGGGAGATAGAAACCTTGGTTCCCTGTTCCATTATCCAATCCCAATCGGGTATGGACACTGGACCCACATCACTCTCCCATTTCATTTTACTTTTAATCATACCGCTTTGATCTAACACTTTGTCCCCCAGCCTGGCGTATATAAACGTAATCAAGCCTTTGAGCGTATCTCGAGACATGATTTGAGATATCACCGGGACTTGGATCAACTGTATCTCTTGCGATCTAAATTGGGCCTGAATTGCGTGTCTGATCTGGAGATATTTGTAAAATGAGCGGCTTGGTAAGGAGAATTCAGATCTTAGGTCAGAAAATGATCTAATAGATGAACCTTGGACAATTTGCTCTAACCTATGTATCCCTTGAGTTTCCCATTCCCTAGATCTTTCCACTTTAAATAGCTCGTCTAGGTTTTTATTATCCCATAAGGGAGCCAACACAGATGTCTTTTGATATCCTAGTAAGGCCTTAACTGTTTTCCATAGTTTCGCTGTCTGATTGATTGTTGGGCAGTGCATATTAAATGAGTTTGCCTCCAACGCCTCCACAAGCGTCTTATGCGGACAGCCTAGCATTAGCAGCCTATGGCAGGGGTTAGCTTCACTTATTGCCCTTGCTCCAGCTAAGTGCTGTAGCTGGGCCGCTAAGTAATAGAGTCTAGGATATGGGATCGCCAACCCTCCTTGTTCCAACGGGAGCTGCAGGGTCCGTAAGCTAATCCTCGAGGGGCCCTTTTTCCATATAAGGAGTCTAAATAGGGATTCTATTTTCTTGAACCATCCTTCCCCTATCCATATTGGTGAGTTATGGAGGCAATACAGAATTTGAGGAAGCCATACCATTTTGACCAGATTGCAGCGGCCCGCCATCGAAAGGGGGAGGCGACTCCAGATATCAGCCTTTTGTTTTAATTTTACTAGGAGAGGAGATAAATTATCTTCCAGGTAAGAGTTTACCTCCCTAGTAATCCACACCCCTAAGTATTTAAACTTCTCGACCTGTTTCAGATTCTGAATTTCCTGGGGGGCGCAAATAAACCCCGGTTCCAGCGACAACAAAGCGGATTTATCCCAGTTAATAGTCAATCCCGATATCAGACCAAATTCTCTAATTATCTTCATTGCCGTTTTCACCGAGGCCTGAACATCCCCCAGGAAGAGCAGAATGTCGTCAGCAAATAGTGCAATTTTTTCCTCTACCTGTCCTCTCTTAAATCCCTGTATATCAGGATTGGCCCTAATAGCGATGGCTAATGGCTCCACTGCCAAAACAAACAATAAGGGGGAAAGAGGGCACCCCTGCCTTGTACCTCGTTCCAAAAAAAAGGTCTCAGAAAGCTCATTGTTGATTTTAACTTTCGCTCTTGGGTCTGTATAGAGGAGTTTTATCCATTTGAGAAAGTTTGGTCCAAACCCAAATCTAATAAGCACTTTAAATAAGTATTCCCATTCAAGGCTGTCGAATGCTTTGGCTGCATCCAGAGTCAAGACTGCTCTGGGGCCGCCATTATCTACTGGAATCTGGGCATTCAAAAACAGTCTACGGATATTGATACTAGTAGATCTATTCGGGATAAAACCCGATTGGTCAGGGTGGATAAGCTTGTGGACAATTCTTTTTAGGCGTGTTGCGAGCACTTTTGCTAATATTTTAACATCCGATCCCAAAAGCGAGATCGGACGATATGAGGCCGGGTCCATTGGGTCTTTATCCTCTTTAGGAATCACCACTATCGTGGCTTCCAACATCGAGGAAGGCAATTCTCCACACTGCAAGGACTGCTTCAGTGTCTCCAATAGTTGTGGGAGCAAAACCTCCCCATATCTCTTATAGACCTCGATTGGTAAACCATCGGGTCCTGGTGCTTTTAAGTTAGGCATCTCTGCCACCGCTCTTTGGAGTTCCTCGATAGTAATTGGGGCCTCCAAAACTACTAAGTCTTCTGCTATTATTGTTGGCATATTCAAATTCCCCAAAAAGCCCGCCATAGCTCCCCCTTCACTTCCTCCTTGGGACTTATATAGTGAACTATAGTAATGATAAAATATATTATTAATAGTAGATGGTTCAGAAGTAATCCCTCCCTCTAAAGTTCTAATTGATATTATCGCTGACGGTGACGTATTTACTTTAACCAAAAATGACAGCATTCGCCCCACTCTTTCTCCCTCCCCAAAATTTGCTTGCTTCTGCAGTATACGTCTGTTGTCCATCTTATGCCTAATAGTTATCTTAAATTCTTGCTGTTTATCCAGCCAAGCCTTCTGTGTAGTAGGATTCGGATTCATAATGTACTGTCTTTCTGTCTCTAATACCGCCTTGGTAGCTTCCTCTTCCTGTTTTTTCATCTCGGCCCTACTTCTGGCGATTTGTTGAATAAAAAGACCTCTTAAAAAGGCCTTTAAAGAGTCCCAGATGGCCCCCACTGATGCTGTGCCCCTATTAACCTCAATGAACTCCTTTAACCTAGTTGTCACCCTATCCGTATCCTTCATTAATTCCAACCATACGGGGTCCAATTTCCATTGGCCAGAGTATTGTTTTTTAGCTACACAAAGTGTCACTATTAGGGGGGAGTGGTCCGAGACTCCTCTCGGGCCATATTCTACCTCGTCCACTCGTGGCATCGCACTGTTGTTAACCAAAGCCATGTCGAGTCTTGATAATGTAGAGAAAGTTGCGGAGTAACAAGAGTATTGTCGCTCCCCCGGGTGCCGGGTGCGCCATGCATCGCATAGGCCGGCTTCAAGTAGGAAACGAGCTAACCTCGTTTCCTCTTTCACCGTTGATGTTTTTCCAGTTGGGAATCTGTCCAAAGATTTGTCCAAGACCTCATTAAAGTCCCCTACTGCTATCACCGGAATATCAGGTTTATCTATTACAAAAGCTAATAGCTTGTATAGAATCTCCAATTTAGATGGAGGAGGAACATATATGTTGGCTATCACGTAGGGACTATTTTCAATTTGACAGTATAAAAAGATATACCTACCCTCTACATCTATACAGCTATTATAGCAAGAGAAACGAACCGCCCTGTCAACAAGGATGCTAACCCCTCTTGCATAGGTTGAGAACATGGAGTGAAACTGGGTCTGGAATTTCCGACCTTGTAGGCACCGAATCGTATCACCCGTTAAGTGGGTCTCCTGAAGGCATAGTAATCCGGGTCCTTTACCCTCTAGAGCTGACAAGACCACTTTTCTTTTGGTCGGATCTCCCAGGCCCCGCACATTCCATGATACTATCCTAATTCTCTTCCCCTGCATCACTACTTAATAACCTAACAATTGGGCAGTTTTGAGAATAACAGAAGAACCGGTGAAAAAAGTGTATAAGTATATCAGTACCAAGAGAGAGAAGAAAAGAAAGGGGAAAGCCTTCCCCTCCCCTTCCCTTCCCCTTAGTCTTACGTACATAAACTCTAAATAGTGCATACCATTTTCTCCCATCCCCTCCTAAACCGTGCGTCTCCAAACTTGTGTATCTTTGTATTATTTTTATTATCATTCCCTTACCCAAATTTATATATCCTTGTATTACTTTTATTGTCATTCCCTTACCCCGCCCTCCCTTCCCAATTCTCCCACCCAAATATATGTGTCCTTGTGTTATTTTTATTGTTGTTCCCTTTCCCCTCCTTCCCACCTCAACTCTCCCCCCTCCCCTTTCCCCAACCTCCCTCTCCCGCCCCCCTCCTCCCTTTTTACCAAATTCCCTCTCCCCCCCCCCTCGCCCCATAGGGCTACCCCCTAGGGGTACAATTGTGACCTTCTTGCAACACTCCCACCACTCACACATACCAATCCTACTCAGTGCTCTCACCCCGATTCCCCGCCCACTCATGGGAACCCTTTCTTCCCCACTACAAGTACCCACTTGTACTCCACACGCCCTTACTGCTCAATCCCTGCCCCCCACTCATATTGTGCATAATACCAGTGTAACAATTTTCAGCAAACTTACCCCTTATTCCTATCCCCCCCCCAAAAAAAATATACCCCCGAATCCCTTAGAAACCACCCAACTGCCCTGTAACATATATTTATAGATCTTTCTTACTTGCATCTAACCATTGGGATGCTTCCTGTGGTGTATTGAAAAAAAGCGTTTTTCCTAATGCAATCACCCTTAAGCGGGCTGGATAGAGGAGTGCATATTCTAACTTGTATTTAACCATTTCCCTTTTAACTGGTATAAATTCAGCTCTTCTTTTCTGAAGGTCAGGAGAGAAATCGGGATACAAAGACACCCTAGCTCCCTTATACCTAATGTCTCCTCTCAATCTAGCCTCTCGCAGTAGAGACACTTTATCCTGGTAATTAAGAATTTTAAGCATTATAGGCCTAGGGCGCTCCCCCATATGACGGGTTTTTCCCGGGGTACGATGTGCCCGTTCTATTGCGAATATCGGGGTAAATGTTTCCGCCCCGAAAAGTTCTCGGAACCACCCCTCCAGAAAACCTGTTAGATTGGTCCCCTCGCAATGTTCAGGGAGGCCTAGCACCCTGATATTATTTCTTCGATTCCTATTCTCCATCTCGTCGAGTTTGTCCGCTTGTGCAGCAGCTGCTTTTTTAAATGAATCAATTTCCAGCCTCATAGGCCTCAATTCATCCTCCATTGCACCCATGCGTTCCTCAAGCTCGGTAGTTCTTAGTATAGTCCTATTCAACTCCTGTCTCATGGACAGTAGTTCCTCCTTTATATATTTTAGCTGTTCATCAAAATTGGATATCGAGTTTTTGCATTCCTTAATTGCGTTCAAAATGTCTCTTAATGTGGGTTCCTCATCTGCATTACTCGGCATCAGTGTATGGGAGCTACTTAGCGTTGTTTCCGAATTTATTGTTGCTATTGATAATTTTCCTCCCCCCCCTCCCTTATTGCCCCCCAATTTAGCAGCTGGAAAGATGGGGTTGGCCAAAGACTGGCCTTGGCTCCTTCTATCAGCAGATGAGCTCTTAGTATCTTTATTATGTAGATCACCCCGCTGAGTACTTGAATTGCTGGGTGAGACTGGGCCTGAGTGGGCGTAGCGCTCCAATTTTGCCGCTGCTGATGCTGCCGCCATTTGATTAGTTTTATCCTTGGCGGCACGAGTAATTTGTTGACCCTCTGCGGGTATTTGTTCCTCGGGGGATCTTTTTCTCGACATAATTGGATTAAGTAGCCACGTAAGAGCCCCCCTTACAGACTAGCGGCTTCTGCTTATCAACTAATCGAGATAATACAACAATAGTTAAATCCCACAGGGAAGAGAGGGGGGGAGAAAAAAAAAAAAAAAAAAAAAAAAAAAAGGGGGGGGGGGGAGAGGGAGGAGGGCAACAATAATGTGGTGTCTCTCCTAGTATAGATAACACTGCTTATCAAGGGGGACAATGCTGGTTAACTCCTAGCTCCAGCCTCAGCAAATGACTCAATAGCACGAGACTCGCCGCCCTATAATGGGTTATTTATATTTGTATACATATGCATGTATCCACAGTGTGTTCACCATGTATATTCAGAATAGGGCAAACCAGGTCAATAATTTACATCAATATTTGTTAGAGACCAGAAGAAGGAAAGACACTTATCTCAGTTGCTGGTGCATAGTCCATGAAACCATAGGAAGAGTATACAGGACATCCAGATCTTCCCCCTGAGGTTAAGCAGTTGGTGCAGTTACATTCAATTGTCGCTCATCTCAGCTTCCTTATTTGGCAGGTAAGTAGGAGGGAGATAGTAACCAGCGGGCAAGAGGGGGAGAGGGAGCTCTTTACAGGTATCCCCTCTCACTTGCCCAGCCCGCCGCACAGCTCCTGGGGCGCACAACACGCCGCACGAGTCCGCACGAGTCCGCGCCTAATTCAAACCGGCCGGCAGGCACAGCGGTACCACGAGAGCCCGGGAACCGCTCGAAGTCTCGCGAGATCTTCAGCGAGATTCTCGGCCCCTGCTCCACCAACCGCTCGTCAGCAACAGCGGCCCCGTACTCCGAGCTCCGGCGGCCGCGAGCACTTTAGTTCAGGTAAGCGATCTCCGCCCAAACACAGGAGCATGAAAGCCACAAAGAAATGCAGTGCACAGGGGAGCCTCCGAGCAACGCCAGGCAGCCCGGGGCACACAGGATCAAAGCGGAGCGAAGAACTCACGATAGGCAGGGTGGGGAGCGGGAGAGCAGCTCCATGTTCTCACTCCTCACACGTCCTCACTCCCATTCACATCCGGCCACACCCCCCGATTACTCCATCATTTCATGTGAACCCTCTTTAGTCCAATCATTGATTCTTGCTTCAGGGTCAGCAACTGGGGACCACAACCAGCAAGGCACTATCTCCCCATCCTCACCCTCTTCTTGTGCCTGCACCACAGGGTGAATAGGAAGTCTTTGACCAGAATGAGTTCTGGACTCAATTCTAATGGAGGTGGAGGAGAAGCAGGAGGCGCTCGAATAGCATCTGATAAAGGAAACAGATGATTATGATGCCACATTTTGAGAGGCCCTAGCTTTCCTTCAGGTTTGATTTGATAAACTGGTAACCCTGGAAGCTGTTTACAGATGACATATGGTTGAAACCTCCAGAGGTCAGCCAATTTATGTTTTCTCAGCACACCCAAGTTCTTTGCAGCACTCGATCCCCTGGCTGTATATCTTGCACTTTCACTTTGAGATCAAAATTCTTCTTATTTCTCAATTCTTGGGTGGCAGCATGTTCCATAGCTCTCTCATAAGCTTGTTTCAAGTTTTTCCGTAAATATTCTACATACCCCCTATGGAAAGTATCATCCAAGGGTGTTCCAAAAACCAGATCAATCGGAAGTCGAGCTTCTCTCCCAAACATAAGCCTGTAAAGCGAATATACAGTGGCATCACTTACTGTACTGTTGTATGCATGTTTGACTGTAGCAATATAATTTCCCCAATGTAGTTTTTCAGTTGGTAAAGTTCCCAGCATGTTTAATAAACTCCGGCTGAACCTGTCGGGTTGGGGGTCTCCCTGAGGATAATACGGTGTAGTTTGGGACTTTTTGTTGCCCAGCAGCTTGCACAACTGATGTATGAGTCAGATTTCGAAATCTCTTCCTTGATCAGATTTAATCCTGATAGGTAGCCCATAATGAATGAAGAACTTTTCTACAAGGACCTTTGCCACAGTAGTAGCCTGTTGATTTTTGGTAGGGTAAGCCTGGGCATATTGAATAAACTGAGCCTCACTCCGGCTCATTTTTCCCATCGCTGTACCCTCCTGCTTGTCTGCTTCATCTCTGTACCCTCTTCTCAGCTATGATATGCGTGATATGCAGAGTGGTGAAAGGAAGCAGAAATGAGACACATCTACCTGTCCTGGCACACTCATCCTGCTGATCCACCTCTCCCATCCAGCCCATGTGCTTGTATGTGATGTCAGTGCCTCCCCCTCAGTGCAGGTGCGGCGTGGTGAATTCTGAAATTGGAATGCATTAGTGTCTCGCTGACACTTCCCTGCACTGTTCTGCTGATGGGGAGGGAGTCGAGTGCCGGCAAAAGAGGCTTTGCGTGCCGGGGGGGGGGGGGGGGGGTTGCCTACCCTTGCCCTATATAGCTCTTCAGTAAGACCACATTTAGAATACTGTGTCCAGTTCTGGAGACTTCACTTACACAAAGATATTGATAGAGTAGAACGAGTCCAGAGATGGGTAACAAAAATGGTGAAAAGTCTGGGGGATAAAACATATCAAGAGTGACTTCAGGAACTTAATATGTACAGTCTGGAGGAAAGAAGGGGATGATGGAAACCTTTAAATACATCAAGAGGGTGAATAAAGTGCAGGAGGAAAGTATTTTCAATATGAAACCAAAATCAAGAATACGGGGACATGACCTTAAACTAACTGGAGGAAAGTTCAAAACTGGAGTAATTGGGCCTTGGGTGGTGGTGCCAAAACACTGTAACCCCTCACAGATACTCTTGGGTGCAGTAACGGGCCCTGCATTGAAATATTATATCAACATTTTTAATTACATGCACCTGGAGCAGAAAAAAATTGGGCCTTACGCAGTGGCGGTGGTGCCCTAAACCAAAAATATTGTTGGCAGCTAGCATCATCTAGATTGAGAAGGAATAGGATAGTCAGCATAGGCAGTCTTCAAGGAATCCCACATCCATAGAAAATTCAATCAGTTACATCAGCATGATAGCTGCTGATCCAAGACGGATTCATTTTTATGAATGTGAGCCTATCAATGGAGTCTGTGGACAGGCACACTCTATGATCCATTACAAACCCTCCAGCAGCACTGAATGAACAGAAAGAACGCTGGATGCAGGACAGGCCAGTAGTTCAATTGCATAACCAGCAAGTTCTAGCCAGTGGTCCATCTTCAAGATCCAGTAACCCAGTGGATGCTCTGTTGGAAAAGTCTCCAAGTCTGCTCTTGCCCCTAGCTATTCCTGCACCATGTAATGCAGACACTGGTGATGGTTGCTTGAACTGATCAGACCTTGGCGCCGAGGACTGAAAAATTGTTTAAAGGCATCGGTCAGACCTCCCTGGGTCTGGAAATGCACTGCACAAACTTTTCTTCAAGGCCTCCTGAAGATGTTTCATCCTCTGATCCCTCTGCGTAGGCAGGATGAGTTCTGCAATCTTATCCTTTTTTACTGTGGATCAAGAAGGGTTGCCAGCCAGTAATGATCCCTCTCCTTTATACCATGAATCCTAGGGTCCTTTCGCAGGCTTTGCAGAATCAAGGAGGCCATGCAGCGAATGTTTGCAGAGGCATTCGATTCTGAGTCCTCTGAGTCACTAAGGATCACATGATCCGTAACTACCTCCTCCCAGCCACGTACAACTCCCTGGGTTTCTGAGGACTGAAAACCATACCTTGAAGACTGCTGCTGAGGTTTATTTTCCACATCCATGCTGACACAATCATCCTTCTCCTCCTCTTCTTCCTGTGTATTTGGCAGGCCCGCAGGAATGCTATCTGGATAAAGGGGGCCTTGAGAGGTAAGGAAGTCCTTCTCTTCCTCCCGCTGTTCTGCCTCAAGTGCCCTGTCCATTATTCCATGAAGCAGGTGCTCCAACAGGAAGACAGTGTCACTGATGCATGCATTGTCACTCCTTACTTTCCTTGTGGCCTCCTCAAATGGTGACAGGACAGTGCATGCAGCAGATGGTGGTGTACTGCTAGCAGATTGGCTGTAAGTACTTGGGACACCTATTGCTACACCTTCATTCCTCTCAGTGCAGGTTTTTGAGAGGACTGGAGGTATAGTGGGGTTGGAGATCCCAGATGAGAAGCAAGGAGAAGTCCGTCTTTTTCTTTGATGTGGGTCTGTCAAGTGCTGTTGCCAAAGGACTGCATGGCAGGTCGTCATATGTCTGGTCAAGCATGTGGTGCCCAAGTGGCTGCTGTTCTGGCAGCGCTTGCTCCGCTTCAGACAAAGGTTACAAACAGCAATGGTGTGATCTGCTACATACGTGTCAAAAAAGGCCCACACCAAGAAACTTTTAAAAGTCAGCGGGGAGTAAGCAGCGCCCTGCACCTGCGGAGTTCTGCAGTGTGATGCAATAGGGTGGCTGCCCTTAAGCTGCCCCTATAGGACATCCTGCCTCATTGGAATTGTGCCTCCTCTTTCTCCTCTCAGGCACTCAAGTACAGCCAGTGACCTCATCATCCCCTCCCTCCTCGTCACCGGAGCAAACTTGGCACTATGCTGCCGCTAGGGGAGCATGACTGCCAGTTTTTTGTCCTTCTTGGACACCCCATCTATCTAGGCTCACGTTACTCCCTTCCTCAACCGGGGAACCAACATCGGAGCCTTCAAATGCCTGCGCATCCTCCAACAGCATGTACCCGACACTGTGGTCGAATAATTCTGGGGACTCCTCTGTGCATGATGGTGGGGCTATGGAAGGAGTGACTGTGGACAAGGAGCCGGTGGAATAGGCTGCTTTGGCAGCTGCGTTGGAAGGCAAACTACTCTGAGCCTGGGGGACAGAGGATAAGGAGGATGAGGATGGCTTTGTTATCCACTCCACCAACTCTTCTGCATGTTCTGGCTCAATAACACGGCCAGCAGCAGAAAAAAAGGACAAGCGTGCCCCAAGGCCACCTGCAGAGGATGCACCATGTCCACGACCAGCACTGTAGACGGTAGACACAGAGGCTGCTTGCCATCATTTAGTGGCCTGTGAGTGTCTACCTCTCCTTGGCAGCCTTCCGGACACGATGTATATTTTGTTTTGCAACACTACACTACACTGTATTAGATACTGTGTACACCACCAGAAGTGTAGTAGAAACTGTACGCACTGTATTAGATACTGTGTACACAGCCTGCACTTGATCAACAACTGTACTATGGCTTCGCTGTATTGTGTACTGTGAATACCACCAGAAGTGTAGTAGACACTGTATACACTGTATTAGATACTATGTACACTGTATATATATATATATATATATATATATATATATACATATATATATTAATACACCACCTGCAGTGTATTAGAAACAGTACACCACAGAAGGCACTGTAGATATAGGTTACACTGGATGCAGATTGTATGTGTGTATATATATATATATATATATATATATATATACATACACACACACACAGTCTAGTGTCTATATCCAGTGTAGCCTATATCTATAGTGCACTCTGTGGTGTACTGTTTCTAATACACTTCAGGCGGTGTATTAATATATATATATATATATATATATATATATATATATATATATATATATATATTAATTTATACTGTACAGATAATCACTCCTACAGAATTCTTGGCACCGGTGAGATCTGTTCCCCAGTACACATGTCTCCTCACCAGTATTCATGGCACTAGTGAGATCTGCACTCCACTAGACATAGCTCACTCCCTGATAGCCATTGCACCAGTGAGATCCGCTAATTCCAATTCCAATTCCAATTCACTCTCCAGTATCCATGGCACCTGAGATCTGTTCCCCACTAACCACAGTTCACTCATCAGTATCAATGGCAGCAGCAACATTCAGAGATTCTTACTAACAGGCGTCCAATTTTTGTAGCCATTAAAGCCTAATCAGCAAACACCTTTTTAAATCAAAGCAGTAGATTAATTAGTAACAGCAAACAAACACTCTTGTGCATTCGTGTGATGATTGGGTGATCTTTAACTCAGGGATAGTGTCTCTGGCCTTGCTGCCCTCCAGAATAGGCAATATACTAATAGTCATAAAAAAGATAAAAAGAAGAGAACGCACCAGCCTCCTGCATTATCCCAATGCAATTTATTAATACAAACAAAATAAAAACTACTCACAAACATGTGGAGAATAATTGCTTGTAAAAGCTTCCTATTTGTGGCAATCAGTCCTGGAACCAACAGTCTCCAGAAAGCAAAGGGGAGGACATCAGGGATGCTGTTTCGAAGGAGTATCTTCTTCTTCCTCAGTGTCTAGACAAGCAGTTTTTATCTTATTTTATTAATAAATTGCATTGGGATAATGCACGAGGCTGGTGCACACTCTTAATTTTTTTTTCTTTTTTATCAGTAGATTAATTACCATAGGGTCACATTGATGAAATGCCTGTCTGCGTTGAAGTAAACCTGTCAAAAGAAAAGCACGTGGGTTGTATTGTTGACCCCTTCTGAAAATTCTAGTTGCCTGGCTATTATGACCTTCTGGTTTTCCCACTGTCGGAGCCATTGACATGAAATAAGCATGTAAATTAGTGAAATCAGAGAAAAGTCAGAAGTTTTTATCTGTGAATTTGTTCTGAGTCACTGCTAAAAGTACTGATTCGTGAGGGTCAGCATCAGGGATGGACTGACAACTCATGGGGCCCCCGGGCAATAGGAGATTATGGGGCCCACAGGCAATAGATTATGTCGCCACACAGTATACAGACACACACACACACATACAGTATACACACACAGACACACAATATACACACACAGAATACACATACACACACTGAAAAAGGTACTGGAGAGGCGGGGCAGCTATAATCTTGGGATTTAAAAAAAAAAACAGATTTTTACATACTGTCCCTGGTTTTATTGAGGCTGGCAACCCTGATGGGGCCTCTTAGTGCCATTGGCCCTCGGGCACTGCCCGAGTGCCCGAATGGTCAGTTTGCCCCTGGTCAGCATGACAATCAGGCAACTGATATTTTTAAAAGGAAAGGGCTTCTTTCTTGACAGGTTTCTCTCTCATTACAATCCAATTGCTCTATCAGTCTGTCAAAGCTGCTTTAGCTTTAGTCACATGGGTGTTTTTTTTTAATTTTGTAGCTCCCAAGGGGGTTAAGAAGAAAGGCTTATCACAGGCTTCACAAGTCTCACTGTAGCTCAAATGACATGCCACCATCGAATACAGTAAAACCTCGGATTTGCGAGTAACGCGGTTTACAAGCGCTTCGCAATACCAGCTGTTTTTAAAAATAAATAAATACTGACTCGATTTGCAAGCGTTGTCTCGCAAGATGAGCAGGATTCAAGCCTCTGAGGTGTGCAGTACCACATGTGGCCAGAGCTGCAGGTGCTCCGGTGATGCTCGGAGACATTCAGAAACACTCAGTCTCCAAGTGTATCCAAGCGTCTCTGAGTATTTTTGAATGTCTCCGGTTCCCCCCCACCTCTGGCTACATGCAGTACTGTATACACTAGCAGTGACACTGTAACTAATTATCTGAGTTTCCATTATTTCCTATGGAGAAACTCGCTTTGGTATACGAGTGCTTTGGATTACAAGCATGCTTCTGGAACGAATTATGCTCGTAATCCAAGGTACTACTGTATTTCTCTGTAGACACTTGACTGGTCAAACTTACAGTGTCATGCCATTATCTTCTTATGACATAGAAAACATACTGAACCAATAATATAGTCTGGTTTCATTTTGTACAAAAAATATGGTTGGTGATGAAATAGTTAGAGCTTTATGAATGCAAAGTGCTAAGCCTATCACTTGGATTCCTATATTACTGACCACGTATGAGGCACATAATTTGCTCATTCTCAGATGAATAAATAAATGACTTGCTTAGAAAATCCGGAGGTATACCTATTAATCCATGTACTGACATAATAAGTAATATCCTCCATAAGTAACAAGGTTATGAAAACAGGTCACCTTATAGGGCATCTCCTGTGCTTAGTCAATGCTATTGTCTTCTTCGTGACCAGAATGAACTTTGCATCACATCTGCTTATATGATCAGATTAAGTTTAATCGCATTTCCTGTCCACTCCCCTCCCTGGAAATGGCTATAGTACAGAGTTTGAAATTTATCATTCGCTCCAACCAATAAGACTGCTGACCCCTAACCTCCTCCTCATTTGACCTCTCTGCCGCTCCCTAAGAACTGTAACAGCTTCAATATGCTCCTCACACATGGCTTTTACTGCACAAGTATGGAAATGCACTCACTCTAGAAATGAACAATCTCTTACATTTGTAAAATCTGCAGATATTTATACATTTACATGCTTATGTAACAAGGAGGTACAGTCAGTCCTGTACACCCAGCCATAAGTATCACATACATTTCCATTAGATGTAGAACAATGAAAGATAATTGCTAATGAGCAGTAAGTTGTTGCAATTTGCACAGTAGACATAAAACCCAATTATAAATATAATATGCTATAATTCTACACTATTAGATTTTTCAAGCTGAATAAATAAAATCTAACATATTTCTCCATCCAATAAAAAAGTGTGTGAGGGTGAATCCCCATAGACGGCCAAGAGCGTCAGCTTTTAGATGCCTGACCAAATTCCTTCAGCTGATTGGCTACAGGAACAATTCAGCCTTCAATTTTCTGCTGGCCACTTAGACAAAAGTAAATTGATTGATTGACATTTGTTGAGTTGGCTGGGCCACCCACTGTTAGCCCCATACACACGGTCGGAGATTCCGACAACCAAATCCGTCGGATTTTGTCCGACGGATCTTGTCCAAAACTGTTGCATACACACGGTCGGACAAAGTTGTCGGAAAATCCGATCGTTCAGAACGTGATGACGTAATTTCGTTACGATGGGACTACGTTCAGGCTAGTAGCCAATAGCTTTGATGTAGGAATTTGATCTGAGCATGCGTGGCACTTGGTCCGATCGGAATTCTCTACACATGATCAGAGTATGTCCGATCAGAGCATTTTGTCGGAAAATATTTCCGGCAAGTTGGAAAATTGGGTCCGACGGATATTCCGACAGAAACAGTCCGATGCAGACCACACACAGTCGGAATATCCGACAAAACGCTCCGATCGGACACATTCCGTCGGAATCTCCGATCGTGTGTACAAGGGCTTATGCCCCATACACACGGTTGGAAATTCAGACGGAAAAAGTCAGATCGGATTATATTGTCGGAAAATCCGATCGTGTGTGGGCTCTATCAGACTTTTTCTGTCGGAATTTCTGACGGAAAAAGTTGGCGAGCTGGATCTAAAATTTTCCGACAACAAAATCCGATCTGACTTTTTCCAATCGTGTGTAGAGAATTCCGACACACAAAGTGCCACGCATGCTCAGAAAAAAATTGGGGACAAAAACCTATTGGCTACCGGCCTCTATGTTATGCCCCATACACACGGTCAGAAATTCTGACGGAAAAAGTCCAATCGGATTATGTTGTCGGAAAATCCGATCGTGTGTGGGCTCTATCAGGCTTTTTCTGTTGGAATTTCCGATGGAAAAAGTTGAAGAGCTGGATCTAAAATTTTCCGACAACAAAATCCGATCAGACTTTTTCTGATCGTGTGTAGAGAATTCTGACGCACAAAGTGCCACGCACGCTCAGAAAAAATTTGGAGACGAAAGCTATTGGCTACCGGCCTCTACGTAGTCCCGTCGTACTTGTTTTACATCACCTTGTTCCGAACGATCGGATTTTCCGACAACTTTGTGCGACCGTGCGTGTGCAAGACAAGTTTCAGCCAAAATCTGTCAGAAAAAATCTGACGGATTTTGTGGTCAGATTGTCCGAATGTGTGTATGGGGCATTAGAATTTCGTCTGATCCTATAAATTGGCTCAAATTTTAACGGCTTATGACCGCCCCGAAGCTGAATTTCCAGTTTTATTTGTCACCTTAAATCTATCCAAATCTTTTGTCCCTTTAAATGGTTTGCACTGCTGTACTATATTATTTCTAAGCAGCAATAGCACATCACTAAGATATGAATGGGCACAGGAGATTAACATGGGAATTTTAATTTTTCATTTTGAGCAGAGTAAGGGAGGGTTATAACCCCTGCCATTTTTTTTTTTAACCATCTGTGTCCCATTTCAGGGATTTCCCTTGACATCCTGTCCCATAGCCAAACAGGAACTGAGAGGAAATCCCTGCAAATTAAAGTAGTTGTAAACTTCCGATAAAAAAAATTATAACAATAACAAACGTGCCTATACTTACCTGCTCTGTGCAATGGTTTTGCACAGAGCAGCCCTGATCCTTTTCTTCTGGGGTCCACCACTCGGATGCTCAGGTAAGCACAGAAGGTTTGTCATGTTAACACATAGAATGCATTAAGGTGAAAAACATTAACACCTTACCAGGGGCGGACTGACAACTCATGGGGCCCCCGGGCAATAGGAGGTTATGGGGCCCCCGGGCAATAGGAGAAGATTATGGGGCCCCTGGGGTAATAGGAGATTATGGGGCCCCCAGGCAATAGGATATTATAGGGCCCCCAGGCAATAGATTATGGGGCCACACAGTATACACACACACACACACACACATACAATATACACACACAGACACACAATATACACACACAGTATACACACACAGAATACACATACACACATTGAAAAGGTTCTGGAGAGGTGGGGCAGCTATAATCCTGGGATTTTTTTTTAAAAACACAGATTTTTACATACTGTCCCTGGTTTTATTGAGGCTGGCAACCCTGATGGGGCCCCGGGAGTGGCATGGGGCCCTCGGGCAGTGCCCGAGTGCCAGAATGGCCAGTCCGCCCCTGCACCTTACAACCACTTTAAGAGAATCCTTTGGGGACCCCCAGGTCACCAGAACTAGTGTCCCCATTGTAAGATTTTCCCTCTATTCCTTTTCTGGGGACAACCCCTAATTTGGGATTTTCTTTACTTTCACTTTCAATGATAATGTTAAACAAGACAAATAGAAAGGGCAAATCTCCTTAACGGGGGCACAGACAGCAATAAAAACTGACAGGTGTTCTAATCCCTCTCCTATCTATCCAAAATAAAAACTGACAGGTGTTCTAATAACTCTCCATTCTATACAAAATAAAAAATAAAGTTTTGCCTTTAGCTCTTGCGCACATTGAATGTAGATTTGAAATCATGTGACTTCATCTGAAATCACACAATTATATAACCGCATGTCAGTGCGACTTCATGTGCGACTTTGAAGTCATTTGTGCGGCTTCATGCACAGACGTCTATACAAGTCACACCCGTAGTCTCCAAAAGTAGTGCAGGAACTGCTTTTTAAATCGATGCGGCACCGAAAAGTTGGCGTCTAATCGATTTGAACATGGCTATTGCTGTCAATAGGGTGCGATTTGTCATGCAATTTGACCTGTCAAATCGCATGCCAAGTCCCTCCAGTGTATACAAGGGCTTAATGTCGAGCATTGAAGGGATTCTAGAAATGCACTTGAAATTGCTCAGGTGTGAATGAGGATGGCAAATGGGAAATTTCCTTCCTATGACCAGTTTGATAAGAAATGTGCATTCACTGCAGTGTACATTCAGTAGCAAACCATGCTTTGTTCATAAATTCATCATCACAGGTGCAAAGTAAATCCTACAAGGATACAATTAGAGGTTCACGCTTGACTGATGCCCCAGCATATACAGTGCCTTGAAAAAGTATTAATACCCCTTAAAATGTTCTACATTTTGTCACGTGACAACCAAAAACGTAAATGTATTTTATTGGGATTTTACAGTATCTCACAAAAGTGAGTACACCCCTCACATTTCTGTAAATATTTTATTATATCTTTTCATATGACAAAACCAAAGAAATGACACTTTGCTACAATGTAAAGTAGTGAGTGTACAGCTTGTATAACAGTGTAAATTTTCTGTCCTCTCAAAATAACTCAACACACAGCCATTAATGTCTAAATCGCTGGCAATAAAAGTGAGTACACCCCTATGTGAAAATGTCCAAATTGGGCCCAATTAGCCATTTTTCCTCCCCAGTGTCATGTGACTCATTAGTGTTACAAGGTCTCAGGTGTGAATGGGGAGAAGGTGTGTTAAATTTGGTGTTATCGCTCTCACTCTCTCATACTGGTCACTGGAAGTTCAACATGGCACCTCATGGCAAAGAACTCTCTATGGATCAGAAAAAAATAATTGTTGCTCTACATTTATATGGCGAACCTTGGTACCCCAGATGTTTTGGAACTACATTTCCCATGATGCTCATGCACTCTGCAGTGTAGTTGAGCATCATGGAAAATGTAGTTCCAAAACATCTGGGGTGCCAAGGTTCGCCTAGGCTATAAGAAGATTGCCAAGACCCTGAAACTGAGCTGTAGCACAGTGGCCAAGATCATACAGCTGTTTAACAGGACTAGGGATGAGCTTCGTGTTCGAGTCGAACGTACGTTCGACTCGAACATTGGCTGTTCGGCCGTTCGGCGAATTCCGAACGTTTGGGCCGTTCGCGTCAAAATTCGAGTGACGCGCGCGCGGACCACAATGCACTGCGGTGGCGCAGTGCATTGCTGCCCCATGATTGGCCAAGCATGCACTGTGACCCCGCATGCTTGGCCAATCGCAGCGCCGGCAGCGAGGAGAGCCATGATTGGCCACAGGCATCCTGCCTGTGGCCAATCATAGCTCAGGCTGTGTAGTGCACGCCCCACACTATATAAGGCCGCCTTTGAGGCGGCCTCGTGTAGTGTGTTACTTAGCATCTGAAGCAGTGGGTGTTCTGTGTACCTTCAACACAGTACACACCAATCGTTTTGGGCTGATTTCCTATCTTGCTGTTGTGTAGTGGTTGTTGTCTGTGCCCTGACTGCAGTATACACCACTATATTCACCTCACCTATATAGCTAGTGATCTAGCTTTAACCACTTAACAACTGCCCATTGCCGATTAACGGCTTCAGGGGGGTTGTTTAACTCTGAGAGGCCGTTAATTAACGGCCTCCCAGAATTCTGCTCTCGTGTGCCCCGAGGTGTGCGCACTCGAGAGCATCCGTGACCGCCGGGTCGCATCACGGATCACGGTAAACGGCCGCTCATAGCGGCCGTTTACCACGTGATTGCTCCGTCAAATGACGGAGTGATCACTTGGAAACAAACCGGCGTCATGTTATGACGCCTGTTCCTCCCTCCCCTCTCTGTACCGATCGGTACAGCGGAGGGGAAAGAGATCGGTGTCAGCAGCGATGTGGGCTGCATCTGCAGTGCCCACATCGCTGCTCACCGAATTTAACCCCTCAATTCCCTGCCAATACTCTGCAATACCAGTGCATACTCTGCAGTACCCTGCCATTACTCTGCAGTACCCCGCCATTACTCTGAAGTGCAGTACCCTGCCATTACTCTGCAGTGCAGTACCCTGCCATTACTCTGCAGTACCCCCCATTACTCTGCAGTAACCCCCATTACTCTGCAGTACCCCCCAATACTCTGCAGTACCCGCCATTACTCTGCAGTACCCGCCATTACTCTGCAGTACCCCCAATACTCTGCAGTACCCTGCCATTACTCTGTAGTACCCCCCAATACTCTGCAGTACCCTGCTATTACTCTGCAGTACCCCGCCATTACTCTGCAGTGCAGTACCCTGCCATTACTCTGCAGTGCAGTACCCTGCCATTACTCTGCAGTACCCCCCATTACTCTGCAGTAACCCCCATTACTCTGCAGTACCCCCCAATACTCTGCAGTACCCGCCATTACTCTGCAGTACCCGCCATTACTCTGCAGTACCCCCAATACTCTGCAGTACCCTGCCATTACTCTGTAGTACCCCCCAATACTCTGCAGTACCCTGCTATTACTCTGTAGTACCCCGCCAATACCCCGCCAATACTCTGTAATACCCTGCCATAAATTGCCATACCCAGCCATACTCAGAGATACCCAGCCATACTCGGTGATACCCTGAAATACCCAGCCATAGACGCCCCCCACCCTTCACCGCCCTCCGGTGCTTCTACCAACTCGCCAGTACGATCAAAGCCAGAATCTTTTTTTTATTTTTTATTTCAGGCTTCCCAGCCTAGAGGTGAGATGTGGGGTCATATTGACCCCCAGATTTCACTGTAAAGAGGACCTGTCACCCCATATTCCTATTACAAGGGATGTTTACATTTCTTGTAATAGGAATAAAAGTGATCAAAAATATATTTTTGGGGAAAAAAATGTCAAACTAAAATAAATAAAGTAAAATGAACAATAAAAAAATAAAATAAAAATTAAAGCGCCCATGTCCCCATGTGCTCGCATGTGCCACACATGTGAGGTATCGCCGAGAATGTTAGAGCGAGAGCAATAATTCTAGTCCTAGACCTCCTCTGCAACTCAAAACATGTAACCAGTAAAAAAAAAATTAAAGCGTCGCCTATGGGGATTTTTTAAGTAGCGACGTTTGGCGCCATTCCACGGGCATGTGCAATTTTGAAGAGTGACATGTTTGATATCTATTTACTCAGCATAACTTCATCTTTCACTTTATGCAAACATTGGGCTAACAAGTGGTTAATAATAGAGCTTGCAGTCAGTAGTGTTAGGAGATAGTGCGTGCTGTCTGCGTGCCCCAGTACATACCGCTATAATATAGGGCAGGCCCCTACTTTCAAACATCCAACTTACAAACATCTCCTACTTGCAAACGCAAGGAGACAGCAGCAAGTGAGATGAAAAAAGATGGACGACAAAACAAATTATACAGGGGTGATAACCCTTCCCTATGTTTTCCAAAAAGCTTAAAGATAGTTTTTTTGACTGGAGCTACACTTTAAAAATGTACCGGTTGAAAATGACAAACAGATTCAACTTAACACAACAAACCTACACAGTCCCTGTCTTGTTTGCACCGCCTGTATACTGCTGTTCTGAGTATATAGGGCCTGGGGGCCACACGCATTTCCTTTTTTTAATATGGGTACGGGGTTCCCCTTAATATGCGTACAAGACCCAAATAGGCTGGTAATGGGCAGGGAGGGCTACCCATGCCATGTTTCTCAATGATTTTCAACCATATTGCAGGAACCAGATATAACATTAAAACCGCAAGCAGTTTTAAATGGTGTTATTTCCGTTTAATGTCATTTTGTGCAGGGACTGTTCTAAACACGGGAAACACGTGGCACTTCACAGGCATACTACAGACACCCCCCAGGCACCATATTTAAAGGAATATTTCACTTTTTTTTTTTCACTTTAATCGTCATTAAAATCAGTGCTCCCGCCAAAACGGCAGTTTTTAAAACTTTTTTTTGCAGTGACCCATGTCCCCTGAGGCAGGAGGCAGGTCCCCAAACCCTTTTTAGGACACTATCTTGCATATTAGCCGTTAAAATTAGCACTTTCCAATTCGAACGTTCGAGCCCCATAGACTTCAATGGGGTTCTAACGTTCGTACCGAACGCGGGGGTCGTTCGCAAGTTCTGGTGCGAACCGAACCGGGGGGTGTTCGGCTCATCCCTAAACAGGACAGATTCCACCAAGAACAGGCATCACCATGGTCCCCCAAAGAAGTTGAGTGCACGTGCTCAACGTCATAACCAGAGGTTGTCTTTGGGAAATTGAAGTATGAATGCTGCCAGCATTGGTGCAGATGTAGAAGGGGTGGGGGGTCAGCCTGAGGGACTTTTCAGATATTTATTTGTAAAAACTTTTGAAAACAGTTTGTCATTTTCCTTCCACTTCACAATTATGTGCCACTTTGTGTTGGTCTATCACATAAAATCCCAATAAAATACATTTCCGTTTTTGGTTGTAAATGACAAAATATGGAAAACTTCAAGGGGTATGAATACTTTTTCAAGGCACTGTATATCTATCCTTTATTTAATCAGGTCCAGGATCTAAAGACTATAATTTTACAATAAAATGAAGGGATAGGCAACAAACTAACTATATTGTTTTAGCTGGCAAGAGATGCGTTGGTCTTTCCAAAGCTGAAGTTTGGGTATGATTTTTATTGCATAGTTGTCATCCTGGACCAATGTAAGTATACATATCTCATACCTGACTGATCCCTCTATAAGTTGCAAATCACTCTTGTATTTGCCACTGTAGTAATTGCAGCAGTCTTCCAGGTACAGAGCGTAGTGGATGCCCTTCTGCAGAGTAACCACTGCATGCATTCCGAGAAAGACTTGTTTTTTTTTAAAGGAATACATGGGGCTCTTTGATTGGGCAATGTGGAAAGTAGGGGGTGTCCCAAGCTCCATGTTGTCCAATCAGAAAACACCTTGTATTCATTAAAAAAAAAATAAGGCTTTCTCTGAATGAGGGATCTACCCAGCAAGTGACCCCTTGTGGTTACTATGCAGAACAGCAGCTGCTCAGAACAGGGCCAGGGTGGCTCTGGTGTCACTGTAGTAACTACAACTACTACAGGGATTTACAGCTGGGATCAGCGAAGTATGAGGTATGCATATGTAGCACCCTCCTAGATATGTGCTAGGTTAGGTAAATTTAGTTCTGGGCTCACTGTAATCAGTTTAGCTGCGTTCGAGTTATTTGGTCTGTTCAGTGTTTCACTGGCTGCAGGGTTGACTGCTTCACCCTGTCTGGAAATGTTATGGAAGATAGAGGGCAGGGAGAGTCAAATCACAGCTGCACATTTATACAGCCCTAGCCAATCCCTGTGGAGAGGTACCCAGGTGATGTCTGGGAGTGTGTATAAATATTCTTCAAAACTGAAACAGAGGTGTCTTGTGATCACAGCCTGGGGGGCTGTTTGCCCCCTAGGCAAGCCTGTAATTTTTTTGCAGTTTATTGCATGGCCTATTCTACTGAAAGTGTGCTGAAGCTGACTGAGGAACTTTTTGTTTGGGGATCTATTCTGGTATCACTGGAAAAGTGGCAATGTAGACAAAAACTCACCCAAGCTCTACCACATGTTTATAAGATGATGAGCTGAATAACGATGCTCAGGCCATTGTGTCCCATACACCAAAATTGCAAAAAGAATGCCGGCAACTCGATTGCTTCTTCTTAAATCTTTATTGAGCACAAACAGCAGTGCGACATCAAAACGCTAACATGCTTCAGCAAAAGCCTTCCTCATAGCATACAGATTTACAATAAAATCAAGTTTATATAGGAAAAGGCGTCCATTTCTCCAAAAGAAAAGAGGGGTCGGTACAATCCAATTTAAAATCAATCAACAATTAAAATCATGTGAGGTTGGTAGAACCAGAGAAAAGAGAGGAGGGGGGGGGGGAGGAAACACAGACTGAAAACTCTAGGGCAAACAATTATTAACCCCTGTCTATGGCTAGCTTTATCTGGCATTTCATAGTGCACTGCACAATTAAAAAGTACAAGTCATCTGACAATGTACACAGACTCCTATGACAAGAGAAATATAATGTGAAAATTGCTTTATCCTAAATCATCTTCATAATTATCTTTTATTGTTCTGACTGCTCTAAACTCCACGAAATTGCTGACTGCGTTTTACTGCGCCAGATTCATCGTTATTGCTCTTTGCACTGTGCTGTTAAGTAAAGCGGAGCATTTAAAAAGGGAACGGAAGAGAAGAGAGAGAGTGAGTGAGATCTCCCACCTATCTGTAGTGAGTAAATCAATGTGAACAGGCTGCTTGTGGGGGTTTCCGAAGCAGGGACATTCATCTGAATATATTAAGCTATGACTCAGTGTTCCACTCTTTGTGAAAAATAAACTTTACAACCAAATGGTCGCTGGAAAATAAAAACATACAAAACAAAGCCCACTCGCAGGATACATATTTTTAGTATGTCTTCTGAACTGAAATAAAGATTCAGTTAAAAATTAGTGAGTCTAGTGGAAAATGTTTTGGGGAAATTCTGACAGTGTGTGCCCACTAACAAAGAAGGGTCTGCAGTGACATTATGCATGCTTATTAAGGTAGATGGTAGATTGCTTCAACATTAAAACCAGCTCCAGGCAAAGCTTAGATTAAAGCAGAACCCCAGGCATTTAACTTGCCACCCTCTGAAGCCCTACTGGCATTTTTTCCTTTTAAGAATAAACCATATACATACCGTTTTCTTCAGTCTTCTATAGGGTTGCCACCTCATCCCTTTAACATGAAACCCATATTAATTACACATGGTCTGGGGCAAATTTAATGAAAATAAGGCACTACGTTTTATTAGAGCCTTAATCAGCCACAGAACCTGCCTAATTATTATGTGTTCGGTTTTAAAGGGATGAGGTGGCAACCCTAGTCTTCTAGCAGGTTGGGTGATGTCATCAAAGTTTCCTCTTTTTATTCCAGTGGGAAATGGTCATTCATCCTTAACTGAGCACCACTCAGTCTTGGAGTACTGTAAGCCCATTCAGCACAGGGCATGCAAAAGTCAGGCTCAGCTCACAGCAAGAGGAGAGATTGTTGATTTGCCTGAACAGAACTGCCCAGTGCTGGACCAAGGAGGAAACCAGGGACATCAATGGACCATGAAGGAAGCCAGAAAAAATCAGGGACAGCACTGAACTGAGGAGGAAGCCAGTAACATCACTGGACCAAAGAGGAAGCGGAAAAGATCGTATGACCATGGAGAAAGCCGGACACAGCGCTGGACTAAGGAGGAAGCCAAGGACACCAATGGATGGAGGAGGAAGCCAGAAAGACTATTGGACCACAGAGAAAGGCGGGGACAGTGCTGGAGTAAGGAGAAAGCCAAGGACATTACTGGGCCAAGGAGAAAGCCTGGGAGTTTGCTGAACCAAGGAAAAAATTGGGGACAGCGCTGGACTGAGGAGAAAACCAAGTACATGCCTGGACCATGGAGGGAGCCGGGAATATCACTAGACCATGGAGAATGCTGGGGGACAGCCCTGGACTAGGAAGGAAGCTAAGGACACCACGGGACCATGGAGGAAACTTGGAAAAATTGCTGGACCAAGGACAAAGCCAGCGACAGTACTTGACTGAGGAGGAAGCCAGGGACATCACTGGACCAAGGAGGAAGCTGGAAAGATCGCTGGACCACAGAGAAAGCCGGGGACAGTGCTGAACTAGGAAGGAAGCCAAGGACATCACTGGACCAAGGAGGAAGCCTGGGAGATTGCTGAACCAAGGAGAAAATTGGGGACAGCACTGGACTGAGGAGGAAGGCAGAGACATCACTAAACCAAGGAGGAAGCTGGGAAGATCATTAGACCACCAAGAAAGTTGGGGGCAGCACTGAACTAGGGAGGCAGCCAAAGGCATCACTGGACCAAGAAGGAAGCCTGGGAGATTGTTGGACCAAGGAGAAAGCCGGGGACAATGCTGGACTGAGGAGGAAGCCAGGGACATCACTGGACCAGGGAGGAAGCACGGAAGACCACAGAGAAAGTGAGAGAAAGGCCTAGAACAAGAAGATAGCCAGGGACAGTGCTGGATCAAGAAGGAAGCCAGGGACAATGCTGAAGAAAGGGGGAAGAGTGGGACAGCATTAAAGCATGGAAAAGGTGATTTTTTTTTTTTTATGAGACAGAAGAGTGGTGAGGAACTAAAGATATGGTCAGTTTAGAAATTCTTTCAGGCTTTAAATGCTGTCTGTATTCTCATATAGGCGATAAACTCTCACATTTGTCTGACAACGATCAAGTGGACAGGATGTGAGAAATCTCCCTGGTTGGGACACAAACATCAGTAAAGTTCTGACAGATGTTCGAACCTTTCCCCACTGTAAAAAAATTATTGAATTTAAAGCTGTTTCCCTCACTTGCTGTTCTGTCTGACACCTGTCGCATGGTCAGGAAGTGAGAGGAAGTGTATACAAATCTGGCAGAGGTTCTAATGCTTTCCTACTCTACTAATTGAATTGTTTTATTTGATGTGTCCCCTTTGTTAACCACTTCCCACCCGGCCAATGCATATATACGGCCGGGTGGGAGCCGTCTACTCCTGATAGGACGTTCCTGAACGTCATTCAGGAGTAGCGGGATCGCGCGCGCGCGTGCCCGCGCAGCGGCGCGATCCCGATGTGCTCGTGTCACCCGGACACGGCACATCTCAGATCGGCAGGAGGGCTCTGTGATTGGCCCTCCTGATCACATGACGGCCGTGTCCAATCACGGCCGTCATGTGATGTAAACAAACAGCCGGTTGCTAGGCAATCGGCTCTCCTCTCCTCACACGGAAGTCACCGCTGAGGAGAGGAGAGCAGAACGCTGCAGCCGGCTGATGATCAGTGAGTATGGGCTGCTTTTTACAGCTTTTTACTCACTGATCATCAGTGTAGTGTAAACACACAACACACCACACAGTACAAACACAGTCCCCACATATGTCCCCAAAACACACATGTCCCCAAAACATACATGTCCCCAAATAATAAATACACATGTCCCTAATAATAAAAACATGTCCCCCACATATGTTCCACTAAAATCACATGTCCCAATGATTATCTGCACACATATGTACGTGATCACCTGCACACATATGTACATGATCATTTGCGTACATATGTCCGTGATCACACAAACCAATTATTATACACTTAACGGAATTTTTTTTACCAAAAACATGTAGCAGAATACATTTTGGCTTAAATTTATGACAAAATTTGATTTTATTGGATTTCTTTACAAATAGAAAAAAGAAAATATTGTTTTTTTTCCAAATTTCCGCTTTTTTTGCGCTTATATCGCAAAAAAAAAAAAACGGAGTCGTGAATAAATAACACCAAAATAAAGCTCTATTTGTGCGAACAAAATGATAACAATTTCATTTGGGTACAGTGTAGCATGACCGCGCAATTGTCACTGAAAGCGCTAGAGCGCTGAAAGCTGAAAATTGGGCTGGGAAGGAAGGGGGTGAAAGTGCCCTGTATTGTAGTGGTTAAATATGCTTCTCAGTTCCTGTCAAGCAATCAAATAGATATGAAGTGATAAGAACTCCCCCAAATGACACTGACAGTCATTAAAAAAACTTGATAACGGTTCTAATCTTTTGTGACTCAAAAGGTAAAAAAAAAAAAAAAATTGCTAGAATTTATCTTTAAAGTGGTATTGTGCTTATGCTTTAGAGTTTTTTTTTTAATGTACAAAAAAGGAGAACAACTGGGTTACTACACTTACATGAGGAGTAGAATTCCCACTAAGAAAGGGAATTTATGTGCACCAACCAATGGGAAATATAATTTTTTTTACATTTTTTTCTAAAAAAATATATATTTATTATTTAATCAGATTAAAAAGAAAGTATCTCTTAATAAAAACATATCATGAGAAAATCTGGTTGCATCATACAGTTGTCATAAATTACAACAATATATAACAAGCGTGTAGAATCATCACGTTTTACAATATTTGCTTACTCAGGATCCATGCTTGAAGATAGACGGCTGAAATAAAATAAAAAACACACTAAATAATACAGTATGACAAAGGGGTCATCACTATTTGGTGAGTTTAAACCCACTGGGGTAGGAACACAAACTTGCATGGAGTGGAGTGTTGGCGGTGACTAGAACTTTATTTTAAGAAGAAAAACATCACTTCAGCGTGATTTTTGAGCGCAGGCACTTAATAAGAGGATTTCTTTGTTATTACTACAGATTTTTACTGATTGTTTTTAATTTAGTTGTAGATATATGAATTTGTGTACTGCATGCACCAACACTTTATTTTGCAGAAAGGTCTATTGATTATATGCATATTAGTATATTACACTGATTTAAAGGGGTTTATTAGAGGGTGAGCGTGTTCAAACCACAAAAATAAACTGTTGTTCAATGTGTATACATTGAGAAAATGCAGCTAACCACAGGCACAGCTTTTTATACTGTTGTGCAGGTAATATAGACCATATTAATTAATTAATATAATATATAATTAATATAATATTATATTATATATATTAATATATAATTAATATAAAACATCTACAAGAACAATAGGAGCGCTGGATTCAGATTTCCTAAGGGTCACTGAAAATGTTACTGGGCTCACTGGCTCCAGTTCAGAGGCCCTCCACAAACCTGAGTCGGGAACAGGGAAAGACCCCAGAGTTGAGAATCTACATGCATATAATTTATTGAGAGCGGCAAACAAATGTTTAAAGTCCAAGGTAATTTTTATAAAAACCAATTCATAGCAAAATAAATCAAGCATGTTCCGGGTGTATTTCACCTTGAAATGCATTGATTTATTCTGCTATGAATCAATTTTATCATTAAATTACCTTGAATATTGGATCTCAGTCTTAGATTGCTGCATTTGTCCCTGTTGGAGATTTTCCCACACATTATTATCACCAGTACAGGATGTAAGGGGAAGTCTCTCCTATATGCCTATACAGTATCTCATAAAAGTGAGTACTCACATTTTTGTAAAAATGTTATATCTTTTCATGTGATAACACTGAAGAAATGCCACTTTGCTACAATGTAAAGTAGTGAGTGTACAGCTTGTATAACAGTGTAAATTTGCTGTCCCCTCAAAATTAGTACACCCCTAAGTGAAAATGTCCAAATCGGGCCAAAAGTGTCAATATTTTGTGTGGCCACCATTATTTTCCAGCACTACCTTAACCCTCTTGGGCATGGAGTTCACCAGAGCTTCACAGGTTGCCACTGAAGTCCTCTTCCACTCCTCCATGACGACATCACGGAGCTGGTGGATGTTGGAGGCCTTGCGCTCCTCCACTTTCCATTTGAGGATGCCTGACATATGCTCAATAGGGTTTAAGTCTGGAGACATGCTTGGCCAGTCCATCACCTTTACCCTCAGCTTCTTTAACAAGGCAGTGGTCGTCTTGGAGGTGTGTTTGGGGTTGTTATCATGTTGGAATACTGCCCTGCGGCGCAGTCTCCAAAGGGAGGGGATCATGCATTGCTTCAGTATGTTGCTGTACATGTTGGCATTCATGGTTCCCTCAATAAACTGTAGCTCCCCAGTGCCGGCAGCACTCATGCAGCTCCAGACCAAGACACACTCCCACCACCACGCTTAAGTCTAAGCAAGACACACTTGTCTTTGTCCTCCTCACCTGGTTGCCACCACACACGCTTGACACCATCTGAATAAAATACGTTTATCTTGGTCTCATCAGACCACAGGGCATGGTTCCAGTAATCCATGCCCTTAGTCTGCTTGTTTTCAGAAAACTGTTTGCGGGCTTTCTTGCGCATCATCTTTAGAAGAGGCTTCCTTCTGGGATGACAGCCATGCAGACCAATTTGATACAGTGTGCAGTATATGGTCTGAGCACTGACAGGCTGACCCCCCACCCCTTCAGCCTCTGCAGCAATGCTGGCAGCACTAATACATCTATTTCCCAAAGACAATCTCTGGATATGATGCTTAGCATGTGCACCCAACTTCTTTGGTCGACCATGACGAGGCCTGTTCTGAGTATGTAAGTGTGCACAGGCCGACAGTGCACAGGGATGGTGGGCGCAAAAGCTTTTGCCGAATTCAGTTTTGGGTGTTTTTATTTATTTATTTTCATTACCACTCATTTTACAGTGTTTGCACATTTTTGCATGCAGACAAACGCATGTCAGCTTGCGGTGTTTGGAATGCCATTAACAATAAATGGCACAGCAAAAGTGAAAAGGATTTTAGCTCGTTTTATAAATGCATGCAAAAATACACAACTTTGCATGCGTTTAAAAAATGCGTAGGTGTGAGTGGAGCCTTGGGGATGAGATCAGTGCGAATCCAGAAAGAAGGTGTCACTCCCACTCAGGCACCTAGCGTACCGCACCTCTTAAACCTGCAGTCTGCATGTATTTACTTAACAAGTCAGTTATGATGTGTACAGTGCCTATAGTAGCCAATCATATTGTATCCTTATTTTATTTATCACAGTCAGAGCAATGAAATATGCCTTATGTTAATAGTGTTAAAGTTGTTGTTGTTTATATTTATTTTTGTAACTTAATTCCGCATAAACCATTTAATAGTGTCATTTCATGAGATAATTTAAGAGGGTGTATTTAGGGGAGAGGTAGGGTAGAGGTTGGGTGGGGCAACTGGTGGCGAGTAACTCTTAAGGCCTGGTTAGTAGCTCAGGACTTGAAATTTTGAGCTCTTGTATACACTATATTATCTTTTTTATTTTTTTTTCTATTATTTTCTAAATAAAATATACATTTGCGACGTGTCATATTTTTATTGAATGTCATAAAAAATGACCTTTCCTTTTCAATCTGCAGCTGCTGTAATTTTCTGTAAATGCAATGCAATATGGCTACCTGGAGGTGTTCTGTACACAGAATGCTTACAGAACTCCCCCCAGAAACATAATTTCCTGCTTGTGTGATTGGCTCACAGATTTTCCCAGAAGCCTACACTAAGATACAAGTCAGATATCACACATCCCCCCTGCAACAAAATATAATTTTTGATAAAATACTCTCAATAGGATATAATGTCTAAGCCCCTGTACACACGGTCGGAGATTTCGACAACCAAATCCGTCGGATTTTGTCCGTCGGATCTTGACCGAAACTGTTGCATACACACGGTCGGACTAAGTTGTCGAAAAATCCGATCATTCAGAACGTGATGACCTAATTTCGTTATGTTTGGGACTACGTTCAGGCTAGTAGCCAATAGCTTTGATGTAGGAATTTGATCTGAGCATGCGTGGCACTTAGTCCGATCAAAATTCTCTACACATGATCGGAGTACGTCCGATCGAACCAGTTGGTCGGGAAATATTTCCAACATGTTGGAAAATTGGGTCCGACGGATATTCCGACGGAATCAGTCCGATGCATACCACACACAGTCGGATTATCCGACAACACGGTCCGATAGGACACTGTCAGGTCACCTTGAGGCGAGGTGACAGATGCACACCGTAGGGATCAGGAGTGCACCGCAAGGTTGTGGACCCTACGGCTGACTGCTGCGGATGGGAGACAGGTCCCACCGGGGTTAGAGTGTAAGATTCCCTGGGACACGGATTCTAAGAGCCAGCAGGTGTTCACCAGAGCCTCGAGTGGTGAGGATGGACTTGGCTGCAACTGGCTCCAGGTCGTGACCCCCAGGGTCCCCCAGCTCACACCCACAGTAGGCAACAGGAGGATAGGGATGGTGAGGGACAAAGCCAAGGTCGGAGCCACAAGCAGACAAAAATAGTCGGGGACATGCCAAAAGGTCAGGATCACAGGCAAACAGGGATAGTCAAAGTCAGTAACGGAAAACAGTAGAAGAGCACACGGCAGGTAACAGGAAGCTAAACACACAAAGGAATACACAATGGTTGATCAGCCCTGATGGCCTGCAGTGCACAGGTTAATATAGGGCTCCCTGATAGGGCCTGGGGTGGAGCCATGCTTAGAGGAGAGGTTATAAAAACCACCAGGTGGAAGTGGCTGGCCTCTTAGTCTGAACACATGAGGGGAGGTAAGCAAACACAGGAAGATCACTGCATAACCATGACAGACACATTCCGACGGATTCTCTGACCGTGTGTACAAGGGCTAACGCAGCCTTTCTCAACCTTTTCAACATAGAGGAACCCTTGAAATGGTTCTCCGGTTTCGGGGAACCCCTGCTAAACATTAGAAATCTACAACTCATGATACATTAGCGTGATGATCAGTGGGAAGAATGGTCCTTACACTTGTGGTCATTGGGAAGAATTACCTCCTTGCAGGTAGCTAAAAAGATCAATGGTGTGAGTAGGAACTTATCCGAGAGGCAGAAATTGCCCAATGCTGAAGGAACCCCTAGCAACCTCTGGAGGAACCCTAAGGTTCCACGGAACCCTGGTTGAGAATCACTGGTCTAAAGGGATGCAGGCCCATCAGCTTTCCTCATTAGAGCCCTGATTCTGTAGCAGCTGGTTGATAATTATGAAACCACTCCTATTAGACTCACTGAGCACAGGGGCACAGAGGAACAAACAGGGATTTCTTCAGAATAACAAAAGGTAGGAATCTGCAACAAAGTTTGTTAAAATCCCTACAACGTACAGAGAACACCCAGAGGGGAATGTTTTTTTCTCAACAAAAGTGGAGTTACACTTTAAGGATTAGTAAGATGCAATATATTACATTTTTGCTTTTGGGTTATGAAACACTGTGCAATATTTCAAGAAACCAAGCAGAAAATGTCACAATGGAGAACAGTCACCTCCCCAGTATTGTACAAGTTGTCCTTATTTCCCAGTCGTCAGTAGAACTTAGCAGAGGTGAGCTTCCCCATACAATATCTAGGCATTTTATATTTGGTACATAATAAAACAAGCTACAAAGTCAACTTGCCACAGTCAGTCTTTCATTAGAGCATTTTTTACAGAAATACATAGTGGGGATGAAAGCAATTAACTTCCCGTTTGCATTAGAAAAAAGGCACTGTAATGATATACTTTCTTTATTTTCCAGCTTGAAAAAAAAAAAAATCATACAGCTAGTTAGAGATTTTGTGACTTCATACCAGCTCCAAATTAACTGTAATTAGGCTGTTAAACACAATACCATTATGGAAAGTGATGTATAAAAACATGCACGTCCAAAGCAAATTAGGATTAGTTTTTGCAGATGATATCATGGGGAGGAAATCTTTCAGCACATATGATTGCACCTACTTGAACAATGCATATGTGGTTCTGCAGCAGGTCTTGTGTTTTCTCAGGGTAGAAAAGCAAGGAGCTGCAAGCCACTGAGAAATGTGGTTATTATGGCAAAGCATTTAACCTTGGACTCATAGATTGTTCATTGTGTGTGAAAGCAAATTGAACTGTGATACAAGGGGGTCCTCTGTAGAACCACTTTCTAATTTGCACGCCTACACTGTCGCTTGTTAAATCAAATTGATTTGCTTTTAAACAAAAAACGTTCCAAGTTCCGCTTTTAAAGAGGCAGTTTAGATCATCCAAGGCTTGCTGTATTAGGAGACTATGGAACTAACAGAAAAAATCTCATACAGTATCTCACAAAAGTGAGTACACCCCTCACATTTTTGTAAGTATTTTATTATATCTTTTCATGTGACAACACTGAAGAAATTACACTTTACTACAATGTAAAGTAGTGAGTGTACAGCTTGTATAACAGTGTAAATTTGCTGTCCCCTTAAAATAACTCAACACACAGCATTTAATGTCTATACCACTGGCAACAAAAGTGAGTACACTCCTAAGTGAAAATGTCCAAATTGGGACCGAAGTATCAATATTTTCCAGCACTGCCTTAACTCTCTTGGGCATGGAGTTCACCTGAGCTTTACATGTTGCCACTGGGGTCTCCTTCCACTCCTCCATGATGACATTACAGAGCTGGTGAAGGTTAGAGACCTTGTGCTCCGCCACCTTCTGCTTGAGGATGCCCCACAGATGCTCAATAGGGTTTAGGTCTGGAGAGACATGCATGGCCAGTCCATCACCTTTACCCTTGTGTTAGAGTCCAGATGTGGAGCCCGACTTGTAGGAGGAGACCTCTCTTACAGCGCTGGTTCAGGAGCCGCTGGAATGGGAACAGCGGTCTCGAGAGCACAGTGGGTAGGAGGGCCTGCTGGATAGAGCCGCTGGAGCTGGTAGAAGAGCGGAGATCCCTCTGAAGGCTGAGTGGACTGCGGGTTGCTGGAAGCTGAGAAATGCAGGCAGTAGCTTCAGAGGCCGAAGGTTGGAACTGGCAGCAGGCTGGAGAAGAGTCAGACGGTCCGGGTCAGAAGGTAAGCAGACTGACGGTAACGGAAGGCAGAAGAGGTGTCGGTAAGCAGGCAGAGGTCGGCAACGGAATCACAAGCAGAAGAGGTTTCGAGGTCAGGCAGGCCGGGTCGGGATTGGAGAAGGCAGAGAAGTCAAGCAAGCCGGGTCGATAACGGTAGCAGGTAATCAGGTTCAGGATCAGGTATTCAAAGGTAACCGGGTTCAGGATCAGATATTCAGACACACGGAAGCTGAGACGAAACAGCGCCGCACCGGCGCACTTGAGAGTCCTTTAAACGCTCAGTGGCGGGAAGGAGCGCACGCACGCCACGCACGACCACGTGGACGAGCGCGCGTACGAACGCCACTCGCGAACGTGCACACTAACCCGTAAACGAACGCGCACGCGAACGCGCAGAAGACACACGCCGACGCCTGTGTGCACGCAGCTGTACCTGTCTATTGCTGGTAAGTTCCTGACATTGCCCCCTCCCAAGGGGCAGCCTCCGGATGCCCAACAGGTTCCTCTTTTCTGGATGGGCAGACAAGTATGCGTGAATTAACCGCCTGGCATGGATATTGCTGTTTGGTTCCCAGGAATTGTTCTCTGGCCCAAATCCCTTCCATTTGATCAGAAATTGGATGCGTCCCTGTCTTCTTCTGCAATCGAGGATGGCCTCCACCTCGTACTCCTCGTTTCCATCCACTAAGATGGGTTCTGGAGGTCTAGTTCCTCTATCAGGAAAGGGATCAGGGGTGGCAGGTCTCAGCAGTGACACATGGAACACAGGATGAATCCTAAGCGACTCAGGCAGGGTTAGCTCGTAGGAAACTTCATTAATTTTCCTCTTAACCGGAAATGGTCCCATAAATTTAGGTGCAAGTTTCCTGGAGGGACAAGCCATTTTAATGTTATTGGTAGAAAGCCATACCTGGTCGCCAGGTTGTAGGATCAGTTCCCCTCTTCTTCTCCGGTCAAAGGCTCTCTTACTGTCTGCCTGGGCCTTGGCCACTGCTTCCTGCAACACCCGGTTATTGTGGCTGAGGAAATCCACTGTCTTCTGGACCGCTGGAACTGAGGTTTCTGGAAGAAAATCAGGCAAAAAGGTTAAATGAAAGCCATAATTGGCGAAAAAAGGGGACTGACCGGTGGCCGAATGACAAGCATTATTGTAGGCAAATTCTGCCAAAGGCAGCAGGGACACCCAATCATTCTGTACGAATGATGTGAAGCACCTAATGTACTGCTCAAGAGTCTGGTTGGTCCTTTCTGTCTGCCCATTAGTTTGGGGATGATAGGCCGAGGACAGTGCCAGCTCAATTTTCAGGATCTCGCACAGGGCCCTCCAGAAGCGTGAGGTGAACTGCACTCCTCTGTCGGAGACTATATTCGCTGGAATCCCGTGTAGCCTCACAATCTCCTTAATGAACACGTGGGCAGTCTCCACGGCAGATGGGGTGCCTTTTAAGGGTGAGAAGTGGGCCATTTTGGATAGCCGGTCTACAACCACAAAAATAGTTGAACATCCCTCAGAACATGGAAGCTCGACAATAAAGTCCATACTAATCATTCTCCAGGGTCTGTCGGGTACAGGTAGGGGTTTCAGCAGTCCCCAAGCCCGGTTCCTGGGTGTCTTGTTCTGGATACAGACGGGGCAAGAGCTGATGTACTTTTCGCAAAAGTCCTTCAAATTGGGCCACCAGAACGTGCGTTGTACCAGATCAAGGGTCTTACGGACCCCAAAGTGGCCTGCCAGTGGGTGGTCATGAAGAAGGGACAGCACCTTAACTCGGACATTCTTGGGGACAAAAATTTGACTTCCCCTCCAGAACAAGCCATCTCTGGACATTAAGGTGATTCCGGGGGGTCTTGAGGAGTCAGAGGATGCTTCTCTGATCAGAGAGAGGAGGTCAGGCTGTAAAAGTAAAAAATTCCCGGCAGGTAAAATGGTGTCAGGAACAGATGAGTCCTTAGGATTGTCATACATCCGTGACAGCGCATCCGGTTTCACGTTCTTCGATCCGGGCCGGTACGTGATGTGAAAGGAGAAACGTGAAAAGAACAGGGCCCAGCGGGCTTGTCGGGGTCTCAGTCGCTTGGCAGACCGTAGATATTCTAGGTTCTTGTGGTCTGTGTATATTAGTACCGGGTGAGCAGCGCCCTCCAATAGGTATCTCCACTCCTCCAAGGCGGCCTTAATGGCGAGCAACTCTCGGTCGCCTACGTCGTAATTCTTCTCCGCGGAAGAGAGTTTCCTGGAGAAGAACCCCACGGGATGCATTAGGTCCTTGTTGCCTTGACGTTGGGAGATGACCGCTCCTACGGCCACTTCAGAGGCGTCTACCTCGAGGATGAAGGGTAGAGACGGGTCCGGATGGCTGAGAATTGGGGCGGACGTGAAGAGTTTTTTAAGTCTTTCGAAAGCATTCTGGGCCTCCTGAGTCCAGCAGAAGCGGAAGTTTTGTCTGGTCAGTTGCGTGATGGGCGCAATTATAGCTGAAAAGTCTCTTATGAACTTTCTATAAAAGTTCGCAAAACCGATGAAGCGTTGTACACCCTTCTTATCCAGAGGCGCTGGCCAATCTAGTACAGCAGACACCTTTTGGGGATCCATCCTGATGCCCGTTGGAGAGATCACTAGTCCCAGGAATCGGATGCTCTGTAACTCAAATTCGCATTTCTCAGCCTTTGCGTAGAGTCGGTGCTGGCGAAGGCGGTCTAGGACTTTACGGACGTGTTCTCGATGCTGATCAAGAGAGTTGGAAAATATTAAAATGTCGTCCAGGTAGACAATCACGAACACGTCGAGGAAATCCTTAAACACGTCATTGATTAGGTGTTGAAATGTGGCCGGGGGCGTTGCAGAGCCCAAAGGGCATCACTAAATATTCATAATGACCGAATCGGGTCCGGAAGGCTGTTTTCCATTCATGCCCGGCCTGGATGCGAACTAGGTTATACGCCCCCCTTAGATCCAACTTGGTGAATATTTTAGCGGATCTCAGTCTCTGAAAGAGTTCGGGTATCAAGGGTAAGGGGTAGCGGTTCTTAACCGTAATCTTGTTTAAGTCTCTATAGTCCACACATGGACGGAGGGACTGATCTTTTTTAGTGACAAAAAAGATTCCAGCTCCTGCTGGGGAAGTTGAAGGACGGATGAACCCCTTCTCTAGGTTCTCGTCCAAGTAGGTCTTCATCAGAGTCTACACATAAAAGGGTGGCGGAAGGCTTGGTGGAATCTGTTAGGCAGTGTTTCAAGCAATAGGAAGATGGGAATGTGACTTCTCTGGTAACCCAATTGATGTAGGGGTTGTGGGCCTGGAGCCAGGGTATGCCCAGAATGATTGGGAACATTGGAGAGTATAAGGGAATACTTATTAAGGTTACCAAAAGATATACGGTACTAGGTTAAAGGTCTAAGATAATATGCTTAGGCGTGCATTTCACTAAGTTCAGAATTAAGATGCAAGATGTTGACATATTAGGAAGCATCTGTCTGCGGTAAGAGGTACAAAGCTAAGATAGGACTGGTTACGCAAGAATATGGTCAGTCAGCAGATGTTGAAATGACGAAATAACTATCAGAAGACTGTATTTCACCTTTGACTTAGATAATGTCATGAGTTTAAGAAAAATGTCGATGTATGTATGAATTACCTGATTGGTTAAACCACAGGGCTGTCCTTCAGCTCAAACTAAATAAAACTGTTGTGTGTGCTTCAATATGCACATTCATTATTCACGTACAATAGTGTGTATGTGTAATGTTTTGTCCACCGGTGAAAGGGACCTCCGCCCTTCAATCCTAGCCTAGGCTACCAGGGGTTACTTACAGAAGACGAGCAACCTAACAGTTTTGGTACCAGAAAAGTGGGGTTCGTCTTGCGACAGGTAAGTCACTTTACTCTTTTTTACCTGATTGGTGAATGGTGTAAACACTTACTCTGTCCGGGCGGCCGCTACGAACTTAGTTTAAAATTAAAAGAAGTAACTGTGCCTTCGCGGTGGACTAGGCTGGTCCCTCGGGAGGTTAAAAGGGCTCGCAAGGAATTTATAGGTTTAGGGGAAGTCCGACTAGGTTGGTCTGACTTAAAACTATTGGTGATAGTATTTTTAACACGGGAAGTAGTAGATTACGCCCGTGACAAAGGGATTGGTGGAGTGGACGCCCATTTGAAAAATTTTTTTTTTTTTTTTTAAAAAGTGCACTATAAATTGATAAATGTATTGCAATACGGTTATGTCATGTCTTAAAGTATATTAAGAATATGTCTGTTTCTCTCTAGGTACACGTGTAAGTATATAGAGTATAAGTTTTAATATAGAGTATAAGGAAAATAATTGTTGTTGTTTAAATGAGTGCAGAATATGAGGAGCCCTCTTGTAGTGACATAGCATCCGCCTGCCCCCATTGCACGTTAGGTCTACTCTTCCTAAGAATAGATGACAAGTGGATTTTACTGACCACCAGACCAGGGGGGTTCTCTTGCAGACTTGGTGTAAGAGGGGTATATCCCGCCACCAGGAAAAATTTACCCTTTATCGTATATTAAGGGTGAATCTTCATAGTTTTATATAAGTCCATCTGCCCCAAAAAAGATCAGGGATCCTACTCCCAGACCAGAGACCGGATTGTTGGACAAACCGGGTGTTATCACCTGTGTCCTGCCACTAGACACACACTGCCCAGACTACTAGATGGGGAATTCTGCAGCAACCCAAGCCATGGCCACCCCATCACCCTATGAATTTGTCAGTAATATGATCCCTGGCCCCCAGGTAGAACCATTTTGGACACAAGTCCGGGAAAGGTGTCACCAATTGGGAATCCATGACCCAGGACCCCAAGGTCCTTGTTCAGAGGAAGACTGGCAAGAAGTCAGTAAAATTTGTCAGGTACATAAGCATTCTTATCCTCCCTGCAAAGGGGCTGACCCACAATACATGAAGGATTGTTTCTGTGCATGGAACAAATGCCTTGGAAAATATAGGCAATTGTGGACAGCAAGGACATTGGAAATCCCAGTGCCCTTATAGGACTGGACAGATTAGAGCAAGAGGCAGAGGCAGGGGATTTAACCCCCAGACCCGCCCACAGTATCCCCGTTATCTGCCATACCAGAACCCTCGTCAACCACTACCCCAATATCCTACACAGCCACAAATAATGCACCGAGGGAAACTCTGTTGGTATTAATGGGACACCTGTCACCCATCCCATCACTCCACCACTGACTGTAGCCACTCCAGAAGGACAGAAATTATGTACCCAAACTTTTGCCGTCTTGTCCTCATGCCCTGTGCCCCTTATGGGACGGGACCTCTTGGCACAACTGTGTATTACCATTAAGTTTAATAAAGAAGGTTCCCTTACCGCTAGTTCACCATTATGTGACTTACATGGCCCTAAGCGACATGCACACAGAGGGTTCCCAAAAAGACATGCACACAGGAGTTTCTTTCTAATGATACCTTCCTCCCTTGACCATCACACAATTTGGGCAGAAAACAAAGGTAGTGTGGGCTTTATTAATTGCACACCATATGCACCCCAAATGCGGTCAGATGCAGGGATACAATATCAAAAACAGTATCCCCTACCCCCAGAGAAAGTCAAAGGCATCTCCCCTCAAATTAATGATTACATATCAAAAGGTATCCTGAGACCAATCATCAGTCCCTGGAACACACCCATTTACCCTGTAAAGAAGGCCAGTGGCGAGTGGAGACTCGTCCAAGACCTCAGAGCAGTAAACAAACAAGTGATTCCCCTCCCACCCCTAGTCTCAGACATCACTTTTATTTTCTCATGCATACCGGCAGACTCTCTATGCTACACAGTAATTGATTTAGCGAATGCTTTCTTTAGCATTCCCATTGCAGAGGAAGCCCAACCTATGTTTGCTTTCTCCTGGGCCGGGGGCCAACTAACCTGGCAAGGGTATGTAGACAGTCCAGCCGCCTTCTCTATGGTACTCAACGAGACTGTCAAGTCTTGGACTTCTGAGCGAGGGTCGGTACTAATACAGTATGTGGACGGCCTGCTCCTGTGCAGTCGAACTGCTGAAGATTGTGCGGTCGATTCAACATCACTGTTACAACACCTAGCTCACGCCGGGCATCTAGCCTCAAGGAAGAAAATACAATGGTGCCAGCCACAGGTAGAATACCTAGGGTGCATTCTAAAGGAAGGGACAAGGCTAGTGTCCCCCAAACGTGCCGCAGCCCTTCGAGCTCTCAGTCCCCCAAAAGACAAAGCCGCCCTACTCTCGTTCTTGGGTGCAATTGTATATTGCCGCCAATGGATCCCTGACTGTTCTCATTATGATAGTATCCTAAGAGAGGCTACTGGCTCGACAGCCCCTAAATTAATAGATTGGACTGAAGACAGACTACAAGCTTTTCAAGCTCTATTAAACAGTCTGTCAAATGCTCCCGCCCTAGGGTTGGTAGACTATGGTAAAGCTTTTCAACTATACTGTGTAGTCTCGGGGACCTCTTTTGCCGCGGTTTTGACACAACAGCATGGAACAGGCTACCGCCCTGTCTCCTACCTATCTAAAAAAAACTCCCCATCCAAGTACAGGGAATGCCATTCTGTCTCCAAAATCTTGCTGCCTGTGCAATGGCTGTACAAGATGCAAACAAATTAGTGCTAGGTCACCCATTGACTCTCTATACCACTCATTCAGTCACGCATCTTATTCAGAACATGAATACCCAACATATGACCTCGCAAAGACTTAGTGGTTATGAGATAACACTGATGAACACTGATAACCTCACACTCAAATATGTGCCTGCCAGCAACCCCGCTGTGCGCCTTTTGCATTCCATGTTGCGTTTACCACATGACCCAGACATTATACATGACTATTCGGAAAAGGTTGCTGCTATTACCAGTCCCAGACCGGATCTCACTGACACCCCTATCTCAGGTGCAGAGGATGTTTTCGTTGACGGTAGCTGCTCACGTCCCTCTGACTCCACCTTTTTAACCGGTTATGCAGTTGTTCAACTACCAGACATCGTACTGGAGGCAAAATCATTACCTCCTTCTTCAGCCCAGGTAGCAGAGTTAGAAGCCCTCACTAGGGCCTGCATTCTATTCACCGGTAAAGAGGTGAACGTCTACACAGACAGTAGATATGCTTTTGGAGTGGTGCATGATTTTTGGTGTGATATGGGCCAATAGAGGTTTTAAAACAGCAGACAACAAAATAATTGCCAACTCCACACAGATTAGTGCTCTCCTCCAAGCCATTCTTCTTCCAAAAAAGGTAGCCATAATTAAAGTAAAGGCACACTCCTCTGACAGCAGTCGTGTTTCAAAAGGGAATGCTCTTGCTGACAGAGAAGCTAAAAGAGCTGCTGCCTTTTCCCCTAACCCACCTGCCCCCACAACAATGTTTTTCAAGGAACACTTCGCAGCACCTAACTTTAAAACTGTCATAGCACAGATGCAATCAATGGCCACAGAAGATGATGTCCATTTTTGGACAAAGGAAGGATTGACCAAAGACCCTGAAGGTCTTTGGTCAAAAGAGGGGAAGATCCACATGCAAGGACAAAACTATCACCCTTTGAGGTCCTCATGGGAATCCCCGCAAACATAGAATTACCCCCATTAGACCAAGACACTGATATTGACATTTATTCCCAACAGGAAATGTACGTGAAAAACCTGGTAAGTATGCTCCACGAAATAAACGAACAAGTTTCTGTCACCTTTTTTCCCTCTTCCCACAGAACCAACGCATCCCTTCATCCCTGGGGATAAAGTGCTGATCAAACAATTAGCACAAAGAAAGAGTATCGGACCGGCTTTCTCAGGACCATGGAAGGTGGAAAAGGTATCCAGGACCGCAGTGTTAACAGACCTAGGAAACACCTGGATCCACGCCAGCCGTCTTAAAAAGTGTCCCCAGCTTCCCTCGACTCCAGAGCCCCTGGCAGTGACAGAGAGCAGCAACTCCCAAGAACAAGATCTACAAGAAGTTCAGAGAGGCATAGAACAAATTTCCCTGGAAGATCCCACACCCCCTCAAAAGGACAAAACAGAGCCAACAACTGCCGGGATGAGAAACGAAGAAGAAGAACAGAACTCTTAGATAACAAATAATCAGAACTTTAAAAAAACAAAGATGCTTTCTCCATCAGTGTCAGGGAAGGCTGTATGCCTTTGGGGTAGTCTGGTACTATTTGTATTCCTGCCCACATGGTTTATAGCCAACTGTATATATCATCCAGAAGATTTAGGTCTATTAAAAGGGATATGTGGACCACCTAAGATGAATAATACCCCCGGCCAAAGACATAGTAGAAGTATTGTACCCGTTAATGAGTCACCTAAGGGACTGACTAACAAGATGTTACTACTAAAATTCAAATATAGCTATGCTCAAAAATCTGGTTTTGAGAAATGCTGGATTTGCAGCAAGCTACATCCCAGTACAGCTAGAATCCCTCTCATGGCAGTCCCCTTGAATTTTACCCCCCTCCTTAATGGAACACCCCCTATCGTCCTAACGAATGTTACTAGGACCCGTCCAAATAAAACCCTCACTTTCCAAATTATAGGTAGAAGCCACTTCCCAGACTGGTGTTTCCGACTGGGAAACACCACAGATGGAGCCGAGGTTTGCAAACAAGCAAAACTTAACATTTCAATGACATCATTTAACAGTCCTTCTTTCTTCCATACTTCAGATCCCACCCTAAATGCCACCTTTTTAGACTTTCTTAGCTCCAGTACCAAGACTACAATACACCAATTAATGTCAATACTGGTGCTCTCTGGCCTTTCTGATACTCTTAGGAACGTGTTCCATAAACGACCCCTAGCTCTAGGAAATACCATATATATATGCTGCGGCAAACTCTGTCACCCCTGGATCCCAACCAAACCCCAGGGGTGGTGTTACCTTGCAGCCCTGGTTCCTATCATGGGGGTATTAGGGGATAACAAGGGAAGTCACCTCCTTGAAGCCAGCATGCATCCTAGATATCCCCTTAGACACCGTAATAAACGAGAATTGTTTTTAGAAAAAGATATGGCCTGGGCATGGTTCCCTTCCTGGACAGGGTGGGGAATTGACCTAATGAAAAGATTAAATAATTACACTGGCATAATTGATGAGATTCTGGAGGAAAATTCTGATGACATAACCAAACTAAATCTAGAAACTAGGGCAATTAGGAAGCAACTAGAACTACATGAGTTGGCTATAGAAAGTATGAGTGCAGCCCTTACTGGCCTCTGTGAGACTACTGAGGATTATGAGTGCTGTACCTGGATTCATAATACCAGCATCGAAGTCCCAGACTACTATGACGTTATTGCCCAACACAGGGAAGAGGTAAATAAACTACAGAAAGAGGCAAGGAACATAGGAAAAAACTGGGATCCCTTCTCGAGCAGTTTTAGTTTTGGGGGATTAATATCTTGGCTCCGAAATGCTGCCATGACAATTGTCACTGTGATTCTCTTCATTCTATTTTTATATGCCTGTTATAAGATAATCAAATGTTTATGTAAAAAGGGAAACACGGTCGCTCCGAAGGATCTGAAACTCACTTCCATTGTTAAGGATCCAACGGTATGGTATAGAAACCAAGAGCACAAGGGTTCGGAGTATGAAGCCTGTGCTATTAAATTAGAAAAGGAATGATCATTATGTAAATCACAGAATGATCAAAGGAAGGATTATAAGGGAATACTTATTAAGGTTACCAAAAGATATACGGTACTAGGTTAAAGGTCTAAGATAATATGCTTAGGCGTGCATTTCACTAAGTTCAGAATTAAGATGCAAGATGTTGACATATTAGGAAGCATCTGTCTGCGGTAAGAGGTACAAAGCTAAGATAGGACTGGTTACGCAAGAATATGGTCAGTCAGCAGATGTTGAAATGACGAAATAACTATCAGAAGACTGTATTTCACCTTTGACTTAGATAATGTCATGAGTTTAAGAAAAATGTCGATGTATGTATGAATTACCTGATTGGTTAAACCACAGGGCTGTCCTTCAGCTCAAACTAAATAAAACTGTTGTGTGTGCTTCAATATGCACATTCATTATTCACGTACAATAGTGTGTATGTGTAATGTTTTGTCCACCGGTGAAAGGGACCTCCGCCCTTCAATCCTAGCCTAGGCTACCAGGGGTTACTTACAGAAGACGAGCAACCTAACAGAGAGGAGATGACATCCAACGTCAGGAATTCCTTGTGTTGAGAGGATATAATGACAGGTAGAGGGAGAGTCTCTTGAGTTACCTTTCCAGAACTGATGCTAGACCCATCGGCCAGAAAAACTGAGAGTTCATGAGCCTTGCCTCGTAACGGGATGCCCTGTCGGCCCGCAAAGGTGGAGTCTATGAAGCAGCGGCATGCCCCGGAGTCAATGATAGCGTTGACTGTCACCGTCCTTCCTTGGAGCTGTAGTGAGAGAGGAACAGCAAGGTGGGTTGAATTGGCAGTCAATGCAGAGAGACTGGTAGAAGCAGAAGGTAGACACTTACTTGTCTTGACAGGGCAATTAGAGACATAGTGACCCGAACCACCGCAGTAGAGGCAGAGATTCTGCTGCTGGCGACGTGCACGCTCTTCTGGAAGCAAAGCGGGGCGCAGTAGTCCTAATTGCATGGGCTCGGAGGTGTCAGGAGCCGTGCAGGGCGGAATAGGGCTGGACGGAGATACATAGCGAGAAGCAGGCATTGGGGCTCTCGCTGTCATCCAGACTGGACGGACTTGCTGAGCGGAGCGCTCTGATCTTCGCTCCCTGAGACGGCGATCAATCTGGATTGCCAAGGAGATCAGGGCCTCCAGGGTTTCTGGTATACCGACTCGAGCCAGTTCGTCCTTAAGTCCTTCGGATAACCCCATGCGAAATTGATGCCTTAAAGCCGCATCATTCCATTCCGTGTCTGCGCTCCAGCGTCGAAAGTCCGAGACATAATCCTCAGCCGGTCTGCGGCCCTGCTGGAGCGCAACCAGAGCAGATTCAGCCGTGGCAGTCTTTTGGGGGTCCTCGTAAAGCTGAGCCATGGCCTCAAAGAAGGATTGCAGAGAGAAGGTTGCGAGTGAATCTCCTTCAAGTAAACGGTGGGCCCAGGTCTGCGGTTCTCCTTGTAGGAGGGAGATTACAAATCCTACCTTCGTGGCTTCCAGGGAGAAAGTCCGTGGTTGTAGGGCAAAATAGAGTTGACAAGCGCTCCGAAAAGCCCGAAATTTGGTTCGATCCCCAGAAAACCTTTCCGGAATGGGTACCCTTGGTTCAGGTGGAAGCATGACAACGGATGGTGAGGCGACGGGCTGTGCCGATAAGGAGGCAGGAGCAGAGGCCATGTGACCAGTATCTGTAAGGTCCTGGACCTGTCCTTCAAGCCTGGCGTAGCTATCTTGAAGCGATTTTACCGCTTGGGTAAGGGCCGACAGGTGCGTGCAGATCTCCTTCATGGGAGAGGTCTCTCCTGCGGGCTCAGTCATGGCTGTTTCGTACTGTTAGAGTCCAGATGTGGAGCCCGACTTGTAGGAGGAGACCTCTCTTACAGCGCTGGTTCAGGAGCCGCTGGAATGGGAACAGCGGTCTCGAGAGCACAGTGGGTAGGAGGGCCTGCTGGATAGAGCCGCTGGAGCTGGTAGAAGAGCGGAGATCCCTCTGAAGGCTGAGTGGACTGCGGGTTGCTGGAAGCTGAGAAATGCAGGCAGTAGCTTCAGAGGCCGAAGGTTGGAACTGGCAGCAGGCTGGAGAAGAGTCAGACGGTCCGGGTCAGAAGGTAAGCAGACTGACGGTAACGGAAGGCAGAAGAGGTGTCGGTAAGCAGGCAGAGGTCGGCAACGGAATCACAAGCAGAAGAGGTTTCGAGGTCAGGCAGGCCGGGTCGGGATTGGAGAAGGCAGAGAAGTCAAGCAAGCCGGGTCGATAACGGTAGCAGGTAATCAGGTTCAGGATCAGGTATTCAAAGGTAACCGGGTTCAGGATCAGATATTCAGACACACGGAAGCTGAGACGAAACAGCGCCGCACCGGCGCACTTGAGAGTCCTTTAAACGCTCAGTGGCGGGAAGGAGCGCACGCACGCCACGCACGACCACGTGGACGAGCGCGCGTACGAACGCCACTCGCGAACGTGCACACTAACGCGTAAACGAACGCGCACGCGAACGCGCAGAAGACACACGCCGACGCCTGTGTGCACGCAGCTGTACCTGTCTATTGCTGGTAAGTTCCTGACACCTTGGCTTCTTTAGCAAGGCAGTGGTCATCTTGGAGGTGTGTTTGGGGTTGTTATCATGTTGGAATACTGCCCTGCGGCCAAGTCTTCAAAGGGAGGGGATCATGTTTGGCTTCAATATGTCACAGTATATGTTGGCATTCATGGTTCCTTCAATGAACTGTAGCTCCTCAGTGCATGCCCCAGACCATAACACTCCTACCACCATGCTTGACTGTAGGCAAGACACACTTGTCTTTGTACTCCTCACCTGGTTGCCCGCCACACGCGCTTGACACCATCTAACCAAATAATTTTATCTTGGTCTCATCAGACCACAGGACATGGTTCCAGTAATCCATGTCCTTAGTCTACTCATCTTCAGCAAACTGCGGGCTTTCTTGTGCATCATCTTCAGAAGACGTTTCCTTCTGGGACGACACCCATGCAGACCAATTTGATGCAGTGTGTGGCATGTGGTCTGAGCACTGACAGGCTGACCCTCCCACCCCCACAACCTTTGCAGCAATGCTGGCAGCAATCATACGTCTTTTTCCCAAAGACAACCTCTGAAAATGACGCTGAGCACGTGCACTCAACTTCTTTGGTAGACCATGGCAAGGCCTGTTCTGAGTGGAACCAGTCCTGTTAAACTGCTGTATGGTCTTGGCCACCATGCTACAGCTCAGTTTCAAGGTCTTTGCCATGAGGTGCCATGTTGAACTTCCAGTGACATGTAAGAGAGAGTGAGAGCGATAACACCAAATTTAACACACCTGTTCACCATTCACTCCTGAAACCTTGTAACACTAATGAGTCACATGACACCAGGGAGGGCAAATGGCCAATGAGGCACAATTTGGACATTTTTTGACTGAGGGGTGTGCTCACTTTTGTTGCCAGCGGTTTAGACATTAATGGCTGTGTGTTGAGTTATTTTGACAGCAAATTTACACTGGAATAGGTATTTGGAAATTCTGGTCTCCAGTTAGAAACATCAAGAAAGAATGCGAGCAGGGGGACTATTGCGGTGCACAATAAACATTTACACAAATTGAAAAATAGAAAATATATAAAAAGGTTTTATCGTTTATTTAAATATAAAAACATTTTGCAATGCAACATATCAATAACTCTTATTAATATATATATAAATATACTACTTATTCCATATATAATTGGGATGATGGTGCATGATGTAAGTTTGATTTCCAATTTACCATTTTGTGAGGCCATTCTCAATTTTCAGCAAATTTACACTGTTATACAAGCTGTACACTCACTACTTTACATTGTAGCAAAGTGTCATTTCTTCAGTATCATCACATGAAAAGATATAAAACATTTACATAAATGTGAGGGTTTACTCACTTTTATAAGATACTGTAGCTGACAATTTATTAAAGACCTGTACAAGTGATTAGCACTAATCCCGCTTTAATCACCAAACTCTGTTTCCATGTCAGCTAAACAAATGTGGAAGTCCAGAGATTTGTTTCTATTTGACTTTCTGCCAGATGTCAGGGTGTTGTGTTGGCTGCTCAACCAACACAGGTAGATACAGTAGTATTAAAGAAATGTCGGATAACCATAAGCCTTATGATGAAACAGATAGTAGGAGACATGGTCAGAGTACAAGTGACACACACTTTAAAGAGGAAGTAAACCCTGATGGGTTTACTTCCTCTTTTTTTCCCTGCAAAGGTAAAGCATAATGGACTACTATGCATCGCATAGTAGCTCATTATGTGTCACTTACCTGACACAGGAGCCAGCGAAGTCGCCGCTGATCCCTGTAGTCCGCCGCGTCCATCTTGCTGGTGGCGTCTCGCAGCTCCGACCAATGACAGCGGCGAAGCCGCGATGACGTCACTCCCGCGCATGCGCACGGGAGTCACGCCTCGCAGCTCCGCCGCTGTCATACGGCGAGGCCGCGATGACGTCACTCCCGCGCATGCGCACGGGAGTCGACAAATTTGGCAAATCCATTCTTGGACTTGCCGCATTTAGTGCGCATGCGCGCCGCTGTCTACGGCGCATGCGCCGTAGACAGCGGTGCCCATTTTCGGGCAAATATCTCCTAAACCATATAGGTTTAGGAGATATTACTTGGACCTACAGGTAAGCCTTAATCTAGGCTTACCTGTAGGTCAAAGTTGTTTGGAAGGGTTTACTTCCATTTTAAGGATCTGCTTTTTCCCTGCTGCAACAAATTGCCTTCATTTGTAGCCAAGGCTGTTACAAACTGTCACCAGCGTATCAGCAACTTTAAAATGTAAATTCCAATAAATGTGCAGCCCTAAATAAAAATGGTACAATTATAATAGCAAATGCATATATTCAAAGAACGGTAAGTGATATAATTATACTGGTAAATGTTTATATGCAATGAACTCAATATTACTGAGATGCAGGAATATATAGTTGAACAAAAAACAAAATGCTGGCAACTCTGGAAATTCTTCTGTAATCTTTTATTATAACATGACCATTAAAATGTGACAGCTGATGTGTTTTGGCACTTAGCCTTGTTCACAGCACATATATAGTTGAAAAGAAAGTCCATATACTGAGAGAGTTCATTCAACAATTAACAGTTGTACTATCAGCTCACCAGAGGTCAAAGAAAATAAGGTGTAAACTGACAGCCATCAAATATCACCCAGGTGCATAAGGATATTAACGCACATGAGCCTTGGTCCAAACAATGCACTCACCAGATGGAGGATAATTACAGACATCAATCATTAATCAATGTTCAGTCCTCTTCAATAGATGCCATAGAGCATAGGTAGTTGAATCCAAAACACCACACTAATCGAAGAAAGCTCACCAACTGGGTGATGAGTTGATGGGCAGTATGGGTCTCTCTCACAAAGTATCCCGGGACACTCTCAGGTACTCTCATCCTTCTTGCGTCTCCAGCTCCAGCAGGCAAACGGCAAGCTTGGAATCAGTCCATGCCCCACCCCTGCTCTCCAACCCTCCGCTGCACCCAGGCATAATTGTACCATTTTTATTTAGTGCTGCACATTTATTGGAATTTATTGTTTTATTTATTGTTATGGTTTTTACGCAGGAAAAATAAGGGTTTATTGTTTTATTTGTTTTATGTAGTGTTAGTGACAAAACACACAATGAAAGACTTAATAAACTTAACACAAATAAATCACCAGGACTAGATAGCTTACACCCGAGAGTCCTCAAAGAACTCAGTCAAGTTATAGTCAGACCATTATTCCTGATCTTTGCGGACAGCATAAAGACAGGATTAGTACCAGCTGATTGGAAAAAAGCCAATGTGGTATCAATATTCAAAAAAGGCCAGAGACATATTCTTGGAAATTAAAGCCCAGTCAGCCTAACATGAATAGTGGGTAAATTATTGGAGGGGATGATTAGGGTCTATATCCAAAGATTTACTGAAGAGAAGAATATCATTAGTGGTAATCAGCATGGGTTTATGAGAGGACATTCCTGCCACACCAATCTGTTAACATTCTACGAGGAAATAAGCTGCCATCTAGGGGGAGACCTGTGGATGTGGTGTATCTGGATTTTGCAAAACCATTTGATACAGTCCCCAATAAATGCTTAATTTACAAGCTGAGGTCTGCAGGCTTGGACCATAGCGTCTGTGCTTGGGTAAAAAACTGGTTACAGGGACGGGTCCAAAGGGTGGTAATAAATAACATGTACTCAGACTGGTCTGGAGCGGTGAGTGGGGTACCCCAATGTTCTGTCTTGGGACCAATTTTTCACAATATATAATTAAAATTATATAGAGTATGAAATCACTAGTTCAGTCTCAGTTTTTGTGGATGACACAAAGATAAGCAGAGTAATAGACTCACATCAGGACATCAGCAGAATGACCCGAAAAAGATTAAGGAGTGGGCAGACAAATGACAAATGAGGTTTAATGTGGAGACATTTAAAATAATGCACTTGGGGGCAAAAAACATAAATGCTAAATATTCACTAGGTGGAGAAGCTCTGGAAGAATCAAGGATGGAGGAGGACCTAGGGGTGCTAATAGATGCTAGAATGAGCAACAGCATGCCGTGTCAAGCTGCAGCTGCCAAAGCAGACAGAATGTTAGCATGTCTAAAAAAGGGATATACTTCAGGGATAAAACTATAACTCTGCAACTTTATAAAACTCTGGTTAGGCCACATCTGGAGTTTTCCATCCAGTTCTGGTCAACAGTCCTCCGAAGGGATGTGCTTGAGCTGGAAAGAGTCCAAAGAAGGGCAACAAAACTAATAAGGAGGCAGGAGGACCTCAATTATGAGGAATGACTGCAAATACTAAATTTATTTTTGCTGGAGATGAGACGCTTGAGAGGAGACATGATAGCGATCTACAAATATCTCAATGGGGATCCCAGCATAAGAAATAAACTATTAATCTTTTTTTAATTTTAAGGGTGGGTGGAAGGGGGGCACCATTGACTAATTTGCCATCCTCATGGTGAAATATTGTACTTACCTTCTTCGCTGTTCCTGAGATCCCTACTGTTAAGGTTTGCCTGGAGATGTACAGCCATTGTAAGCAAAATGCTGGGTTCTCTTTCTAGTGCACACATGCACCACAGCCCCAAACATTCCTATGGATGGTCCTTATTTATTATGGCCTCCAGCCATCATTGGGGTACAGATCCTCCAAAGGATGTGTTGTTTAGGCTAGTAAAATTCTGCATTACTGGTGAAGAGTGTGCTAGACTGTGGTCCGTATCTACTGACAGAAGGACTGTCCTGATGAACCCTATTATAAACTGTATGAAGACACAGGGTGCACAGGGACACACGTTAAGTTATGGGGTGCACTTAGAATCATGGGGCACAATTGGAGACACTAGATAACACAAGGTGCACTGGGGCACACCTAGAAACTCAAGAGCACATTTAATGTCATGCGGTGTACCTAGAGATACTAGATGGCATGGGGCCCACAGGGCCACACTTGGTGAGTACCCATAGGCTAGAGGAGGCAGACACAAGACACAAAGGACAAAGGCTGCATGAGGAAACAGGTAAGGAACTTCAGCACGGGCCTCGGGTGAAGTGTCGCAATGCACTGAACACCAAGCCTCACATCAATCCACAATTGAAGGCTACGCCAATCAGGAGAGCGGAGTGCCAGCAACTGAGTATTGGAGCTGAGACCTAGTACTGTATTCCAGGAGAGGGGAATGTGACCGTGAGACATACAGGTATTAAACTGGGCCCCTTTTAATGAACCAATAACATAAATGAATATAGGAAGAACATAATAATTCTTATTTTCACTTGCTTGATTAATGTTTATGCTCCCAAATTACATTACTCTGTCTACCTCACACCACTACTTTGAAAATCAGATATCCACAACCAATCATTGGTTTCCGGCTTCTTCTTCCTAATTCTCTGGGCCAACCTATTGATGACGTCTGTGTCACATGTGAAGAAAAAAATTAAATAAATGTACTATTCCCTGAGATATTATGAGATTTCAGGAAATAGTACAATAACTATGCAAGCTTCTGGAGTTGAAGCCTTCCCAGGAAGAAGATGTGAGGCACTGGCAACGTCACCAGTGCTTCAGAAAGGAAAAAACTTAGACAAGACCTGATTTCTTTTATTTTATTTTATTTTTTTATTTAAAGAGTTATGCAAAGTAATACAAAATCATGAGTAATCAAATATACATACAACAAAAAGGAAGAGAAAGGTTTACACTGTCTTCAGTAGGGTAAGGGGTGATACAGGGTAATAAACAGCAGTAACAATAAGATTGCAGGGTAGATGGACAAAGGGTATTTATAAACATAGGATTCCATATCCACATATAAATTATGCCATATCTGCGAGAAATTCAATAGAGCAGCCGATGCAGAGAGTCCGTTAGGCTAAAGTAAGTCTACAAGGAAGATATTGTGGGAGGTGTTAGAATAATCAAGCAAAGGTTAGCTGGTAATTTGTACATCAGGATTATATGCAGAGTCATCCCAAATCTGCCAGATTCTGGAATATTTCTGAGCTGAATCATAAACCACAGCAGCTAAGTGTTCCATTCTACGTATATCCACTATGATCGAGAGGGTTTGTGGGATTGTGGGGGGGGGGGGGGGGGAGCTAGAGAGCCATAGTTTTGGAATAGCTCGCTTGGCAGCCAATAGTATAAAAGACATTAGTTTTTGTTTGGCTTTGGGGATACCTGATAGAGGGAGTCCCAGAATATAATGTATGGGGTTCAAGGGGATGGGAAACTCCTGGAGATTTTCCAACAAAGATTGGATCTGGGTCCAAAACTGAGCAATTGGAGGACAATTCCAGAAAGTATGAAAATGTGAGCCCGTAGCACTATTACATCTCCAGCATTGTTTAGAGATCGTTGGGTTACAGGCATGTAAAAGCTTCTGAGTTTTGTACCAAAACAGCAGAACTTTGTAAGCAATTTCTTTATGGTTTACGCAGCGGGAGATTTTAGAGGTAGAATCCCATATTTTCTCCCAGTCTAACAAGGAAATATCATGCTGAAGAAGTTGGGACCATTTCCTCATGTAACGGTGGAGGTCAGCTGTTAATGGAATGGCTTCATGTAATATCGTATATAGAGAGGAAATTAGATGGGGTTCATGGGGGCCCTTAGCACATAGCATCTCAAATTCCGATGGTTTCTCTAGGGACAAGGAAGGGGATCTAGTGGAGAAAAGGTGTCTGATTTGTAGATATGAGGAGTTGTAAAGGAGTGTCTGGGGAATTTGGTGCTTCTTTTGAAGCTCAGGGAAAGATAGTAGGTGTCTAGAAACCAGATTGACAAGATGACGCAATTGAAAGATCCCTGCCTGGGTCCAATGTATCATATGTTCGTAGGAAAGACTATCCGGGATGTCTGGGTTAAAGAGAATGTTTGTCAATGGTGAGCAGGTGGAGGTTAGAGAGAAACATTCAGAGCATCTCTTCCATATAGATAGCGTAAAGAGCATTGGAGCCAGGCAGATGCTTCTCAACTGAGGCATATGTTTGTCAGTGGATGGCCATAACATATAACAGGGATGCTACAGGAAGCGTTTCAAACAAATATAAGCCCTTGCACACACGGTCGGAGATTCCGACAATCAAATCCGTCGGATTTTGTCCGACGGATTTTATCCAAAACTGTTGCATACACACGGTCGGACAAAGTTGTCGGAAAATCCGGCGTGATTACGTTATTTTGTTACGACGGGACTACGTTCATGCTAGTAGCCAATAGCTTTGGTGTAAGAATTTGACCTGAGCATGCGTGGCACTTTGTCAGATCAGAATTCTCTACACATGATCGGAGTATGTCCGATCGGAGCATTTTGTGGGAAAATTTTACCAACAAGTTGGAAAACTTGGTCCGACGGATACTCTGATGGAAACAGTCCGATGTAGACCACACACAGTCAGAATATCCCACAAATTGGTCCGATCGGACACATTTCGTCGGAATCTCCGACCGTGTGAACAAGGGCTTAGAGTTTAGGGAGTATCGACATTTTAAGGACGTTTATACGGCCCAGAAGGGAGAGGGGAAGAGTGGTCCAATGGCTCAGAAGTCGATTCATTTCCTGAAACAATGGGGGGAAGTTTGCTTGATACAAGAAAGAATAAGAGGACGTAATTTGGTCCCCCAGGTATTTCAGGGAGTTGGAGCACCAGTGGTAGTTGTAAGTTTTTTTAAGTGTGGCTAGTAGTGTAAGGCTAATATTAATGGGGAGTGCCTCTGTTTTAGCTTCGTTGATTTTGAAGCCCAAGATTGTGCTAAAAGAGGATAAAATTTCTTGGAGGTGGGGGAGGGAAGTGTGTGGATGTGTTAATGTTAAAAGGATGTCATCCGCGAAGAGGGATCATTTATATTCCCTCTGTCGCAGATGGCCCCCGGTTACATCTGGACATTCACGTATAGCTGCAGCCAAAGGTTGTAAGCTAAGGATAAAAAGTAGGGGCGATAAAGGGCAACCCTGCCTTGTACCATTGCTGAGGGAAAAGGATGGGGAAAAGTGAGAAGCAAGTCGGACCTGGAAAGTAGGATTTGAGTAAAAAGCCCAAAGGGCATGTATAAAGGGACCTGTAATTACATATTTCGATTAGATGGAGAACATGAAGGGCCAGCTAAGATGATCAAATGCTTTTTGGGCATATAAGCTAAGAATTAGAGCAGGGCGTTTGGTTCTAGTCAGCAGGTCAATAAAATCAATTGAGCGTCGGGTGTTGTCACCTGCGTGTCTCATGGGGACAAAACCTACTTGGTCCCTGTGTATTAAGGATGGTAGTATCACTGAAAGTCTGTTAGCTAATATTTTGGTGAAGATTTTATAATCCGAATTTAAAAGAGCTATAGGGCGATAGTTGTCAGGGATGGATGGGTCCTTGCCGGGTTTGGGTATGACAGTAATGTATGCATATAGGAAAGGAGGATGAGGTATGGTGCCTTTGAGGAGAGAGGAGAAGAGCTTTAGCATATGTGGAGCTAAGGTTTGGGAATAGGTTTTGTAATAAGAGTACGGTAGACCGTCGGGACCTGGAGTTTTGTGTGCAGGTAAGTGTTTAAACACATCAGCCAATTCTTCTGTTGAAATGGGATTATTGATTGAGGAACATTGATCTTGGGACAGTTTCGGGAGTTGTAAGGACACTAGGAAGGTGTTTAATTTTTCCTGTGAAAATTGGGTTGTTGGATCCGAGCTCAGACAGTTGTAGAGTTTCTTATAGAAATCCCCAAATGTCTTAAACATGGCCTGGGTGGGCGAACCGTCGAGCTGTATTATGTGATCGGGGATAGATAAAGAAGGACGGGGTTTTAACCTGTGGACCAACATCCTATGGGGTTTTTCAGCGAACTCATAACATTTCTGCTTCGACCATAGCATAGATTTTGAGATTTTATTCATATCTAGGATTTTAATTCGGTTCTGGACAGATACTACTGCCTGTAAGCAGGCTATTGTGGGGGCTCGAAGCAAGTACGATTTAGCCGTGCGGAGTATGGTCAGAAGTTCCGATTTTTGTTTGATAGTGTCCTATTTATACGTGACCCGGCAGCAATGCATTCACCTCTAAAGAGGGCTTTATGAGCCTCCCACCAAATAGATGTATCCGTAACCGAACCTTCATTTAGTTGAAAGTATTCTATTAATTTCAATTCAAGCTGGTCTTTAACTTTAGCATTTCTGAGAAGGGATTCATTAAGCCTCCAGTGACAGGTCTTGGGAAGGGCTGTAAGTATGTTCAGGTCTAGGGTAATGGGGGCATGATCAGACGATGTAATGGGGTTAATTTCAGAAGAGACTACATTGGGTAATAAGGGAGCAGATAATAGAAAGTGGTCTAGACGGGAGTACATTTCATGGGGGGGGAGGGGGCGAATAGAAAGTATATTGTCTATGAGTGGGGTGTTTCGCTCTCCATGCATCGAAAAAAGATTATGGGAACAAATTAGTTTCCTGAAAGAGGTAGATAATTTATGGGTTTGTTGTGAGGGTGTATTCTGGAAGAGAGAGCGTCTATCTTTGGGGACATACACATATTAAAGTTGCCACCAATTATAATAAAAGGCTGCGAAAGAGATTGTATCTTTTCAAGGATCTTTGTGAGAAAGCCAATCTGGCCTGAGTTAGGTGCATATATGTTAGCTAAAACAAAAGTTGTATTTAAGTGGGCACAGCCCAGGAGGACATACCGACCGTGGGGATCCAAATCTGAGGAGATAATTCTTATGGGGCAGGAGCGTTTGATCAGGATAGCTACGCCCACTTTCCCTGATGGGTCAGAGGCCATGAAAATGGTGGGGAACATTTTGGAGGCAAATTTAAAGGACCCCCCCGGGTTATAAATGCGTCTCCTGAACCATGACCACATCGGCACCCGAGGATTTGAATTCCTTCAAGGCTAGCTATCGCTTCTTCAAGGAATTCAAGCCCTTGATGTTACATGAGACAATTTTCAAAGCCATAGAATATCAAAATAAAGACAATTAGGAAGAAGTGATGGAACATGAAAAAACCTGAAGAGAAAAAGGAAAAAATAAAGGAGAAGAAACATAGGTCAAAAAAGGACCTAATGTAAAAAAGAAAAATGGAAAAGAAAAATTAAAAAAACAAAAGGAAAAAAAAAATTCGGTATGGACAACCGAAAGAAAAAAGATTTTGAAAGCCTGAAGATGGAAAAATCTTCAGGGGACCATGATTATAAATCATGGTAAGGTGGAGGAGTATGACAATCGGCAACATGGACGGAACGGGTCCCGTTCCCCCAAATTGAACAGAGTGTGAAACATTTATCAAGAGGCACCATTAAGAGTGAAAAAATACCTATTTAAGGAACTCCTCCTCCTCTCCTTAAAAAAGAAGAGGAGGAAAAAATGGTGATAAAAGAAAAGAAATAACCAAACTGGAGCCCTGTGGGCAAGGAAGCAGGCCCACGGCCTGGGTGTAAGGCCTGCAGGCAGAAAAATAGGGAGAGCACCCGCAACAGACACCGGGGGATTCTTCCAAGGATCTGGCGATCTGGCTGGAACCAGAAGAAAGGGAGAGAGTCACTTTATCAGGACGAGGAAGTTCAGGTGGGGGGTCTAGCTGAGTTGGAACGCTGGGATGTAGAGAGAGCCTTCTGGTGACGTCATCCAACTGGGGTCCAGATCATTTTGGGTGCTTGAAGAGGTTTGAGAGTCACATTTAGAGGTGGGGAGGAAGATCTTCTTCGGGAACCGGGGGGCAGTCCCAGATTACAGATGAAGGCTTCACACTCGTGTAAGTCTCTGATTGAATATTACGTACCATCTTTAGAGGCAGAGAGCCGAAAAGGGAACCCCCATCTGTAGGGTACTTTATGTAGTTGAAGATGTGTTGTTATTGGATGGAGATTACGTCTTTTGGCCAGGGTGATGGGAGATAAATCGCTAAAGATTTGGATCCCTTGAAGTCAATGCTATTTTTATTTCTCGTGGCCATCGTGAGGGCTTCCTTGCCGTCATAGTAATGGAAGCATACTATTAAGTCTCTCGGGTTGGAGCCAGGAGCTGGTTTGGGAGCAAGGGATCTGTGAGCCTGATCAAGGCGCCAAGCAATGTCCGGTATGTGTGGGGCTATAGTAATAAACAGGTTTAGGAGATATGTACGCAATTCTTTATTTGCGACTGATTCAGGGATTCCTTGGGATCCTCAGGTTTTGACGTTGTTCCCTATTTTCTAGATCTTATCGCTGCAGTTGGACCTGGGAAACATTATGCTTAAGGGCAGCATTGTCTTCTTCCAGGACATGCACATATTGCACAATTTCGTCAAATTTGCTTTCAAGAGTGTCAGTACGTGCCCCCAATTGATCTATCTCCCCCCTGAGTTCCTGAACAATCTTCTCAACTTCTTTAGAAATATTGCGGGTCAAATCTTGTAACAGTGTCTGTAGCTTTAAATCTAAAACTGCTATTGTGACAGATGCATCAGTATCAGGGTTCCGGGAGAATAAATTTGTGTGTGGGATACCTGGCATTTCTGCGGTATGATCCAAAGCGGCCGGCGGGTCCATGGAGATACTCGAGGCCGGGGATTGCAGCCTAAACAGGAAGCGCTCCATGTGCTGTGAAGGCCGGGATGCTGCGGGCGGATTAAATCCTTGGCAAGTATGTTTCTGGTCCCCTATTTTTCCCATAAGGTGCCCAGAGGGTTCTGGAGGTAGATGGGGTGGGTCCTGTGGCTGTAGAAGCTATACGAGCGGTGCAGGATCCCGGGGATGAGGGATGGGGACCGGAGTGTCACTCTCACGCGTCCGCCATCTTGCCCATCGCGCATGCGCCTAAACCTGATTTCTTACTTCTTCAACTACTTCAATTTCTTAACCAAAGCATAACACATTTTAAGAAGAAAATAGGTGTTCTGTAGCCAGTTAGACATATTATAACACCTTCCTTACATGACCCGAATGATCATGTTAATATTTTTTGTTTTTGTGCCATTTTCTTTGTTATCAACTTATAAATGTTTGCAGCTATTACAAATGAAATCTTTATAAATATACATGGCCGGTTATTATAATGAGATTTACAAATTGCTCGGGTCACCTAAGGGCAAAAGTTACATTTTACAGCAGTGAAATTACTAGAAGTTATTATGTATGTGTGGCCATAAAATGCATAGTAAATGTTTTATGCTCTGAAAGACAGATGCTTATTTAAATGACAGATCTAAGCAGTAATGTAACTGAATAAAAAATCATTCCAGAGGCCTTCCTCTCATAGAGTTGGGACATGAAAACTTACTGATATCTGGACTGAAAGGACAAGAGATCCCAAGCACAATGGAATCTTTATAGAAGTGCGCAGTGCATTGACGTCAGAGGCACAACGTGGCATTAACATAATTCTGCAGCCATGAATGGCAACGACACAGGCATATGTCATTTTCCACGTAAATCACTTCACAACAAAAAAATCTTCACAAATGTCGCTTGCAGTACATGGCATCCACAACTTTATCTGGTGCTTTAATGAGAGCCATTCACAGTGACTTCAGAGGGGTAGGTCAGTCAGTAGACTGGAAAGATGAAAAGAGCCATTCTGTATAATAATTCACATCTGTAAGATGGGACTAGAAAGCCTGGACTGGTTCATGAATTAGACATTTAAACATAAATTATATAATGTAAATTCTATACATTGACCTATGCTTCAATGACAGGAACCAGTCAGACTGGAAATTGGGAACTGCCATTGCTGACTTGTTTTTGAAGGCTCCAGGACTCCCATTTGTGTATCATCTTCAATACAGTATTTCACCTGCAACAAGCAAGATTTCTTGACAAATCAATAGCTGCATAATAGTTACCAGTGTGTTACTCACCAACTAGTGACACTTTCACCTTTAAATGCAAGTCAGCAGTGGCTGATTCCCACATTTCTTAACTGACAGTTTAACTTTAAGATGTGACCTTTTGTGATCAATGAAATATAATTCAACTACAGTTTAGTCGTCTACCTTGCCTTTAGCTAATATGTCACACTTTGCTGTGGCATTTTTCCCCCAATATATAGACTTCCACAAACATTTTCTGTGTCTGCAATTTTCCTTTACAGAAAACCTTTTCAGAATGCAAATGCAGGATTGGATTGGCGATTTCTTCTTTCAAATAGCTTTAAAACTCTGAGTTGTTGATCTTGATTGAGTGTGCAGAACAGAAGTTCTGACTTCACTTTTGGGTTCTATGCTTACAAACTGAATCTGGGTTAGGGCTCATTCACACGAGCGCAGAGGACCAAAGAGAATGCATTTTGGACTTAATGAAAATATGCACATATATGTATATATATATATATATATATATATATATATATATATATATGTATGTATTTACCTTCAGCTTCCCCTGAATGCATGGCTGGTAGCCCTAGATGTGGAGTGTCTTTATAACTCCATTCCACATACTGCGGGCATTAAAGTCATGCATTCCTTCTTGAGAGAAAGAGGACCATCCTCTGAAGCGTATGATGGGTTTGTGCTCCAACTTTTGGAGTTCATCCTCACTCATAATATTTTTATGTTTGATCGTTCCCACTACCTCCAGGTACAGGGTGTAGCAATGGGCACCAAATGTGCCCCTTCCTATGCCAATCTGTACCTGGGGGGGTGGGAACGACAAATTTTCTCTAGCGACCAACTCCAGGATTTGAGTCAGTTCATCCTGGGTTGGCATCGCTATATCGATGATATCCTGATCCTTTGGACAGGTACCCTTGACGAATTACATGAGTTCTTTGATGGTTTAGCTAATAATCAATTCAATTTGAAATTTACAATGGAGTACAGCCAGACTCAGGTTAATTTCCTTGACTTATGTATCAAATTAGACGATAGGGGTGTAATTAACTCATCTCTCTATCGTAAGCCCTCAGCAGGCAACACCATCTTACACGCCGCAAGTGCACATCCCAGATCACTTTTAAATAGCATTCCCTACAGCCAATATTTACGCCTTTGACGAAACTGTACTCAAGATCAAGATTTTCAACTAGCTGCAAAAGATCTGTCCACTAGATTAAATCAACGCGGTTACAGCAAATCACTACTTAAACGCACTTACAATAAAGTGATAAAACTAAATAGAAATGACCTAATTTATCCTAAACCGAAATCCACTTCAAATTCACCTCTACGTATCATTACGCAATATTCCCGGCACCACAACCAAATGAGAGAAATTCTTATCAAGTACTGGCCTTTACTGTTGGCTGATCAAACAATCTACAAATTCGTAGGTCCCAGTCTATGAAAGACCGACTAGTTACAAGCCACTTTGATATGCGACAACCTACCAAATCAAATCGCACTGGCACATACCCTTGTGGCCACTGCGATGTTTGTCGGTTTATTTCTAAGTCACCATACACTACATTACCTGATGGGTCTCTTCTCACCATCAGATACAATGTAACATGTAAAACCGTAGGAATAGTATACCTTGCAAGCTGTTCCTGCGGATGTTTCTATATTGGCAAAACCAAGCGTCCGTTTTTTAAACGGATCAGAGACCATATGTTACCACTATTCAAACGACTGTGTACTACAACATTGAATAGACACATAGGTATCCCTCGACAACTTTGACCCTAATGGTGTATATTTTTCGGCCCTTGAGCATGTACCCTCTCATGCTCGAGGGGGTGAAATCGATACCCGCCTATTGCAACTCGAAACAAAATGGATATATACTCTAGAGGCCACAAGAAACCCAGGTTTAAATGAATATATAACTTATAAGCATTTTCTCTAATTAATCTTGAAATGATTTTGTGTTTAGAACTATGCATCTACACAACTTAGAAATGAATTTTCAATAGAATTTGCTCAAAGATCTATACTTTATGGAATCTGGAACCAGCTTTTCATAAATGCTATACGATTGACGGCATCCCTCTCCCCTATTCCCCAAATATTTTTATTTTTATAATTATTTATTTTTTTATTTTTTGTTGTGTGTTCGTCTGTTTGATCGTGCGATTGTGTGAATGCATGTTTTTATGTTTGTGTGTGTTCACTTTATTGTCCATTCATTACTGATGTCCATTTATCCTTGTATTAATATTTAGTTTATTCAAGACCACTATATAGTACTATATTGCTGTCAGGATGTTAAAGATCTTTAAATGTGTCTTATTATCTATTTCTCTGCCACTTAGATTTGTGTTATATTTTTGAATATTACCTAATGATCAATCAACTGTCTTCTTTATATTAATAACTGGGTTTCCATTTATATACTTTATTAATATAATATAATATTATTATCCCTCTATTGATTGTTTCTGTATCTATGTGGATTATGGTCTATAAATGCAGCCCATCACCCTGTCTGCTTACCTATTTTATTAATATCTATTTACTTCTGAACAACATTCTTCTTATATTCTTTTTAGTTTTTTCAGCCATACACTCCTTCCCTCTCTGAGCCCGTCCTCCCGTTAGGGACTCCTTAGTGGGAGTGTACCTGTTCTTTTTTCTCTGGTATTGGTGCCTGCATGGACGCACGGGTCGGTCTGTGTGGAAGCCCGACCCGTTTGAATGCAGGCTGCTTCGTTAGAGCTATGTGCCCCGTTGTGGTTACTGAGTGGTAGCTGTTTGCTGTGCACAGCGAACCTTTCACGCTGCCATCCCTGCGATCTCCGTATATGCCTACGGCGGCGTTCGGGTTTCCGTGGTTACGGAGCCGCCACCGCAATGCATTGTGGGGATTGTAGGCCCTACCACCCGGGACGCATGCGCAGTCGTGCTTTTTCATCCGCTCTCACCCGGCGTACGTAATTTGACGCCGAGTGTCTGGGAGATAAAAGGCACACCCACTTTGCAGGTGTGTCGGCCCTGCAAGACACTATAGCTTGGACACCACGAGTTGAAGGTTGGTTCGTTGATAAGAGCATGGACTATCCACACTGTCCATATCTCTTTTCCTACTCTTTAGCTACATTTATTTCTAATTTTTGGGTACTCCACTCTCCCTTTTCCCTATCTTTTATATATCGATATCCACAGGATCTACCCGTGTTGGCTGACTGACCTGATTGCTGTAGTCCATTGTCAAACTCCTCAATCACAGTGTGCGCTCGCATTAAGTCTAGTGGAACATTGCAATTCCTCTCTTTTTTTTAGTCCATGGTAAGCGTTTTTCTAGTGATCTTTTTAAGTAATTGGAGCATAATGCCACTTTCAAAACCATAGCTTAACCATTTCTTGATGAAAAATTTTGTCCACCCATATATTTTATTTTTTCTGTTATTAATACACTGGCCTTATTTAGGGTATCTCCTTATTAATCTAATTACATTTTAGGTCTGCACATCTATATTGCATCCTATTTTGGACCTGCTTACTTGCAGCCATTTGTTCCACATATGAGACATACTAAATACCAATCTGCTCAGGTAGGCTTCCATTGTCCTTTAACCTTAAATTACACCGGTATCTCCTTTTAGTTTGGTAAATCGATTACGGGAGCTCTTTTGGCCCTACGAATTCTAATCATAGTGGATATTTGTCTGTTCCATTTATCTCCTGCAGCCACTATCTGGGGATTTCTCTATTGGTCCGCTATCCATGCTTTAAAGGCGTCCCTATTGAATCGTGTGGGCGGGGCTCTTGGTTGGAGATAGGTAGGCATAGCACTCATTTTAATGTATAACAGGCTCTCGCAGCCTAACAATATTCCTTGAAGTTTGCATGTGCATTCAGAGTCTGGGCTGCATTCCATTCTCAAGACCTAATTCACTAAATTTGTTGCATTTTGTTTACAGTGAATCTCTTTTCTTGTTTTATAACTACCTCATGTCAATTACTGGCTCCCCTGAAGAAGCCTCTGTGTAGGCGAAACATGTTGGGACTCCATCAGAACAGCCAAGAATTTTTCGATTTGAACTAATTGACGAAATCTGGTCATTGTACTCTTAATTACTGTACTGGCACTGGTATCTGTGACTTCAAAATTTTGAATTTACTTTTATATTTGTTTTTTACTACTATGTTTAATAAAGTTTTTTTCTAATTTTATACTATACAGTTTTTCTACTCCTGTACTCCCCCGTTGAGGGGGTAATTTCCTTCTTTTCAAAATTATCTCTATAGCACCGTAATAATCCCGCCCGGCCCTTTTCTTTTTCTTCATTTTGATAAATTTGGGATGAGGTGCGCTGTTAAATTTTTGCCCGACCTGGTTCTCTCTCTTCTTCCATAAATTATTTAATGTAAATTCTATACATTGACCTATGCTTCAATGACAGGAACCAGTCAGACTGGAAATTGGGAACTGCCATTGCTGACTTGTTTTTGAAGGCTCCAGGACTCCCATTTGTGTATCATCTCCAATACAGTATTTCACCTGCAACAAGCACGTAGACAAGATTTCTTGACAAATCAATAGCTGCATAATAGTTACCAGTGTGTTACTCACCAACTAGTGACACTTTCACCTTTAAATGCAAGTCAGCAGTGGCTGATTCCCACATTTCTTAACTGACAGTTTAACTTTAAGATGTGACCTTTTGTGATCAATGAAATATAATTCAACTACAGTTTAGATGTCTACCTTGCCTTTAGCTAATATGTCACACTTTGCTGTGGCATTTTTTCCCCAATATATAGACTTCCACAAACATTTTCTGTGTCTGCAATTTTCCTTTACAGAAAACCTTTTCAGAATGCAAATGCAGGATTGGATTGGCGATTTCTTCTTTCAAATAGCTTTAAAACTCTGAGTTGTTGATCTTGATTGAGTGTGCAGAACAGAAGTTCTGACTTCACTTTTGGGTTCTATGCTTACAAACTGAATCTGGGTTAGGGCCCATTCACACGAGCGCAGAGGACCAAAGAGAATGCATTTCGGACTTAATGAAAATATGCACATATAAGTGAGAGGCCACCTGAGATGACAGTTGACGACTTATGTTACACATCCTTTCTTCCAATTTCTAAGAAAAAAAAAACAGTATTATTCATGGTGTCCTATAGTTGTATACACTCCTTTTTAACTACAAAGCTCTGCTAGGAGTACTTTTATCTACGGTACCCTCAGCAGTGTTCTTAGAAGTATGAGGTCAGGCACTTAGAAGAACAGCAGCTTTAGAACATCAGCTGACCTATCACCTATAGTTCTAGTGTAATCTCAGACAGAAAAAAAAATCTAAATTTTTCAGAAATGTAAAAATTCAATCTTGAATCTCTTCAATTAATAAATGGATATTTTTAATTTCTCCTCTTTATTTAGCATCAGGGGTCCCATTCATTATGACAGTTGCTTCCTTTCAACTACCTGACACACTGCATACTGAGAAGATAAGAAGCAGTAAGTATGGTCAACAAATTGTCAGGTCACCAGCTGTCACAATATAGTTACCTCTGATTCTCTGATTGTACCACCAATCCTACATTTTTGTGACTGTCCTGAAGTTAGATGCTGTGATCATTCCTGTCACATACAGTTCTCTTTTGTCCCCAAAAAAAGAACTAAATAATTTTCAGATTATTTCCTCATTTAGTCTTCCTAATATATGGGCTTCTCTCTAGTGGCACATAAAGTGGTTCCAAATTAAAGGATGCTACATAATGCAGAACATCTAAGACTACATTCACACTTGAGCGTTGGCATCTTTGGCTTTTTTTTTTTTAAATTTTTGTTTATGTTTGTACACACATTTCACGTTTGAGTGTTTTTGTTTTAGCCAATAGAAATCTAGTTACTAGGAGAAGGATAGGATTTTTAGGAATGAAATCATCTGAAAAATGTCCACTCCCACTGAGGGTTATTAGGGTCGAAAACACATACTCTTGCCCCAAAGCATCTCTTACTTTTTCTGAGGGTTGGGTGACAGCATAATGCTCAGATGGGAATGGGCACATGTGTGTGGAAAAGACAGCACCTCCTGGACTTGTTTAATATTCTCTTTGTAATATTACTTGACTATTGTAAGCTGTATGCCAACTGAAGCTTTCATGTCTTCCCTGACAGACTGCAGAACAGATTTCATGGCCAGTAGATGGGCCTAGCGATATGTCTAAATTTTCTGAGTAGCAGCCATACCCCTGTAAGCTTATATCTATACACAAAATAGTGTATATATGAACAAAAGCATGTGAACCCCCCTCCAAATTATTGAGTTTATTTGTTTCAATTGGAGGGGACTATTAACGCTACACAATACAAAGAAAATTACCCCTCCAACCTTGTGTCAACAGTTTGGGCAAGGCATTTTTCTGTTACAACATGACTGTTTGCAAAGTCAAGTCCACAAAGGTATTGTTTGACGAGTTTGGTTTGGAGAACCTTGGGTGGCCTTCTTAACCCTACTGAATTGGAATGTTTAATCCGAACTGTAGGTCTTTATGTCCAACATCAATACATGACTTCACCAATACCAATGTTCTCATGGCTGAATGAGCACAAAATGCCACAGACAAACTCAAAAATCATGTGGAAGGAGGAGATCTCAACATTAGCATCCATTGTTTTAGGATGGGATGTCTAACAAATTCATCTATGTGTATGGTCAAGTGTTCACAAACATCTGGCCACATAATGTACCTTCATTGCATACTGGTTAAACATTTATGTTGGACTTTATAAGGATTTGTGAGATATTATGTTATTATGTTATGAAATATTATGCACCATCCCCCCCATTTACAAATTTCTACCTTTAACAATGCTATTCAATGGTGACATGAACAATAGCAATACAAGTTCTGTTTTGTTTTCAAAGATACCGTGGAAGAATATGGAATGAAAATTGCAAAAAGTTTTTATTTCTAAGGTGCATGCATTTATAAAAATGTGTACACTACTCCAGAATTACAGATTTTATGTTGTAAAATCAAAAGCTGGGAATCCCCTGTAAAGTGATGCCATGGACTGCAATAGCGCTCCTACAGACATTCTTTTAGAGCCGCGATTGGACATTGTTGGCACACTTCATACTGCTGAGTAATAGCCTGACATCTTCCTAAGATAGACAAGTTAACACTTCTAAAAAGGTCAGAAATAAGTTGTGTGCATGCCAGTATTGTAAAAAACTTTTTAAGGTAATATCAGGGTGTATTGCCTTTTTACAAATAATGTGATGCTCCCAAAGTAAGGTAATTATGTGTAGTAGGTGATGCCATAGGCATTATGGTAGATTTGTAGAACACTTTTTAGGTGTTTTGACCTAGATTTCTTTGCACCCACAACATATCTGTACTTTCATATTGAATTTATGATGAAAAAATGCATAAGCAAAAGTTGCCTTCATGGAAATCCACACATAAAAATGAGCAGTACATCAAGATATATAGACAGATGAAGTCAAACTTGGCCAGCCTCCTGCTATCCTCACTCTTATTGGACAATATGGCAGCTGACCAAATGAAAGGACTAAAAGAGAAGTTAGAAATCTTTTAGAAATGAGTGCCAATAGGGGTCCGGGTCCCACCGAAAAATTAATAGAAGCATAGGTAAACCCTAATAACGATCTCACTGATTTGCTCCCTTTGGTCTGTTGAAAATAACCATTGAAAATTGTATCTGTTCGATTAAATAAAAAAAAGGTGCAGAGCTTATCACTCCTGCCCAATTCACCTCTGAACTGCAGAACACCTTCATCTGTATTATGGAGAAAAGAAGGCTTTTTATAGTCCTGTTCTATGGGGACAACACTGTTTCTCTACCAATACAGTACAGTGAGTAATTGTTATCATCCTATGACAGGAAGTGAACTACTGGCAAGATCACCAATAGGGATGAGCTTCGAGTTCGAGTTGAACTCATGTTCGACTCAAACATTGCCTGTTCGCCTGTTCACTGAACAGCGAACAATTTGGGGTGTTCGCGGCAAATTTGAAAAGCTGCGGAACACCCTGTACAAGTCTATGGGAGAAATCGAAAGTGCTCATTTTAAAGGCTTATATGCAAGTTATTGTCATAAAAAGTGTTTGGGGACCTGGGCCCTATCCCAGGGGACATGTATCAATGTAAAAAAAGTTTTAAAAACGGATGTTTTTTTCGGGAGAAGTGATTTTAATAATGCTTAAAGTGAAACAATAAAAGTGTAATATTCCTTTAAATTTCGTACCTGGGGGTGTGTATAGTATGCCTGTGAAGGGGCGTGCTTAGAACTGTCCCTGCACAAAGTGTCATTTCTGCAGGAAAAAAAGACATTTAAAATCACTCACAGCTATAATGAATTGTCAGATCCCTGTAATATAGAGAAAGTTGAAAGTCATTGATAAAAAAAAAAAAAAGTGTGGGGTTCCCCCAAATTCAATTACTAGGCCCTTCAGGTCTGGTATGGATATTAAGGGGAACCCCACATCAAATTGAAAAAAAAATGACGTGGGGTTCCCCCAAATATACATACCAGACCCTTCAGGTCTGGTATGGATTTTAAGGGGAACGCCACGCCAAATAAAAAAAAAATGCCGTGGAGTTCTCCCTAAAAATCCATACCAGACCCTTTATCTGAGCACGCAACCTGGAAGGCCGCAGGAAAAGAGGGGAGGGAGAGCGCCCCCCCTCCTGAACCATACCAGGCCACATGACCTCAACATTGGGAGGATGCTTTGGGGTCCCCCCAAAGTACCATGTCCCCATGTTGATGAGGACAAGGGCCTCATCCCCACAACCCTGGCCGGTGGTTGTGGGGGTCTGTGAGCGGGGGGCTTATCAGAATATGGAAGACCCCTTTAACAAAGGGAACCCCAGATCCCGGCGCTCCCCCGTTTGAAATGGTAAGGGGGTAAAAAAGTACCCCTACCATTTCACAAGGAAAATGTGTAAAAAATTGTGAAAAAAGACACACACCATTGCAAAAGTTCTTTATTAAAAATAAAAAAGAAATAAAAAAAGATTCCAGCGGTGGTAATCCACTCTTGCGATCCAGTGATGGATGATCATCTCTCCGGAGTCCAGGGATGGCTGATCTGATCCAGCGATGGGTGATTCATCCAGCGCAGTGCATCCATCCTCTGTCTCCAACGGCGGAGACACTGCGGGGATCCCCGCAGCCTGACACTTCTTATATTAGGAGGGCGGGGCCACCCATCACCTGACCCCACCCCCTCTGACGCAAGTGGGAAAGCCCGGCTTCCCCAATGACGTGCGGGTGACCCCACCCCCTCTGATGTAACGGAAACCTGCTTTGCATAGTTTTGTCAGGCAGCTCGCAGGGAGAGGTGCAGGGGTATGGTATGGCTGCCTCTGGGACCCACACTACAGATGCAACTGGTTGTCAGATCGGGACTAAGCAGGGTTTGCTTACCTGCTGGGTGGGTAAGCAAACCCTGCACAGTCCTCAACTGACAGTCCCAGTCAAGCAGTGTGGCAGTTACAGGAGGGAGAACCTGGAGGGGAGAGAGATAACAGCATGAACCTCCTCCCAGTTCTTCCCTCCTCTCCAGCTCAATTCTGACAGTAGTAGTAACGCTGCTGTCAATACTTGTCAGATTGTAGCGGCAGAAAGACTCCACATGGTGCCCACCACCTCACATGAAACCACCGTGCCCAGGGCAGCCGCCCCTTCTGCCCATGCCTAATCCTGGCCCAGGGAGTATCAGCGGATTGGGCAGGGGAAGGGTCCTGAATAGACAAAGCATCTGTGCCTCTTTAATGTGTATTGGTCGGCCATTTCTATCACCAAACTCAAACACCCTCTGTGAAGAATATAGGAGAGCCTTTTTGGTTATTCTGTAAATCAAGAGCTGTCTCAGGGACATCCGCCAGGATGCGTACACACCTGGGAACTCCACATACCCAGCCCCAATCTAGCGCCTCAGCCTCCAGTTCTAGCGCCTCAGCCTCCAGTTCCTTCAACGAGAATGCAGCCTCCCTCTGTAACCTAGATATCTTGTTAGAGACCTTAGTGAAAACACAGCATCACAAAGGCCAAGGAACATACCAGACAGGTCAGGGATAAAGTTGTGGAGAAGTTTAAAGCAGGGTTAGGTTATAAAAAAAATATCCCAAGCTTTGAACATCTCACAGAGCACTGTTCAATCCATCATCCGAAAATGGAAAGAGTATGGCACAACTGCAAACCTACCAAGACATGGCTGTCCACCTTAACTGACAGGCAGGGCAAGGAGAGCATTAATCAGAGAAGTAGCCAAGAGACCCATGGTAACTCTGGAGGGGCTGCAGAGATCCACAGCTCAGTTGGGAGAATCTCTCCACAGGACAACTTTTAGTCAGTGGTGGCCCATGCATTAAGGGTGCACAGGCGCCGCCCCTTCTCTCCTGCCATGCCCTCTGTGCATTATGGATAGATTCATGCATTGCATGAGTTCATGGGAAGATGGATAGAGCCAAATACAGGGAAATCTTAAGAGAAAACCTGTTAGTGTCTGCAAAAGACTTGAGACTGTAGTGGAGGTTCACCTTTCAGCAGGACAACGACCCTAAACATACAGCCAGAGCTACAATGGTTTGGACCAAAGCATAGTCATCTGTTAGATTGGCCCAGTCAAAGTCCAGACCTAAATCCAATTGACAATCTGTGACAAGACTTGAAAATTGCTGTTCATCTAACAGAGCTTGAGCTATTTTGCATGTCACTCTCTAAATGTGCAAAGCTGGTAGAGACATTCCCAAAAAGACTTGCAGCTGTAATTGCAGTAAAAGGTGATTATTTACAATTTGAATACAAAGGCACGCCACTCTTTTCAGATATTTATTTGTAAAAAAATGTAAAACCATTTCCTTCCACTTACAAATCATGTGCCACTTTGCGTTGGTCTATCACATAAAATCCCAATAAAATAAATTTACGTTTTTGGTTGTAACATGACAAAATTTGGAAAATTTGAAGGGGTATGAATACTTTTTTAAGGCCCTGTATGTAACATTCTTGATATTCATTTCAATGAAACTGTATGCAAAAGCACTAAGCATAAAAGAATATAGCACCAGTCTATCAAATGATGGCGCTATGGAGCAGTTTCTTACAATGCCCTTATTTTTCATTGTTAAAGTGTATTTCTACCTTTGCAGCTATATACTTTATATTTTATGCTATGTGAAAGCATATAACAAATAAAAAAAGTAGGTGTTATCCCAAGTGAAAAAAAAACCCACCAAGGTTTGTTCACACCATACGTACATGAAAACTGATGGGAAAACCGACATCAGTTTCACATAAGTTTCCATCAGTTTACATGCACCTCAGTTACAGTATGGGCTCTATTCTCACCAATGTTGATGTCATGTCAGTTTTTTTCCCGTGCAGAAAAAACTGCACGTGATACTAGTGTTGTGGTGAGAACAGTGCACATACAGAATAATAGTTTTTTTTGCCCTTGCAGAACACGTGCAGAAAAACTGAAATCTCTGCACCATGGTGTGAACGAGGCCTTAATCTACCACATCTTCAGTTTAAAGCGGAACTCCAGGCAGACATAAAATAACGATTGAATGCAGATCTGTATTAATTATTCCATCATTAAATACATTTTTTCAGAAAGGCTGACCACAATGGTGTGATGATGTTCTGCTCCTCTGCTCCCACTACCAATGGGCTCTAACGAGTCGCAGTGGCTTTTCCCTGCACATTCCCAGGAACACAGCTATGCCACAAAGTGCCACACATCCTCTCAGCCTCCTGGAGGCGATGGATCCCACACCATTGCCCTGGTCTCCTTCTCTACTCCTGCAGACAGGTCAGGTGCTGTAACCAAGATGACCCCTGCTATTCTGGTGACACAGCCTTTTCCACTGATGGCGGGGACTCCCCTACATGCTCGCTGGCCGAACAGGTAACATACAATAGCCCCACATCCTCTGCTCGTTCTGCCACTCAGTCTGATTTTGGAGGCATGGATAAGGACTGGGACTTGCGGGAACATCTTAAGATGCTCCCCACTAAGGCTGATATACAGCAGCTGATCTCCACAGTGGAACACTCATTTAACTAGCTATAGAGGAACTACGTGCTGATATAGTGTCTTTGGGGCATAGAGTGGAAACGTTCGAGACAGGGCATGATGATCTTCTGTAAATTGTCTTACTGGAGACCACCAAACATTATGAGGATACTTTAAACTCCCTGTTAGACCAACTTGATGACTATGAAAACACGGACCAGAGGCAAAATAACCTCATCCGGTGGCTTCTTTAAGCCACATGCTCTCCAGATTTTCCCTCCAGATGCCCTCCCACTGTTCAGGGGTTTTTCCATCAGATCTTGGGGACTGACGCACCAGACACTATTGAGATTGATAGGGTCCATAGGGCTCTCCCTCCAGTTCCCCAAGATGCTGACAAGCCTGGAGATGCCACCAGCAAAGGCAAATCTGCTCTCTTTCATAAAAGGATGACCTTCCACAGTTTTGTGCAACTTTGGATCTTCCTGAGGTGGACTCTCTTGATTGGTGGCTCCAAGGCATATTCTGTTACCTCAATGTCCCGAAAGATGGTGCGAGGCAACTTCTAAATGCCGCAAAAGGCACTGCAATGGCCTTAGGGGCCCCATGGATTCATCTACCTCCACCACCTGATTTCCCCTCTCTGCTGGTGTTTCTGGCATAGTTGTGAAATCCATTGCACACTTACCCTGTTTCCCCTAAAATAAGACCTAGTGTGATTGTCGGTGATAGCTGCAATAAAAGCCCTACCCCCCAAATAAGCCCTAGTTAAAGTCCTTGTAGGTCTTCTTTTCAGGGTAGGGCTTATTTTTGAGGAAACAGAGTAGGGCTTATTTGGGTGGTAGGGCTTATATTGCAGCCAATACCGACAATCACGCTAGGTCTTATTTTAGGGGAAACAGGGTACGTTTTTTCTTGACATCTAGGTTTATTGTGTTGGGCTAGGTTGCATTGCCTTATGATTCTGCAGTATCATGGTACCTCATTGATAGGAGTGGCTGTGGGAGGGTCCATTTTTCATTTTGAGCTGCAATAATTGTCCCAGGAATGTTTCTTTGCTATGTTACTATTTGGCCACTTTTATCATTATGTCTTTTTATCTTTTAAAGCTTATGTTTGTGCCCAAGGAGTGCGTGACCCATTCTCCTCTTGTGCTTAGTTTCTTCTCCTACGTTGGTTAGTCCTCTTACAGAAGATTTTTGTCTGCTTATTCAGCAGTGTGGGTGATATTTTCAATGGTATTTTGCTTTTGTTTTTCTGTTTTTCCACATTGATACTTCTCCCACTTAGCATTGGCAAATACGCCTGGTTTTTCAGATTTTTTACTTTTTCTTTCCAGTATGTGGTTATATATTACCATGGGGTATGCTGAGGAAGTGTATCACGCATCAACTAGGCATGTTTTATGTTAAAAAAGGTGGGGTGTATATCATTGGTATATGTTGTTTTTTGATTTTCTATTTTGTCACAACGGCTTCTTGTCAGAAACCATGAAACAGACTGAGACAGAAGTACAATCAAATCACACTTGTTTATTAATAAAAATAAAAAGGTAAATAGAAAAAAGCGTAGTTAAGCATAGCCAGAGTCCTGTAGCCAAATCAGGGTAGTCAGCCAGTCCAAAGTTCATTAACCAGATCGGGTAATCAGCCAGGCCGGAAGTCAGGGATCCAAGGAGAGCAACCGCAAGCAGGATAAAAAGCCAGGTGGGATGTCAGCAAGCCAGTCTTGAAACAAACAGCAGGAGATGGTTCCCTGTGATGTGACCAACGTGAAGGCAAATGAAAAAGTGAGCAGAAAGGCTTTAAATAGGCAGGTCAGACGAGCATCATCGGGAACAGCTGGTAACTGTGGAAAGAGAAGAGAGCTGGCAATTAACAGACAGCTGAGTGGCCAGCCCAGAGGAGGAAGGGCTAAGCCTGCCCTGACAGTACCCCCCCCAATGACCCCTCTCCCTCGGAGGGGCCACCAGGTTTGAGGGGAAACCATCTATGGAACTTGCAGAGGAGAACAGGGGCATGTATGTCAGAGGATGAAACCCAGGAGCGTTCCTCTGGACCGTACCCCTTCCAATGCACCAGGTACTGTATGCGCCCACGGAACCTACCTCATATTCCTCATGGTTCTCAACCAGAATAGGGTGAGAACGTGGCACCGAGGTGGTAAATCGGTTACAGACCAATGGTTTCAATAAGGAGAAATGAAACACATTAGAGATGCGCATACTACGAGGAAGGTCCAACGCGTAAGCTACTGGGTTAATCCTGCGAAGGATACGGAACGGCCCAATAAACTGAGGTGCAAACTTCAGTGAGGGAACACGAAGCTGGAGGTTGCGAGATGACAGCCAGACCCTGTCTCCAACCTGGTAGGAAGGCGCAGGCAGGCGTCTGCGGTCAGCATGGAGTCTGTACCTATCATTGGCATGACACAAAGCCTCCTGGACTTGTACCTAAGTGGAACGAAGACCATGGAGATGCTCCTCTAATGCAGGAATACTCTGCAGAACAAACGAGTCAGGCAACATGGAAGGTTGGAAACCATAATTCGCCATAAATGGAGACAATCGGTAGGCAGAATTCAAGGCACTGTTGTGAGCAAATTCTGCCCAAGGTAATAGGTCAGACCAGTTGTTATGATGGTCAGAAATATAGCAACATAAGAATTGCTCCATTGGGTATGGGTTGTAGGAGGCCCACTGGAAGGTGTCGTGGAGTCTTACTCTGAGCACACACGGGACAGGCAGCTACGAAGGCAGTAACATCATCCCGTAGACTAGGTCACCAGAATTGTTGGGAGATGGCCAAAATGAGTTGATTCTTCCCAGGATGGCCAGCTGCCTTGGGAGAATGGTAAGTCTGGAGCTCTGCAGTACGGAGACTCTCTGAGACAAAGCAGCGGTCACAAGGTTTATCAGGATGAGCATGGACCTGAGCAGCAAGAATTTTGTCATCCAAAGGAGATGTAAGACTGGTGTGAACCGTAGCCATGATACGATCAGGAGGAATCATAGGAACCGGAACTGACTCCGACTTGGAAGTGGAGGAAAATTGTTGTGACAAGGCATCAGCCCTTACATTCTTAGTACCGGGTAAGAATGAGACAATGTAATTAAAGCGGACAAGAAAAGAGCCCATCGCTCCCTTCTGGGAGAGAGTCTCTTAGCCTCAGACAAGAATGTAAGATTCTTATGGTCAGTAAAAATAAGAACGGGCACAGTTGTACCTTCAAGGAGATGTCTCCATTCTTTCAGGGCTAAAATGATCGCCAACAGCTCTCTGTCAACAATCTCATAATTGCACTCAGGTGACAATTTCTTGGAAAAGTAGCCACACGGATGTATAGCGCTCTCAGAGTTAGGATGTTGAGATAGAAGGGCACCAACTCCAGTCTCAGAAGCATCAACTTCTAGGATAAAAGGCAACGTAGGATCAGGATGTGCCAACACAGGAGCAGAAACAAAGGCAGCCTTGAGAGTCTCAAAGGCCTTAAAGTGGAAGTAAACTCCCCTATCGTTAACAGCCAAGGAAGCTGCCATCTTTGCCTCTGTTTAATCTTCAACTGCTATGGTGCTGCACATGTGATTTGTTATGACACCAGCCATTGCATGGTTTGATAGTTTGGCTGAGAGCACAGCCAATGTGCAGCTAGCATTCCCGGCATGCCTTTTTTTTTTTTAACTGTTTAAATCGATGGGTTTACTTCCACTTTAATGGACTCCGGAGACCAACCCTGTGGGTTACCGTCCTTTCTGGTCATATCAGTCAGAGGCTTGACCAGAGACGAGAAGTTACGAATAAACTTCCGATAGTAGTTGGCAAAGCCCAGGAAACACTGCAGAGGACGTAAACCCACGGGTTGAGGCCACTATAGGACTGCCGACAGTTTTTCTGGGTCCATCGAAAAACCAGCAGTGGAAATGACATAGCCCAGGAATGTAACCTGTTCACGATGGAACTCGCACTTCTTCAGTTTACAATAGAGATTGTTCTTGCTTAGTTTCTGAAGTACATGACAGACATCTGTGTGGTGGCTCTCCAGGGACTTGGAAAATATGAGGATATCATTGAGATAAACCACCACACACAATTGCAACAAATCTCAGAGGACATTGTTAATAAATTCCTGGAAAACTGCCGGGGCGTTACAAAGGCCAAAAGGCATTACCAGGTATTCATAATGGCCTGTTCTGGTATTAACCGCAGTTTTCCACTCGTCGCCCTCCTTAATGCGCACGAGATTGTATGCCCCTCTCAGGTCAAGCTTTGTGAAAACCGTTGTTCCCTTGAGGTGGTCAAATAACTCAGTAATCAATGGAATCGGGTAAGCATTCTTAATCATGACACGATTGAGACCCCTATAATCTATACAAGGTCTCAGTTCATCGCTCTTCTTTTTCACAAAGAGGAAACCAGCACCAGCAGGAGACGAGGACTTGCGGATGAAACCTCGAGAAAGTGCGTCAGAAAGTGCGCCAGTTCTGTTAGGATGGAGAGCGGAGGAAGGAGCTGGTAAATATGTCATTCACTGACTCTGTCCATTCATAACTGAGCATCTTAAACTGTGTTTACTTCAGTTTAGGAATGAACAAGAGCCGCTGTCTCCTGTTCTTTCATCTTTAGTGAAGCTGCAGACAGAGGGATTGGGGATTCTGTGTCCCTTTCCCTGTCCCAAAGCAGAGGTGTCAGGGGTCCGATATCTCACCAAAGCCTACCCCCTCCCCCCCAAACAGAGCTGATTTAAAAAAAAGAAAAAAAAGAATTATAATAAAATAATATAAAAATAATAAGTGCGTCAGAAAGTGCGCCAGTTCTGTTAGGATGGAGAGCGGAGGAAGGAGCTGGTAAATATGTCATTCACTGACTCTGTCCATTCATAACTGAGCATCTTAAACTGTGTTTACTTCAGTTTAGGAATGAACAAGAGCCGCTGTCTCCTGTTCTTTCATCTTTAGTGAGGCTGCAGAGAGAGGGATTGGGGATTCTGTGTCCCTTTCCCTGTCCCAAAGCAGAGGTGTCAGGGGTCCGATATCTCACCAAAGCCTCCCCCCTCCCCCCCAAACAGAGCTGTTTGGGGGGGGGATTATAATAATATAAAAAAAAATACTGACACTGTGCCATGCTCCCCCAGTGCCATCCTGCCCCAGTGCCATCCACCCCAGTGTTACCTGCCCCCAGTGCCACCTGTTAGTGCTATCTGTCCCCAGTGCCACCTGTTAGTGCTATCTGTCCCCAGTGCCATCTGTCATCAGTGCCATTTGTCCCCAGTGCCATCTGTCATCAGTGCCACGTGTCATCAGTGCCACATAGTACCATCTGTCATCAGTGCCACATATTAGTACAATCTGTCATCAGTGCCACGTATCATTGCCATTTGTCATCAGTGCCACCTGTCAGTGTCACGTGCCATCTGTTGTCAGTGTCACGTGTCATCAATGCCACTTATCAGTGCCATCTGTCATCAGTGTCACGCGTCATCTGTGCCACGTATTAGTGCCATCTGTCATCAGTGCCACGTGTCATCAGTGCCACGTATAAGTGCCATCTGTCATCAGTGCCACATATTAGTGCCATCTGTCATCATTGCCACGTATCAGTGCCATCTGTCATCAGTGCCACGTGTCATTGTCCTGGTGCTCCAGGGCCTGCAAAAGTGTAATAGGTAGTCAACAAGTTAGATGTGTAATTTTTTGCTCCTAGAACACGTGATGGAGCTCCCTGCATGTTGGGCCTCTCTATGTGGCCAGGCTGTGAAAAAGTCCCACACATGTGGTATTGTAATACTCAGGAGGAGTATCAGAATTTTTTTGGGGGTGTCATTTGTGGTATACACATGCCACGTGAGAGAAATAACTTATTACAATGACAATTTTGTGTAAAAAAATAAAAAAAATGAAAAATCTTAATTTTTGCAAAGAATTGTGGGAAAAAAATGACAACATCAAAAAGCTCACTATGCCTCTTACTAAATACCTTGGAATGTCTACTTTCCAAAAAGGGGTAATTTGGGGAGTATTTGTACTTTCCTGACTTGTTCGGGTCGCAAGAAGTGAGATAGGCCACCAGTACATCAGATGTGATCAATTTTGTGCGATTCGCACCACAGCTTGTAGACTCTCTAACTTTCACAAAGACCAAATAATATCCACTAATTTGGGTTATTAATTAAACATAATTTTGTCACAGAAACAAAGAAATATGCGTTTTTTTTCAAAATTTTCAAAAAAAAAAAATTATTTTTTCATTTATAGCGCAAAAAATAAAAACCCCAGAGGTGATCAAATACCACCAAAAGAAAGCTCTATTTGTGGGAAAAAAAGGACAAAAAATTCATTTGGGTACAGTGTCGCATGACTGAGTAATTGTCATTCAAAGTGTGAGAGCACTGAAAGCTGAAAATTGGTCTGGGCAGGAAGGGTGTTTAAGTGCCCAGTAAGCAAGTGGTTAAAAAAAATATTTTTTTCAGTTTAGGCCAATATATATTCTTCTACATATTTTTGGTGAAAAAAAAAAAATTTGATTGTTCTGCGCAAAAGCTATAGCGTCTACAAACTATGGGAAAGATCTATGGCATTTTCATTTATTTATTTTTACTAGTAATGGTGGTGATCTGCAGTTTTTAGTAGTACTGCGACATTGCGGCGGACAGATCAGACACTTTTGACAAATTTTGGAGACCATTGACATGTATACAGCGATCAGAGCTATAAAAATGCACTGATTACTGTGTAAATGTCACTGGTACACAAAGGGGTTAACACTAGGGGCGATCATGGGGTTAACCGTGTTCCCCAGTTAGTGCTTCTAACTGTATTGGGATGGGACTGTCTGGGGGAGGAGACACATCACTGTTCCTACTTACGTAAAACGTACACCCATGTGAGGGCTGTATTTGGTCTGCACAGGTATTCGGTGCATCTGCGTGCAACCAGTCCTGAATTGACATCAATGGGACTGTCTGCATGCAAATCGAATGCAGAAAATACCTGTACATCCAATGCAGGTAAAACCCCTCAGAGAGGCATAGACTCGGGTGAACGAGGTCTAATACTGGCACCGCCTGAATGCGTGTTTTCTTTCCCAATCCCAACAGAAGATTTTACATTATAAAACTGTCCCACAACAGGTTAAATATTTAGTAGGTGATTACAGTGCAGCCACATTGAGTTCAATGGGCAAGTGAAAATTGCTGCACCACTGTAATTTGTACAGACCCAACCAGCTACCATGTCACACTGTAGATTGGCGGTAAAAACACAGATTGACCACCTGTCTTTAGTGGTCCCTGTATGCACTTAGCCTAAAGCCTCGTACACACGGTACGATTGTTGGCCAACCGAGTGTCTGATTTTTGTCAAAAGGGCGTGTGCCTGGATCTTGTCTTACATACTAACAGTATACAATTGTCGTGCAACACACACAAATGTAGTGACGCACTATGAGGCATTTCAGCTTCTGCTAATTTTGTGTTTGGTAAACTTTGATTCCAAGCATGCGTGTTTGTGTTTGTATTTTCGACTTTTGTGTGACAGATTTGTGTACTAACCATAGGAAAATCTGACGTGGAGCCCGTTGTCCGCTGAAAATTTATTAGCCTGTCATTCAACATTTGTTGGCCAAAAGTTGGGCAATTGTCAAAAGGAGCGATTTTAGGACCATAGTCTGTCAACAGACAATCCCCTGCAAACAATCGTACCGTGTGTACGAGGCTTTAGAGTTTAATAAGACAATGTTTCATTTATTCTGAAGACATTTCCTCCAACTTCCTGTTGTGTCTGTGGGTGAGGAAGTAAAAAGTAATCTCTCCAATGTGTGGGGGGTATGGGCGCTCCTGTGTGGTCACATGATCTCCCCAGTGGCCGGCTTCAGGGCTGAGAAGAGAAGCAGCAACAAGAGATGGAATGCCTGGGCAGTGTTGTCACCCATAGGCTTACTATGGGGCATCCGTTGTTGGCTGTCCCTCCTCTACCGAAGCCAGCCACTGGAAACCAATCACATGACTGGACTGCAAGTATAGGAACCTTCCTTTTATTTCTTTCTGAAAACACTAGCACTGACAGTCACATAGTTAGTAAGGTTCAATAAAGACACCAGTCCATCCAGTTCAACCTGAGTGTCTACAATTGTCCCAATCCCTGTACATTGTACACATCGGTCCCTGCCCTCAAGGAGCCCACAATCCAAGGTCCCCATTTTGGACAGAAGCCAATTAACCTACCAACATGTCTTTGGAGTGTGGGAGGAAACCAGAGTACCTGGAGGAAACCCACGCAGGCACAGGGAGAACATGCAAACTCCAGGCAGGTAGTGTCATGGTTGGGATTCGAACCAACAACCCTTTTTACTGCTAGGTGAGAGTGCTACCCACTACACTACTGTGCTGCCACATATGTTAAAGACAGATCAACACGGAAACATTTAATATTAGGGATGCACAGATACCAGTTTTATTAAGACCGAGTAAGAGTACCGATACTTTTTCTCAAGCACTTGTCGATGCCAATTACTGATACCCATTTTAAGTGTCGTGAGACTCTGGGGTTCATTTACTAAAGGCAAATCCACTTTGCATTACAAGTGCACTTGGAAATAAAGTCGCTGTAGATCCGAGGGGGACATGCAAGGAAAATAAAAAAATAGCATTTTAGCTTGCACATGATTGGATGATAAAATCAGCAGAGCTTCCCCTCATTTCAGATCTTCCCCTCAGATCTACATTGACTGCATTTACAAGTGCACTTGTAATGCAAAGTGGATTTGCCTTTAGTAAATAACCCCCAATGTTTTTTAAGGCTCAGTCACATCATACATACATGAAAACTAATGGGAAAACCACACACATTGCACTTGCAGAGACATCAGTTTTCAAGTGCGTTTCAGTGAGTTTTTACAGCCTGTTCACATACACTATATTACCAAAAGTATTGGTACACCTTCCTTTACACACACATGAACTTTAATGGCATTCCAGTCCTAATCCGTAGGGTTCAATATTGAGTTGACACACCCTTTGCAGCTATAACAACTTCAACTCTTCTGGGAAGGCTGTCCATAAGGTTTAGGAGTGTGTTTGTGGGAATGTTTGACTATTCTTCCAGAAACACATTTGTGAGGTCAGGCACTGATGTGGAGGAGAAGGCCTGGTTCACAGTCTCTGCTCGAATTCATCCCAAAGGTGTTCTATTGGGTTGAGGTCAGGACAGTCAAAGTTCCTCCATGCCAAACTTGTTCATCTGTGTCTTTATGGACCTTGCTGAAAAAGAGAGTCCTGTGCGATTTCAGTGTGGTTCACGTGCGATTTGTAACCTCATACACTAAAATTCACATTGGAATCACACCTGAACTGTGAAACAAAATCATAGCGGCTCATACATATGTGAACAGAGTCAGTATCGGTGTTAGTATTTAAGGTGCACTGAATGGAAATTTTGGTGCCCAAAAATGCACAAGAAAAACTAAATAAAAATGCATTCCATTAAATTCTAGGTAGGTCTGCACACTGGTCCACTGCGCTTCCATTGTGGTGTTAAAAATCCTGCTTGGTCAGAAGAAAAATAAATTTATATATATATACACACACACACACACACACACACACACATATATATATATATATATATACACACACACACACCTCTCCCAGTTTGAATGCATTGAAAATACAAAAAATATATATTACAGCACCCATGTTTTATCATTCATTTTCGGCACCCTTTTCTGTTATTGGCCAAATACTGATAACACCTTTTTAGGCCCATCTCTAGTTAGTATTACAGCGTTTGTATGTTATTGTTATTAAATGTTAGTATCAACGCTGATACCAGTATCGGTGCAACACTATTTGAGAAGTAAATATATATATATATATACACATATACACACACAGGCAGTTCATACAGGGGCAGCACGACTGCCTCAGGCAACCGGCACACGACTTCAGCGGCGGCTTGCAAAATGACTTCAGTATAGAAGTCAATGCAATTTGCCTGAAGTCGCCCCAAAAGTAGTACAGGAATCTTTTTCTAAGTCAGAGCGACTTGAGTCGCTCCTCTTAGAACAGGACGCGACTTGTCAGGTGGCTAAGTCGCCTGACAAGTCACCCCTGTGTGAACCGGCTCTTACACCTCACATTTTTGAAAATATTTTATGTATTTTCATGTGGCAACACTGAAGAAATTACACTTTGTTTCAATGTAAAGTAGTGAGTGTACAGCTTGTATAACAGTGTACATTTGCTGTCCCCTCAAAATAACGCAACACACAGCCATTAATGTCTGAACCGCTGGCAACAAAAGTGAGTACACCCCTAAGTGAAAATGTCCAAACTGGGCTCAATTAACTATTTTCCCTCACCATTGTCATGTGACTTGTTAGTGTTACAAGGTCTCAGGTGTGTTAAATTTGGTGTTATCGCTCTCACTCTTTAATACTGATCACTGGAAGTTCAACATGGCACCTCATGGCAAAGAACTCTCTGAGGAGCTGAAAAAAAGAATTGTTGCTCTACATAAAGATGGCCAATGCTATAAGAAGGTTGTCAAGATCCTGAAACTGAGCTGCAGCATGGTGGCCAAGACCATACAGAGGTTTAACAGGAAAAGTTCCACTCAGAACAGGCCTTGCCTTGGTTGACCAAAGGAGTCGAGTGCATGTGCTCAGCATCATATCCAGAGGTTGTCTTTGAGAAATAGAGGTATGAGTGCTGCCAGAGGTTGAAGGGTGGCGGGGGGGTCAGCCTGTCAGTGCTCAGACCATACGCCGCACACTGCATCAAATTGGTCCACATATCTGTCGTTCCCAGAAGGAAGCCCGCAAACAGTTTGTGGAAGACAAGCAGACTAAGGACATGGATTACTGGAACCATGTCCTAACCATGACCAAGATAAACTTATTCGGTTCATATGGTGTCAACCGTGTGTGGTGGCAACCAGGTGAGGAGCACAAAGACAAGTGTCTTGCCTACAGGCAAACATGGTGGTGGGAGTGTCATGGTTTGGGGCTGCATGAGTGCTACCGACACTGGGGAGCTACAGTTCATTGAGGGAACCATGAATGCCAACATGTACTGTGATATACTGAAGCAGAGCATGATCCCGTCCCTTCGGAGACTGGGCCAGCAGGGCAGTATTCCACATAATAATGACCCCAAACACAGCAAGAACATATTAGAGCACCCATGTTATGTTTTATCATTCATTTTCGGCACCCTTTTCTGTTATCGGCCAAATTCCGATAACACCTTTTTTGGCGCACCTCCAAGACGACCACTGCCTTGCTAAAGAAGTTGAGGGTAAAGGTGATAGACTGGCCAAGCATGTCTCCAGACCTAACCCCTGATGAGCAGCTGTGGGGCATCCTCAAACAGAAGGTGAAAGAGCACAAGATCTCTAACATCCACCAGCTCTGTGACGTCGTCATGGAGGAGTGGAAGAGGACTCCAGTGGCAACATGTGGCGCTCTGCTGAACTCCATGCCCAAGAAGGTTAAGGCAGCGCTGGAAAAAAATGGTCACACAAAATATTGACAATTTGGGTCCAATTTGAACATTTTCACTAGGGGTGTACTCACTTTTATTGCCAGCAGTTTTGACATTAATGGCTGTGTGTTGAGTTATTTTGAGGAAACAGCAAATTTACAATGTTATACAAGCTGTACACTCACTACTTTATCAAAGTGTCATTACTTCAGTGTTGTCACATGTAAAATTAGAAGAAAATATTTACAAAAATATGAGGGGTGTACTCACTTCTGTGCGAATATATATATATATATATATATATATATATTTATACACACACATATATTTATATTACACACACGGTTGTGCTCATAAGTTTACATACCCTGCCAGAATGAATGATTTCTTGGCTATTTTTCAGAGAATAGGAATGATAAACACAAAAAAGTTTTTCACGCCATTTATTATCATTCAACTGTGTTTACTCTTTTTAAATCATAATCACAACAGAAACTACCCAAATAACCCTGATCAAAAGTTTACATACCCTGGTGGTTTTGGCCTGATAACATGCACACAAGTCGACAAAAAAGGGGTTTGAACGGCTATTAGAAGGTAACCAGCCTCACCCGTGATCTGTTTGCTTGTAATTAGTGTGCATATAAAAAGGTCAATGATTTTCTGGGAGTCCTGACAGACCCTTGTATCTTTCATCCAGTGCTGCACTGACGTTTCTGGATTCTGAGCCACGGGAAAGCAAAAAAAAATTGTTAAAGGATCTGCAGGAAAAAGGTAGTCGAACTGTATAAAAAACAGGAAAGGGATATAAAAAGATATCCAAGGAATTGAGAATGCCAATCAGCAGTGTTCAAACTCTAATCAAGAAGTGGAAAATATGGGGTTCTGTTGAAACCAAACCACGGTCAGGTAGACCAACTAAAATTTCAGCCACAACTGCCAGGAAAATTTTTCAGGATGCAAAGAAAAACCCACAAATAACTTCAGGTGATATACAGGACTCTCTGAAAACATGCGGTGTGGCTGCTTCAAGATGCACAATAAGGAGGCTTTTGAGGATTTGAAGATGGGCTGCATGGGCAAGTCACCAGAAGAAAGCCATTACTACGCAAATGCCACAAAGGATCTCGTTTACAATATGCCAAACAGCAGAGACAAGCCTCAAACCTTCTGGCACAAAGTCATTTGGAGTGATGAGCCCAAAATTTTTCCCTTTTTGGCCACAAACATAAACACTACATTTGGAAAGGAGTAAACAAGGCCTATGATGAAAGGTCCACCATTCCTACTGTGAAACACGGAGGTGGGTCGCTGATGTTTTGGGGATGTGTGAGCTACAACAGCACAGGAAATCTGATCAAAATTCATGGTAAGACAAATGCGGTATGTTATCAAAAAAATACTGGAGGAACATTTGTATTTATCAGCCAGGAAGCTACACATGGGATGTACTTGGACATTCCAACATGACAATGACCCAAAACACAAGGCCAATGGTCGATCTGTTATTGGCTACATCAGAATAAAGTGAAGGTTCTGGAGTGGGCATCTCAAGTCTCCTGACCTCAATATCATTGAGCTGCTCTGGGAGGATCTCAAAATGTGCAGTTCATGCAAGACAGCCCAAGAATTTACAGGAACTGGAGGCTTTTTGCCGAGAGGAATGATGAGCTTTACCATCTAAGAAGATAAAGAGCCTCGTTCATAAAATACTTGTCCTTGATGTTAAAGGGAGCCATACATGGAAGAACAGGGGTATGTAAACTTTTGATCAGGGTCATTTGGGTAGTTTCTGTTGTAATTATGATTTAAAAAGACAGTTGATTTATAATAAATGGCTTCAGCCAAACACTAACCATGAGTGAAAGAAATGTTTTTGTTTTATCATTCATATTCTCTGAACAATGGACAAGAAATCATAAATTCTGTCAGAGTATAAACCTGTGAGCACAACTGTGTGTGTAATATATATATATATATATATATATATATATATATATATATATATATAATGTGTGTGTTTTTTTTTTTTTTTTTTAGGCTACAGCAAGTAGTAGCCATGAAATTAGTTTTAATTTTGCAGAACTTCTAAAAATTCCAAGATCTGGTGACAACAGGGACACATCAGGATTCTTTTTTTTTAAAGTTGCCTGCTAGGTCAATATACAGAGCCTGAGAAAGGAGCATGCATGCTCCGAATGTGTGCACCTCCCCACTGACCCTGTACCAGGAAGTGACGTCACCTTGCTGTGCTCCTGTGCATAGCCGATCCCTGTCCCAGCCTTCCGGGAGTGCTGGGCTCCACCAGTGCAACCGGATAACTGACAATTACACAAGCATTCCAGCCAACACCAGGCAGACCCCGGGACAGTGCGGATGACCCCAATATCTGCTGTTTAATACTGCTCATTAGTGAGAGTTTCCATTATGATTTTAACTCATCAAACGTCTGAATTGCTACCCTTAGTAGAAACTCTGGAACAGAAAAACAGGAACAAAGCACATCTAATAGTCTTACATGGACATTCCGTCATGGACTTGATTAATTTCCCTATTTAATGGTCCCGCTCCCATGTTTATCTCTTCTGCAGATTGTGCCAAATTAACCCACTGTTTGTATATTAAGACTGCGAGGGTGTTTTTAAAATTGCACTTATTCTTTAAGAAGTATGTACATTGCTCTATAGACAAAATAAGGCTCCAATAGTTTTTGCAGAAAAAATACATTTATACATAGTTCGTGAAATGTAGTAACAGAATAGAAATCAACAGGTGTTTAAGTTACATTGAAGCTTGGAAGAATACTTTTGCAATTCTTTAAAACAAAAAATAAAATAAAAGTCCACTTGCAATCCAAAATGTAATATACCTAAAGAATGATTTAACAAGCAGATTAAAACAATATGCAGCTTTAAATCTTTTTTTGTATAGCTAATGAAAAAAAATAAAAATAAAAAAATTTATTTTTATTCTTATAAACGATACTCCAGCCAAAAAAAACTTACTACTGGTTATATACTGTATGTAATATGATAGAGATAGAACCTCTGTTGGCTTTTCTTGCCGTCTGTGTCCCCAATAAGGAGATTTCCTCTCCCCATTCATCACGCCATTGGATAAAACTGGCCATACATGGCTTAAATTTTAGTTAATTTCTGTGAATTGGTAAAAAAAAAATTCAAGCCATGGGTAACCCAGCCAACACCAAACTTCCATTGAGATAATAAAAGGTGCAGGGCAGAGGAAAAGTCCACCCATCTGCAGTCACTGTTCAGGTATTCAGACAGCGGAGGGTGCCGACTATCAAAATACAATAGCTGTCGTCAAGTGCAGATGGATGGACTTCTTAGTCAGCCCAAAAATCTTTATATGTATGCCTAGCTTAAGCGATTTCCGACTGGCTCTTCGGGGTGAAATGCCATATGGGTACGTCCTTGCCCTTTTCGGCCACCAGGGGGTGCGTGCTGCATGGCGGGGGACAAGATGCGTGGCCAGTTGCTATCGCCGTTGGCCACGCACGGGAATTTGTGTGTGTAAAACACACAAATCCCTGTGCTGTCAGAGGAGGGGAGACATGTTGTTGGTTCCTAGTAATTAGGAACAGCGATATGTCTCCTCTCCTACTCAGTCCTATCCCCCAAACAGTTAGAACACACATATGATCGCCCCCTAGTGTTAAAGTGGAAGTAAACTCCCCTACCATTTTCAGCCAAGGAAGCTGTCATCTTTGCCTCTGTTTAACCTTCAACTGCTGTGGTGCTGCACATGTGATTCGTTATGACACCAGCCATTGGATGGTTTGAGTTTGGCTGAGAGCACAGCCAATGTGCAGTTAGCTTTCCCAACATGCCTTTTTTTTTTTAACTGTTTAAATTGATGGGTTTACTTTCACTTTAACCCCTCCCCTGCCAGTGACATTTACACACTAAGCAGTGCATTTTATAGCATTGATCACTGTATAAATGTCAATGGCGCCAAACATTTGTCAAAAGTGCCCGATCTGTCCATTGCAATACCGTTAAAAATTGCTAGTATTAATACAAAAAGGGGCCATAAATCTTTCCCATAGTTTGTAGACGCTATAAAACTTTTGTGCAAACCAATCAATATACACTTATTGTGATTTTTTTAATAAAAAATATGTAGAAGAATATATATCGGCCTAAATTAATGAAGAAATTTGTTTAAAAAATAAAATGGGAGATAATATAGCAAAAATTTAAAAATATTGTTTTTTGTTTTTCAAAATTTTCGGTGATCAAATAGAACCAAAAGAAAGCTCGATTTGTGGGGGAAAAAAAAAAAAAAAAAGGACGCAAGACCACACAATTATCAGTTAAAGTGATGCAGTGCCAAATTGTAAAAAGTGCTCTGGTCAGGAAGGGGGGTAAAATCTTCTGGGGCTGAAGTGGCTAAGGATAGGAATTCTATAAAACTAAGAAAATGGACAGACAGCAATAAAAACACTTGACTAAAATGAGTAATTCAGGCCATAGTTCTAACCTCTCTCCATTTTACTCATCTACAGTTTCATTCATCAAGGTACAGACTTTAAAGCGGGATTCCACCCTAAAGTGGAACCTCCGCTGATCGGAACCCCCCCTCCGGTGTCACAATTGACACCTTTCAGGGGGGAGGGGGGTGGAGATACCTGTCAAAGACAGGTATTTTCACCCACTTCCGGGCATAGACTCCCACGGGAGTCTACGCCATTTCCTGCCCTGCCGCGCTGTCTGCTGGGACACACACGGGTCCCAGTGACAGCGCGGAGATTTCCTATTGAGCGGCTCGCGCATGCGCAGTAGGGAACCGGGAAGTGAAGCCGATTCGTTTTACTTCCTGATTCCCTCACCTCGAATGGCGGCGGCAGCAGCCGAGGCCCGAGCGGTCGATCGGCCTCGGCATCGCTGGAACCCGGGACAGGTGAGTGTCCATTTATTAAAAGTCAGCAGCTGTAGTATTTATAGCTGCTGGCTTTTAATATTTTTTTGGGCGGAATCCCTCTTTAAGAAGTTTCCATTGATTTAAGTTCACCTTTCCAGAAAATCTCTAAAGCGATCAATACACTGGATCACCTCCCCACCCCCCCCAGACCAGCTGTACTGTAGTCCTGTGATCCCGCTTTATAATGGATCAGAACACCACTTCACCGGTTTGGGGGGATTAGAAATCCCTGCAGCTTAATCTTCTTTCCGTACATCTCAACTTGTACGAACAAGAGGCATTCTAATTGGTCAGCACCATTACATGGACTGTGCTGACCAATCAGAATCCATCTAGCCTGTCCTGTCAGTGCTGAGAGGATAGAAAGCCAGGAGGATTTCAAATCCCCGGAACAGTGAATCGGCATTCCAGTGCCTGACAGAGCGGGAACAAGTGGGACAGAGCGGGAACAAGTGGGACAGAGTGGGAAAAAGTGGGACAGAGCGGGAATAAGTGGGACAGAGCGGGAATAAGTGGGACAGAGCGGGATGGGGAGAGGTTTATATAAGGTCACCTTACAGTTTTCATTCAGGCTCAGTTCACACTGGTGTGATGCGGGAGACCCTGCGAATCCAGTGTGGGTTCCCACATCACACCCGACTAGCAGCCAGTTCACACTTCATTCTAGGAATTACTGCGGGTGTCAAAACAAAGTTAATGACATCCCCAGATCGGTTCGCAGATCGCATTATGAACTGCGAATTTGGACAGGAATCAAATTGTATGGGTGTAAACACGCGATCCGATTCTGGCACAGACAAAAAAAAAAAAAAAAAAAATAATAGATATATATTTAATATGAATGCGATGCAAATTCAGCCATGCAGTGTGCATAGCTGAATTCACATCGCATGTGATCTGCACAGCAATGCGATGTCCGGAATTGCACCAGTGTGAACCGAGCCTAAAAGGTGAACTTGCACTTCAAGACACCTTTCACACTGAGCCGCGGCAGCGCTAAAGCGTTGCTCCATTTACATTTAGCACCCCAAAGGAGGGGTTAAAAGCGCCCATGTTGCAGCGTTTCTGAAGCGCTGCCCATTCATTTCAATGGGCAAGACGTCTTGGGAGTGCTATATACAGCGTTCCAAAACCACCACAAAGATGCTGCTTGCAGAACTTTTCCCAACATCCCACAAGCGCACCGCCACAGTGTGAAAAGTCACACTAATGAATGGGAGGCGGATTTCAGGCGCTATTTTAGAGGCTAGTTCTAGTGCTAAAACCCCTCAGTGTGAAAGGGGTCTAAGGCTCATGCACATGTGGTATGGCCTGTGGTGTAAAAACCTGGAATTTCTGTGCACAAGGAAGGCACAGGTGCCATGAACCAATGAATGACAGCTGTATGTGACTGAACGCTGTTCTGCGCAATACTTTGGTTTAAGGCCATATGCCATGAAAGCAAACTCCTGTGTTCAGGGTATATTTCCCTGAATGCATATGCCTCAAGACCCCTTTCACATTGTGCCAACAGCGTCAGCGGTGCTACTTTTAGCTCCGCTTTACTGGCGTTTTAGCGGCACTATTCGGCCGCTAGTGGGGCGGTTTTAAGATTTCAATGGGAAGGAGCTGAGCGTTCACCGCTCCAAAGAAGCTGCTGGCAGGACTTTTTCTGACGCCCTGCCAGCGCAACGCTCCAGTGTAAAAGCCCTCAGGCTTTCACACTGGAGTGAATGGAGCAGCTGTTTTAGGGCAGTTTGTAGGCGCCATTTTTAACCCTATGGTTTAATGCCTGCAAAATGCCCCCAGTGTGAAAGGGGTCTTAGTGTGAATACAATCTGGAACAGCGTCCAGCCACCATTTATTTTTTGCATGTCATTGATCTTGACAGGCTGCTGTCAGCAAGTTGTGCCTCCCTTGCACCCAAAAAAGATATAATTTGCTGTACGAGCCAAATTGCCGCGCGCATGAGCAAATGTAAATTCCAAAAACAAAGTAAGCAAGCCCCAAGTTCATTTTTTTTTTCCAACGTCTCTTATCCCAGTGGGGTGCATCATCCCTGACATCCTGCCATGCAGTGCGGTTCTCCAACAAGACATCGCCACCAACACAAACCTGAAATGTTCTAACCATTCTTTATAAAAAAAAAAAAAAAAAAAACACATTTTGAATGGAGTAACAAATCTAATTTACTCTAACTTCATAAATACTATACAATGGGAAAGATAAATGCATGTTAGCATCATTAATAGAAAAGACAATTACAGGATTCCAATATTTTTCATCGAAAAAAAAAAAAGTTATATATAGATCATAGTGGTCAACCAATTGGAGATATACTTTGACGAAGGAATCTGGAAATGGAAGGTTTGGTGGTAAGCGGTCAGGCCGTTGCAGAACACACGTACACAACCCATTACACAGCATAAACAGTGGACTTAATGAATAACAATACAAAGGAAACAGGCGGAATGTCACTTCTTAAAAGGATATCGTCAGTCAATGGATCTTTAGAGTTAAAAATCTCCCCCCTAGAGAGAAAAGTCAACCTGAGACACTATATACTGAGAAATGAGCGAACGTTGTTTTTGATTTTTAAAACCAAAACACCCATTCTAAACAATCATACAATACAGGAAAATGGCAGGAAGCAAGAGGCCGCGTTTCATACAAAAGCAGAGACCACCGCAATGCTATTTATAGTGGCCTATACATCAGTTCTAACCCTGAACTAAAAAGATATGAGAAGCCTAGCACTTCATATGCAAGAACACTTCCCGATCTAATAAACAAGCATATGTCTGTATAGAACTACGATGGCCATCCCAGAACTACGGAAATAGCAGGAGCACAGCGCAATGTACACAGAATCTGAGATTAGTGTCACCTACAACAGATGTAAACAGTCAAAAAGTTTCAAATAAATTAACAGTGAGGAATTGTCGCTCTGTAGATCTGCTCACATACTTGGGAGAAAAAAAAAAAAAAAAGTTAAAAAGCGATCAGTATGGCTTTGAAATATGACAGACTGCTGTGCAAAGTCTAGTGACAGGAGAAGTGGCAGCCTTTAGGGTGTAGGGAAGCAGCCCACAGCAAAAAGCGTCCCGCAAACGTTCGGACTTTGGCAGCACTGGCACACACACAAAAAAAAAAATTTCAAAAGTAAAGCCTGTAGATGAAGGCAGCGTTTAAATGTTACTTCTGTGGTCACAGAAAGCCATGGTAATGATGGGCCAAGACACAAGGTGGCTCAGCAGCATCTGTGAAAGGTGACATGGTATAGTACAGGTCCGGAGCTGGAGGCTCTGCAGCAGCTGGATAATCTGTAGGATAAAACGTTAAGGAGTTATGGATTGGGTTTGAAGAACAGGGACCCCAACTTGACTTTCAAAGAGGTTCCGCTGCATCTTTCAGGTTTTCTCCTCTAACCGCTATCAACCACACAGATTACACAGGAGCCTCGTTGTGGAGGCGGAGCAATCTTGACCTTGGCAGCAAGGGTAAGACTTTTTTGGGGGGGGGGGGGGGGGTGTCAGGCCCGTCCCTTCTGATGAATGACCAGCAAGCCAAGTATTAGGTGGTCTTCCCAGTCCTTGCTGTGATTTGTGAAAAAGGTGGTGTGAGGGGCTAACCCTGGTGGCAGTGGTAGAGAGCTGAGAAGAAGCGGGGCAATTATAACCTTTGACTCTTCTTTGCCTATAACTGATAAGGTTTGGCCTCAGACTAGGTGTCCGCAGTCTCAGCTATGATTGGTGGAAGAGATGGGGAGATCTTGAGCCTAGCAGTAGGGGGTCAGTCCCTGGGGGCAGTGGGTCCATCTCTATGGATGACTAATTTTTAGGGGGGAGGGGATGGTGATCTCAGTGGCAGTGAGGCCAGCTCTACAGAGGGCTGACCAGTGTGCTGTTAAGGCTCTCTGCACCCCCGGCTGTGATTTGTAAAAGAGGTGGAGGATAATCATTACCCTAGTGGGAGGAGTCAGTGGGCCCATTTCTTGATGACCAACTGGTTTTGCCCTTAGTTGGTAGACTAATTGTGAGGGATTTCTAAAGTTCCAGCTGTGATTGGTTGAAGGGGTGGGAGGGGCTTGTGACCCTGGGGGCAGTGGAAGAGACCCGGGGGGCAGTGGGCCCATCTCTCCTAAAGACTGACCAGCTATCAGAGGTCTCTGCAGTCCCATCTGTGATTGGTGGAAATAGGGGTGGTGACGGTGCCCCTAGCGGCAGGAGTCAGACCCTGTGACCAGTGGGCCCATCTCCTATGATAATGGGTCAATTTTCTATCAGCGGTCTCTGCAGTCCCTACTGCGATTGGTGGAAGAGGTGGGGCACTGGTGACCCTAGTATCAGTAGGAGCCAGTGGGCCCCGTCTATCCTGATGACAGACGTCTCAGCTTTGACTAGTGGAAGAGGTGTGGGCGATGGTTACCTTACTGGACCCATCGCTCCCAATTGCTGTCCAGAAGTTTGCGAATGCTGGTGGGGGCGATGGTTACCGTCGCACTGGCAGGGTAAGTGGGCCCCATCTCTCCCGATAACCAACCATTATCAGCCCCAGCTGTGAATGGAGGATGTGGGTATGATGGGTACCTCTGTAGTGAAAGGGGGTTGGGGGAGCCCCACCTATCCCCATGTCAGAGTAGTGTCCTGTAGGGGGTCTCTGCAGTCCTAGCTGTGGTTGGTTGAAGAGGCAGGCATGATCATGACCCCAAATGATCCTATCGCTGCTAAGGATGGGCCGGTATTCTGTCAGGAGTCATTGCAATTCCAGCTATGAATGGCAAAGCGGTAACGCGCATTAAAGCGGAGGTCCACCCTAACGTGGACCTTCCGCTCATTGGAATCCTCCCCCCCCTCCTGCGCCACAATTGGCACCTTTCAGGGGGGAGGGGGTGCAGGTACCTGTACAGTACAGGTATCTGCACCCACTTCCGGGATAGCTCTCTGCGGAAAGGGGCGTAGATTACGCCCCTTTCCGAAAGTCCCCCGCTGCCTGCTGGGAAACACACAGATCCCAGAGGCAGCGGGTCCATCCTTATTGCGCAGTGCGACTCGCGCATGCGCAGTAGGGAACCGGGAAATGAGGCCGAAAGGCTCCACTTCCTGATTCCCATACCCAAGATGGCGGCGGCAGCACCCGAGAGACGATCGAGAGATCGGCTTCGGGTGCCGACATCACGGGCGCGCTGGACAGGTAAGTGTCACTATTTTAAAAGTCAGAAGCTGCAGTGTTTGTAGCTGCTGGCTTTTAAAAAAAAACGCGGACTCCCGCTTTAATGGCCCTATTAGCGACAGGGGTCCCATCCCCGCGATGACAAACCCATGTTCTGTAGGAGGTCCCAGCTGTGTTTGGTGGAAAAGATGGGGGCGAATGGTGATCCCATTAGCGACAGGGGTCTTTACCTCTCCTGATGACAGAGCAGTGTTCTGTAGGGCGTCCCTGCAGCCCCAGCTGTGTTTGGTGGAAATTTGGGGTGGGGGGGGGGGAATTGTGACCCCATTAGTGGCAGGGGTCTTCACCTCTCCATTTGACAGATCAGTGTTCTGTAGGGGGCCCCTGCAGTCCCAGCTGTGCTTGGTGGAAAAGGTGGGGGGGGGGGAAATGGTGACCCTTTTAGCAGCAGGGGTCTTGACCTTTCCACTTGGCAGATTAGCGTTCTGTAGGGCGTCCCTGCAGTGTTTGGTGGAAAAGTTGGAGGGGGGGGGGGGGGGGTGGTGACCCTATTAGCGGCAGGGGTCTTGACCTCTCCACTTGGCAGATCAGTTTTCTGTAGGACGTTCCCAGCTGTGTTTGGTGGAAAAGGTGTGGGGACAATGGTCGACCCCATTTGCGGCAGGGGGCTTCACCTCTCCTGATGACAGAGCAGTGTTCTGTAGGGGGTCTCTGCAGTCTCAGGTGTGACTGGTGGGGAACAATGGTGACCCCACAAGTGGCAGGGGTACCCCCCATCTCCCTGGATGACAGATCTTTGTTGTGGGGGGGGGGGGTTTCTGCAAACCCAGCTATGATTGGTGGAAGAGGTGACCCCAGTGGAGGTGGGGTCAGTGAGCCCCCCATGACTGTCCAGGCTCTGCGATTGGTGGAGATAGGAGGTCACATAGAGACTTTGGGCCCCGGGTAGGGCTCTCCACCACACCAGAACTCATCGGGTTGGGGGATCTCCAGCAGCCACACCTCCCGGGGGTGCACTCCGTCCTCAGCCGCCTGCTGGGCTCCCTCCCCCCCGGGCTCGGTGTGCTCCGGCAGCAGCTTGTAGTAGTGACAGTCCCGGCCATCGTCCGGGTCGTAGGGGGGAGCCAGGATGTCCAGGAAGGCGGCGGGCCCGTCCACGGCGCTGATCTGGTGCAGGTTATCCCGGTGCGGGCTGAGCAGGCAGGGCGGGCTGCCGTCCCCGTAGTCCCCGCTGGAGCGCAGGGCGGCCCGGAGCACCGAGCTCCTCTGGTAGGGTTGCGGCGGGGGCGGCGGGTCTGCGGGCGCCTCCATTTTGTCGAAGCCCATGATGCGCACCTTGCCGTACAGCACCTTGAGCATGCCGTGCATCCCCGGGTGGTCGTGCAGAGGGATGCTGGTGCCGCCTTTCAGGAGGAACACCCCCATACTGAAGGCGTCCGTCTCGCAGATGTGCATGTAGGTGACGGGCGGGTTGTGCGGGACGGAGATCGGCGGGGTGGCCGCCTTGTTCTTCCGCGGCCGGATCTTCAGGTCCTCGGCTCGGATCTCACTCATCAGCTTCCGGAGCTGCGCCTGGTTCTCCGAGAAGCCCTTCCCGGGATCGGCCGAGCCCAGGCCGCGGAAAGTCAGCAAAGCCTGGCGGGCGATCCTCTGGATGAGCGGGGAGGTCATATCGTCCCGAGGCATCTCCGTCCTGCCGAGCGGCGTCTATCGGCTCCCCGTACTGCCCGGCTCCCGGGGCCAGGAGCGCCTGATGGCGGATGGATATTCCCCTAGCGCTCCGCTCCCTCATTCACTCCGGGAACATCCTCCGACACCCATTCATGCAAATAGCGAGCGTACGTCTCCCCGACCTGCGTTTTACCCGCCGCGCTGCACTCTGGGACTTGTAGTCCACACCAGGCTCTCCAAATGGACGGCCCCCTCTGTACGTGCTCGTACAGTCCTCTTCCCGGAACTCCCCGCTCGGAAATCTCTCTTTGTACCCGCTACAGATGGACAGCACGTCCCCGGGGGCCATCTGTCCGACTAATGTGGGGGGTAGAGAAAGAGGAGGACTACAACTCCCAGCGTGCCCCGCGGCTGCCTGTGCGTGCGAGCCCAAAGAGGAGGGGCCGTACTGGGAGGACCGTTCAAATGATTTGTGCTAAAGTCCATTGACTTTGACATTGCTCTGTGTTTTTTCAGGAGTTGAACGGCAATGTCATGCTGTAATCGCTGCCTGTGTAATGTTACATAGCCTGCCCGCTACACACCCCCAACACCATATATATATATATATATATATATATATATATATATATATATATATATATATATATATATATTTCCATATACGCAGTATACAGCCTGCCCTGTACACACCCCCAACACCATATATATATTTCCATATACACAGTATACAGTCTGCCCTGTACAAACCCCCCACACCATATATATATATTTCCATATACACAGTATATAGCCTGCCCGCTACACACCCCCAACACCATATATATATATATATTTCCATATACACAGTATACAGTCTGCCCTGTACAAACCCCCCACACCATATATATATTTTCATATACACAGTATACATTCTGCCCTGTACACACCCCCCACACCATATATATATATTTCCATATACACAGTATATAGCCGGCCCTCTACACACCCCCCACACCATATATATATTTCCATATACACAGTATATAGCCTGCCCGCTACACACCCCCCACACCATATATATATTTCCATATACACAGTATACAGCCGGCCCTCTACACACCCCCCACACCATATATATATTTCCATATACACAGTATACAGTCTGCCCTGTACACCCCCCCCCCACACCATATATATATTTCCATATACACAGTATATAGCCTGCCCTCTACACACCCCCAACACCATATATATATATATTTCCATATACACAGTATACAGTCTGCCCTGTACACACACCCCCACACCATATATATATTTTCATATACACAGTATACATTCTGCCCTGTACACACCCCCCACACCATATATATATATTTCCATATACACAGTATACAGTCTGCCCTGTACACACCCCCCACACCATATATATATTTCCATATACACAGTATACAGTCTGCCCTGTACACACCCCCCACACCATATATATATTTCCATATACACAGTATATAGCCTGCCCGCTACACACCCCCAACACCATATATATATATTTCCATATACACAGTATACAGTCTGCCCTGTGCACACACCCCCCACACCATATATATATTTTCATATACACAGTATACATTCTGCCCTGTACACACCCCCCCACACCATATATATATTTCCATATACACAGTATATAGCCTGCCCGCTACACCCCCCCCCCACACCATATATATATATTTCCATATACACAGTATATAGCCTGCCCGCTACACACCCCCAACACCATATATATATATATATATATATATATATATATATTTCCATATACACAGTATACATTCTGCCCTGTACACACCCCCACACCATATATATATATATATATATATATATATATATATATATATATATTTCCATATACACAGTGTACAGTCTGCCCTGTACACACCCCCCACACCATATATATATTTCCATATACACAGTATACATTCTGGCCTGTACACACCCCCACACCATATATATATATATTTCCATATACACAGTGTACAGTCTGCCCTGTACACACCCCCCACACCATATATATATTTCCATATACACAGTATACATTCTGCCCTGTACACACCCCCACACCATATATATATATATTTCCATATACACAGTGTACAGTCTGCCCTGTACACACCCCCCACACCATATATATATTTCCATATACACATTATATAGCCGGCCCTGTACACACCCCCCACGTGTGTGTGTGTATATATATATATATATATATATATATATATATATATATCTCATATACACAGTATATAGCCGGCCCTGTACACACCCCAGATACATATATATATATACCATATACACAGTATATAGCCGGCCCTGTACACACCCCCCCCACATATATATATATATATATATATATATATATATATATATATATATATTTCCATATACAAATTTTGGGGGGGTGCAAACAAACTGAAAAATTCTGAAAAAAACCCCCTGCAAGCGCAACCACTGTGCCATATCAAATGCTCCCACTGTGCCATCAAATGCTGCCACTGTTCCATCAAATATAACTACTGTGCCCATCTTGTGCAGCATCGAATGCCGCCAGTGTGCCCATCATATGCAGCCTCACTGTGCCCCGTCAAATGCAGCCTCACTGTGCCCCGTCAAATGCAGCCTCACTGTGCCCCGTCAAATGCAGCCTCACTGTGCCCCGTCAAATGCAGCCTCACTGTTTCCATTTATATGCAGCCTCACTGTGCCCCATCATATGCAGCCTCACTGTGCCCCATCATATGCAGCCTCACTGTGCCCCATCATATGCAGCCTCACTGTGCCCCATCAAATGCAGCCTCACTTTTCCCCATTATATGCAGCCTCACTGTGCCCCATCAAATGCAGCCTCACTGTGCCCCATCAAATGCAGCCTCAATGTGCCCCATCATATGCAGCCTCAGTGTGCCCCATCAAATGCAGCCTCACTGTGCCCCATCATATGCAGCCTCACTGTGCCTCATCATATGCAGCCTCACTGTGCCCCATCATATACAGCCTCACTTACCTTACAGGCAGCTCCGCTCGGGCCGTGCGTTCCACGAAACTGCTGATGTCACTTCCGATTTCCCAGGGAAACCGGAAGTAACCTCTTAGCCTGAACAACAAAGCTCCCGCCCATAGTAATACTACAGGTGAAAGCTGTTTAGCACTTTGGATTGCGCTGCAAAGCAGGTCAAAAGCCTGCAAATGAAGTGCCTCTTCTGCAATTTCGTGATTGCATTAACGAGGCACTTCCCATAGTGCACTGTGTCCAGTGCCCGAACACAGCGCACTTAACCACTTCCCCACCGCCTCACGCAGATATACTGTGGCAAAAGGGCACATCTGTATGTCACGTACCTGTATGTCACGTACCGTATAATCACATACCTGTACGTTGCCCTTTAAGAGGTGGGTTGCATGCGCCCGCCGGGAGCTTCTTGAGCACGATCGCGGGTCTCGCGGACTCGATGTTTGCGGGGATACCCACGATCATATCACGGAGAGGAAGAACAGGGAAATGCTATTGTAAACAAGCATCTCCCTGTTCTATCTAGTGACAGTGTCACTGGTCACCGCTCCCTGTAATCAGGAGCGTTGATCAGTGTTGTGTCACACACAGCCCCCCCCAGTCAGAAAGTAGTGATGTCTGTAAGGGGGTCCATCTGACGCGTTTCAACTAAACAGTTGTCCTCTGGGTTTTGGACCCCCCCCAAACAGCATCACTTATAAGTACAAAATGACCCCAGTGCTTCCGGGGTCATTGGTTATTTTGGGGTCATTTTGTACTTATAAGTGATGCTGTTTGGGGGGTCCACACCCCAGAGGACGACTGTTTAGTTGAAACGCATCGGGTGGACCCCCTTACAGACATCGCTACTTTCTGATTATGTTATTACGATTGAACCAAATGTGAGTGTAATTTTATTATTATTTTTTAATAAATTGGATGTTAAAATGGTATCACGCTATGCTAGTTTTCTACTTCCATGGTCTTTGATACCTGAGCCCCCTATTTTCGTGGGATGAGCACTATAGGAGGATCGCTACGGATGATTTCATGACCTGAAGACTTGCGGGAGATTACACACTAGATGTATGATTATCTGGTTTGCTAACCTACAGGCCCATATGACTCGAGGCGCAAGCCTTCCTCTGAGTCCACGTCATTTGGTAAGCCTCCTCTCCCCTTCTTTATCACGGTGGTGGTGGTATTATTCTACACATCAGAAGTTGAATTTCAACTTTTTTTTACGTCACCTCAGGTTTGGAATTGTGATTGATATTACACATTTCAAGGACTGTTAGACGTTCACTTGATGGACTGTAAATGTTAAATTAATTTTATTTACTTTAACCTTTTGTGTGCATGAGGTTCATGCACTCTTCCACCTGGGAGTAAGATCTCTTGATATATATAACGGAATTTACACATATTTTCTTTTTTTTAAGTATATGTAATTTTCTTTGCTTGAATTAGTGCCTTACTGGTTCATGTGGTTTGTTACCACCTAAGCGCCACACTTTTTTGTTTTTATATATTTTTGGGGGATATTTATTATAGCAAAAAGTAAATTGTCGCTATTTTTTTGTTTATAGCGCAAAACATAAAAACCGCAGAGGTTATTAAATATCACCAAAAGAAAGCTGTATTTGTGGGAAAAAAAAGAACATCAATTTTGTTTGGGAGTCACGTTGCACAACTGTGCAATTGTCAGTAAAAGCGGCGCACTGCCGACTCGCAAAAAACGCTCCGCTTTCCTTTTTTTTGTAAAGGGACCTTTTTAAAACTTTTTTTTGTGACTGCTGGGGGTGGGGGTGCTGCCCATGCGTCCCCTATGGATGGACCCCCACTGTGTGTGTGTATATATATATATATATATATATATATATATATATATATATATATTAGGGCTGTTACTGATTAAAATTTTTCGTGTTTGATCGATTTTTTTTAATCGACTAATTTCGATTAATTATAACACACATACAGATCCAACTACTTTTAGCTGATCTTGCATTGCATCTCTGCATTAGTCAGTGGTAAATGTGATATACACTATATACAATCACCCGACACTAGTTCGTTTCCACAATCCATGACTTAACGTCACCGTTCACACAAATCCGTTTTAAATTCAAACTATAGCACTGACGTAAGTAATTTTTTTATTTTTTTTTATTAAACTTTAAGAAAAACTTAGAAAGTTAGTTTAAATTTAATTATAAAACTTATCTAGTATATTGACTGTCCGTCACTTTGTAGTAGGCAAGTAGGCATTTTAGCCAGTCACGCAGACATACCAGAGTGTTTACATTTTGTTATTTTTTACAACAATGTTAAAAACGGAGGTTATCAAATTTGCCTACACTTAGCTCATTGAATGATCCCAGTTAACCACATCCATATTTACCATCACTGTCCAGGCTGTCCGGTGACGTCACGGACATCGACGTCACTGGACTCCTCCTCCCTTCCCTTCGTTAGCAGACAGAGGCACTTGGGGAAGGGGGGAGGAGTCTGGTGACATCAATGTTCATGACGTCACAGGATCTCTGACAGAACTCCCTGAAGACCCGGAAAGCCGGTGGGGAGGTGAGTACCGATCAAAAGAGTTTTGATCGATCAAAAAAAATTAACACTTAATCGAGGAATTAATCTTTAATTTTCCCAGCCCTAATATATATATATATATATAAATATATATATATATATATATATATATATATATATACACCCCCATCCACACACACACACACACACACATATATATATATATACATACACCCCCCCAACACACGCACACACACATATATATATGTATATATATATATATATATATATATATATATATATATATATATATATATATATATATATTGTACAGGACGCTGTGGCTGGGTCCTGGAAGGACGCTATATTTCCCCTCTGTTTGGGTTGTGGTCTTTTTAAATGAATAAAATTGATTAACCCACCTGTTAAGGGAGTGCCTTTAAAAAACAAGACAGGAAGTGGTAGGTGTGTGGAGGAGTGGAGAACACATGGTGTTTGTTTGGGTTGCAGCAACTGAAGTGGACAGCAGTGTCCTGTTTGGAAGGCTCCTGGCAGGGGAAGCTACCTGCCATCAAGATCAAGCTCTGTTTCTGATAAAGACTGCTGTTCTGGACTTTGCAAGTCGGTGAGACTACAAACCTTTTTCCTTTTGTTTTTGGCTGCTGTAAAGCGATTTAAGTTTAATAAACCCTTTGTTGTGTGCAAAGCCTGTGTCCTGTGATCTACCTGGTCCCCCGAACATTACAATATATATATATATATATTTTTTTTTTTTCAATTCACAGTAAAACTTTGGTTTGAGAGTGTTTTGAAAGGCAAATGTCTTTATACATTTTGACTTGATATACAAATATACAAGCGATGTCTTGATATAAGAGTAGCGTCATGTCAGAACTGAGTATAAAAGAGAAGAGAGGAGCCTCAAAAGAAAACAAGGGAACACAATATCTTGGAGGAAGGAAGTGGTAATTGGTTTACAATGTCCATCCCACCAGGGGCAGGATAGAGTTTTATGGCCCACTGCACTCTGTGCTCTTTTGACAATGGTGTATGCGCTAGGATAGTGATTCTCCACCAGGGTTCCTCCAGAGGTTGCTAGGGGTTCCTTCATCATTGGGCTATTTCTGCCTCTCAGATAAGTTCCCACTCACACCATTAATCTTTTTAGCTCTCTGTAAGGAGGTAATTCTTCCCAATGACCACAAGTGTAAGGGCTATTCCTCTCACTGACCATCACACTATTGTATCGTGAGTTGTAGAGTTCTAACTTTTAGCAGGGGTTCCCCGAGACCAGAGAACTATTTCAAGGGTTCTTCTGTGTTGAAAAGGTTGAGAAAGGCTGCGCTAGTAGGAGAGGACCACAGATAAAAATGGACAATGAGGGAAATGACTTCAAATTAGCAGTAGGGAAGTTCAAAACTAGTCATAGATGGTATTTTACTGAAAGTGTAGTTAAAGCTTGAAATAGATTTCAAGCACAGGTAGTAAGTCAGTCAGCAGCATATGGATTCAAACATTCTTGGCACCTACATAGATCTAGGCAAAAAATTATTTAACCACTTCCTGCTGCTGTCACAGAGGTCACATGATTGGAAAGCTCCCAATCCCAATTATGCTCCCTCCAGGTGCACCTTTCCGGTACACGTTCAATACTGCATAGGAGCGCACTCTCAGCACAGTAAAGTGTTTACATAGGGCCGCATATATGCGGCCGCTTGGTGTTAAAGCTTACCTGCCAAGAGGCTGCAAATATGCGCATGGCTGAAGGCGAGGTTAAAAAAATAATAGAAAATATGGACCAGTTTGTCTTTTTTCCGCCATTACTCTTCTATGTTTCTAACTCCATACATAATTCTGTTAATGCATTGGGCTGTTTTCTTTATGTGGTCATCTCCAACTGCCTGCTTCGCTTGCGGCGACTGCTAATGCCAACTAATGTTTCTCTTCAGAGAAGATAAAAGAAAGTATATGAGAAGTTGCTGTGGAGGGAATTTGGGGGCACAGTCAAGGGAGTACCAATGTAGGTAGCGTTATACTTTGATTTTGTAGAAGTATTTTTACAAAATGTTGATATTTCGCTCCCTCTTGAAAATGACTCATAATTTGCTCAGATTTACTTCCACCTGGTGTTCCTACAAGATAAATTGGTTTACCCTTTTCACAAACCACACCGATTCTTTTGTATTTTCTCACATTATTCCCACTAGAGATAGCATACGATAATATAAAATACATAAATGCGTTATTTGAGTACATTGTGCTACAAAATCTCTGTATTTTTTCCCACAAAGAAACCTAATGATTGCAGTCTAAGTTTAAGGGTATTTCTTTTATTTTTACGATGTAAACATTAAAGTGAAACTTTAAAGTGGAAGTAAACCCATTGATGTAAACAGTTGAAAAAAAAGGCATGCCGGGAATGCTAACTGCACATTGGCTGTGCTCTCAGCCAAACCATCCAATGGCTGTTGTCATAACGAATCACATGTGCAGCACCATAGCAGTTGAAGATTAAACAGAGGCAAAGATTGCAGCTTCCTTGGCTGAAAACGATAGGGGAGTTTACTTCCACTTTAAGCTGAACTCTGAACTATACTTTATTGGGCCAGCTTGGTCCAAATGAACTATGTGCCTCACTAACGTGAGGTTGCTAGATATGTTGTATAAACTGTATGTAGCTGCAGCTACATACAGCAAACTGCACTGTGTTCTGGATTCAAGGCCGAGACTTCTAGTCTCATACCTGGAACACAACAGAGTCTATCACAGCGATAGTCAGCTTTTCAGAGAACGTGATTTATTCTATCAATGAATACAAAGCTTCCCCTGATTGGCTGAGTCAGAGAGGCTTATGATGTCAACTTTGACTTAGCCAATCAGAGGAAGCTTTGCATTCATTGATAGAATACATTGCGTACTCTGGCTGAGCACCACTGTGATAGATGCTCTGTGTTCCAAGAGGATAATGGAAGTTTTCGGCTTAAACCCGGAACACAGTGCAGTATGCTGTATGTAGACACAGCTACATATAATTTATACCGCACATCCAGCAACCTCGCATGTTAGTGAGGGACATAGTTCTATGTAAAGTACATTAAAAGATGGAGTTCAGCGTTAAACCCATTTCACACTGGGGCGGGTTATTTTTGACCGCAGTAAGGAGAAAATGTTATTCAAATTAATAATTTGTAACAGTGTATATGGTTTACGTTCATTCCAAAATCAAATGTTAAAAGCAACCATTAAAACAGCAATTTTTTTACCGATAACAACTTGATCAAAAAATGTTCTTTAGAAAGGAACATACAGTACATTCCACATTAGTAATTATGCTACCCAAATTACTGTGTGCTGTAAATGGCCTGTTTCTTCTTACTGGTGGCTGCCATTTTGCTTAAAGAGGAAGTTAACCCTAATGGGTTTTACTTCCTCTTTGTTTCCCTGCAAAGGTAAAGCATAATGGGCTACTGTGCATCTCATAGTAGCCCATTATGTATCACTTACCTGACACAGGAGCCTGCGATGTCACAGATGTCCCCTCTTCCACGAAGCGGCCATGTTCCTTCCGGGTATCGCGGCTCCGGCGCTGTGATTGGCCGGAGCCGTGATGACGTCACTCCTGCGCATTCACACGGGAGCCACCACTAACGGCATGTTTGCTGCCGAGCTGGTGGGGGAGTTGAGGTGCCGCTGGGGGGGAAGATGGGAGGGTGGTTGTTTGCGGCCCCCTCCAAAAAAAAAACACCAGCCACCACTGGACTCTACTGTCAGAATATATTGATTAGCCCTGTGGCCAATTTATTGATTTGCACTAAAAAACACTGAACATCTTTTGGGGGCCAATCTTTCATTAGGGCTACAATAAAACACAGTAGGGGGGATTTACTAAAACTGTAACATTCAAAATCTGGTGCAGTTTTGCATAGAAGCCAATCAGTTTCCAGGTTTTCTTGTTAGAGCTTAATTGAACAAGCTGAAGCTAGAAGCTCATTGGCTACCATGCACAGCTGCACCAGATTCTGAGTGTTCCAGTTTTGGTACATCTCCCCCAGTATATTATAAATGTAGATGTGATTGGTTTAAACATAAATCTGACAAAATAAAAGGTCATGGGTAACATACATGTGTAATACGTATACTTGCATCCACAACTAAAACAAGTTTTTTTTTCAAATACACTATAATCATTCAGTAGATCTAAACTAAACTCCTTTGAATATCCTTATAGGTATGTGAATGATGGATGTTTAGTCAGTTGTATAGCTGTGCCCTGCATGCCTTCTTGATTCTCTTTTTGAAAAATATGGATCCTTTTCCATGTCATTAGTATATTTGTAACAGCAATTGGAAAGACTGTATTCTTTCAGCATGGATTTTCTTGATACGCACAATCCCTTGTAGTCCACATTACCCAATGTAAACAATTTGTTGTATGAGCCGTCCCCTTAAGAATGTTTATATGTCATTATTTATTGCTGGACCTTTTATGGGTGAAAATTAATTGCCTAGCTGCTATTTTGGAATCTGTTTAGAATATGAACCAGATGACAAATGTCACGTTTGAACAGCTTAACTTTTAACTTTAGACCAATGGTATATTTTTACAGTCCCAACAGTTAGCAGTGGAACTCTAGTTTTTGGGGCTCAAACCCATTAATGGTTATTTGATAAGTCAGTTCCACTGCAACCACTTCTCTCTAGCTGTCACTTATCTTCACACTTCCTCCCTTGAACATTAACACTGAATCACTTGATTGTTTTTCGTGGGGGTGTTACGGTTATTGAACTATCGAGATAGAGACAAGGTTCTGGCAGTTGCCAGGGTTAAACAAGATATAACTTTTGAAAATACTAAGTTATTATTTTTTCCAGATTATTCTCAAGAAGTTCAGCAACGTCGTAAATCCTACATGGAAATCCGTAAGAGACTACAAGAAAAGAGTATATAGTTCAGCCTTTTGTTTCCCAGTAGATTGCGTATTATAGACAGTGGACAGACATTTTTCTCTACTACCCCGGCTGCTGCTTCCATCTGGTTGGATGGACGATAAGTGAACTATTATCCTGTTTCAGGAGCTCTAACATGCGCCTCCTCGGACTTCTCTTATGCCGCGTACACACAACCAGACTTTCCAGCAGACTAGATCCGACGATCTTCCCGATGGACTTTCGGTGGAGTTCCGGCGGATTTCCAAGCAAACTGACTTGCCTACACACGAACGGACTAAGTCCATTAGTTTTAAACGTGATGACGTAAGACGGGACTAAAAAAGGAAGTTCAATAGCCAGTAGCCAATAGCTTCCCTTGCATCGTATTTGGTCCGTCGGACCAGCATACAGAGGAACGGTTTTCCCGATAGGAATTGAGTCCATCAGACAGATTTGAAACATGTTCTATTTCTAGGTCCGTCTAATTTTTTTTAATGGAAAACGATCGGATTAGCCCACACACGATCGGAATGTCCAGTGGACTGATTCCGTTGGACCTAGTCTGCAGGAAAGTCCGGTCGTGTGTACGTGGCATTCGTCAACCTTAGTACCAACTATAGCCTCACCCCCCCCCCCTTTTTTTCCCCTGAATAGATTTGGGGTGGTGGGAGTCAATTGTTTTGTGGGGCATTGCTTCAAGTCCTATACCTATATACTTTTGCTAATAGGTGTCGCTTATACCCATCTCAAAAAGTTGGGAGGTAAGAATTCACCCCCTGAAGTTGCTCAAAGTAGTGCAGGAACTTCTTTTGGTAATCTGTGCGGGGTCACACAAATTCAGACAGTTCCATTGCCGCCGATTTGGCCTACAACTTGACATGTCGATTCAGAGCTATGTGAATATGGGTGAAGTTGCATAGATATGAATGGAAATCATGGGGGCAACTTTTCATGCGACTCTGAGGTTCAAAGCTGGATGAAAAGTCACCCAAGTGTGAAAGTAACCTAATGAGATTAATTGATAACACCTTTAAATTAGGCCCTATTTGCAATTGTGGGACCTTAAAATTGCACAGCTTTGGCGTGACTTGAAGCAATGCCTGTGTAATCTTGTGGTGTATGGACCTCAAATCGCATCAAAGTGAAACCAAGGTAGTGCAGGGACGAATTTGCCCCACTTTCAGGATTCACAAGTGACAATAGGGCCAAATTCAAAGGTGTTATCCATGAATCTCATTCACACTGCTGCGACCTGAAAGTCACACTATTTTGCTGCCACTTTGCCGCTGCAACTTGGCCCCAACTTCTGGGAATGCCTGTGTAATATAGCGACATATGTACCTCAAGTCACATGAAAGTCACATCAAAGTAGTACAGAGAATACTTTGAAGTTGGTGTGACTTGAAGTAGCACAGATATGAATGGTTATTATTGAGAATCATGGGGTACAATTTGTCATACAACTTGGAGGTAAAAATTTGCTGGAAAAGTCACCCAAGTGTGAAAAAAGCCATATAGATATATATTTTTGAATAAAAGGAGCACTCCTTTATATTTGCATAGTCCTTACTGATTTACATCAGCAGAACAAATGCAGGAAGTGATGTATGCACATGGGACGGAAGCAAATGTGTGGTGATACCAAACAAACCAATGAACCCCACCCACACCAAATCTAACAACCACATTCACCCCCACATTGAGTAAGCACAAGTACATATCCTACACTTACCCGGCAAATGAGCAGCACCTCCTATTTACTAAAGAGAAACCTCACCATGTCCACCTAGATGGAGATCCTGACCAGCACAGGAACTTCCATAAATTAGTTATTGTAATCACCCGGGTCAGAAGGTGAAAATGCGCTCTTTTGATCGCAGCTGAGAATATTTGATTGCAAACCGATTAGTATTTTTTATTTTAGTTTATTTGCAAATGTGCAAATCTGTATTTCTACATATAAAGATATTTGAAGGGAAACTAAAGGGAATTTGATAAGAAATGGTGTCCCTGGGATTGCAGCAAGTGAATTACAAAGACAAGTCCCAGTTTGAGCCCTAGTTCACACTGACAGTGGGAGGAAATCGTGCAAGTTCAGCTAAACTCCCACGATTTCATTCCCATGTGTCAGTCCCGACTGTGGGGGGAATTTCAGATATATCTGTGCAAGTTTCTACTTTTGGAAATTGCAGTGACGCATCGATAAGGACTATGCAATTGCCATCGATTTGGCATGCAATTTGACACATCAGATCACACCAATGTGAACCAGGGCTGACACATACCACATTACCTATCCACCAGATGAATTATATTTTATAATTTCTATTGGTATAAGTAAGATATTGCACTTCCCCAAAACCACCACCACCCCCAAAACCAATTAAAAAGAAGAAAGAAAAGAGGAAAAAACAAACAAACAAGCTCAATAGTGTACTTTTACTAGCATAAAAAAATATTCTACAGGATATTTGGTGCTTCATTTAGCAAAACAGTTAGCAATTGGGTTTTAAGGGCCCTGCTCATAGGAGCGTACAATCAAAAAATTTGTCTAAACCTTCGAGTGGACACAGCTTTACTTTCAGTGTATGATGGGCAACACAACACAACACAACACATCACATTTTATCTGAAAGATTATAGAAACATACTTAACAGTCATTATTCTTACAAAGCATTCAAACATAATATTTAAAAGGCACATATTCAAACTATAACACCCACCACCACCCCACAATCCACACATATACATTGGGGAGTACGTTCTGCTGGAAGATGCATTTCTGTGTACACAATTAAGCAATGAACAGTAGAAGGTCAGCAGTTGCTCCCAAACCGTGAATACACACACACAACATTGACAGCCACATAAACCCACTTTTGATGGAAAAGATACACAAGAATTTCAGCAAACAGCCCTAGTTGGGCATTTGTCAATATGTGGCCTGAGAAGCTTCTCAGGCCAAACAAACCCCCCCCCCCCCCCCCACTGCAGTCCTTTATATAAGAGAGGTTGTATTGTTAGCAAACTGACACATGCCCAATACAAGTACATGCCCACCAGTATCTTTCTGTCTGTCTCTTCATGTATGTCTAAAGTGATTGCACCTGATGAGCTTAAAACTGTTTGCAACTGTGTTAGCCCTTGGCTATGTGCATCAAATCAACTACAGGTCAAAGATCGAAGTCCATTTGTATGCACATAAACAAAGCCACAGTTTTCTAAGCATATGTACCTGTGCAGTGTAAACCCTACAATTTTAAATGTCCAAGTCCCTGGTAGGGATGAGCCGAACACCCCCCGGTTCGGTTCGCACCAGAACTTTCGAACGGACCCCACGTTCGTTACAAACGTTAGAACCCCATTGAAGTCTATGGGACTCGAACGTTCGAAATGGAAAGTGCTAATTTTAACGGCTAATATGCAAGATACTGTCCTAAAAAGGGTTTGGGGACCTGGCTCCTGCCTCAGGGGACATGGGTCAATGCCTAAAATGTTTTTAAAAATGGCCGTTTTGGCAGGAGCACTGATTTGATTGACGCTTAAAGTGAAAAAAAAGTGAAATATTCCTTTAAATATGGTGCCTGGGGGGTGTCTGTAGTATGCCTGTGAAGTGCCACGTGTTTCCCGTGTTTAGAACAGTCCCTGCACAAAATGACATTAAACGGAAATAACACCATTTAAAACTGCTTGCGGTTTTAATGTTATATCTGGTTCCTGCAATATGGTTGAAAATCATTGAGAAAAATGGCATGGGTAGCCCTCCCTGCCCATTACCAGCCCCTTTGGGTCTTGTACGCATATTAAGGGGAACCCCGTACCCATATTAAAAAAAGGAAATGCGTGTGGCCCCCAGGCCCTATATACTCAGAACAGCAGTATACAGGCGGTGCAAACAAGACGGGGACTGTGTAGGTTTATTGTGTTAAGTTGAATCTGTTTGTAATTTTCAACTGGTACATTTTTAAAGTGTAGCTCAAGTCAAAAAAACTATTTTTAAGCTTTTTGGAAAACATAGGGAAGGGTTATCACCCCTGTATAATTTGTTTTGTCGTCCATCTTTTTTCATCTCACTTGCTGTTGTCTCCTTCCGTTTGCAAGTAGGAGATGTTTGTAAATTGGATGTTTGAAAGTAGGGGCCTGCCCTATATGCTCTGCAGAAATGGCGGAACAAGGTGTTGGTTTTGCCACAACATTGTAAGCCCTCAAAGTGACTCTTGGTGGGCGCTGGAGCGCCCTGCTGTGAACGATTATATCAAGAATTGTAATTACATGCCATTGTTGAACAGTGGTAGAAAAATTGACCTTTGGTGGTTGTGGTGCTGGTGCCACAACACTATAAGTCCTCACCGTTACTCTGGGTGGGCACAGGAAGGGGCCCTCCTGTGAAATATTATATCAAGAATTGTAATTACATGTCCCTGTTAAACAGGGGCAGAAAAATTGGGCCTTAGGCACTGGTGCCATCACACTGCAACCTCTGCCATATACTCTAGTTTTATTGCAGGAATTAGCCCTGCTGCAAAGCATTGCATCAAAAATTGTACTTAAACGCCCCTGTTAAACAGGGGCAGAAAAATTGGGCCTTTGGCACTGGTGCTGGTGCCACCACACTCCAACCTCTGCCATATACTCTAGTTTTATTGCAGGAATTAGCCCTGCTGCAAAGCATTGCATCAAAAATTGTAATTAAACGCCCCTGTTAAACAGGGGCAGAAAAATTGGGCTGCTGGCATCACCCAGAACCAAAAATGTTCTTCCAACATATCAGCGGAGGAGGAAGAGGATAGACAATCAACATAACAGGACAGTCACTCAGCATCAGCATAGGCAGTCTTGAAGGGATGTGGTATTTCAAAAAAAATTATTCGGTTACATCAGCTTCAGGTGCTTGGTAGCTGTGGGTGATCCAAGACTGATTCATCTTGATGAAGGTCAGTCGATCAACTGATTCGGTGGACAGGCGCACCCTGTGATCGGTAACAAAGCCACCAGCAGCACTGAAGGTGCGTTCCGAAAGAACGCTGGATGCAGGACAGGCCAGTAGCTCAATTGCATACTATGCAAGCTCTGGCCAGTGATCCATCCTCAAGACCCAGTAAGCCAGAGGATTTTCAGTGGGAAAGGTGTCCAAGTCTGACCTTGCCCCTAGGTATTCCTGCACCATGTAAATTAGACGCTGGCGATGGGTGCTGGAACCAATCATACCTTGGGGCTGCGGACTAAAAAATTGTCTGAAAGCATCAGTCAGACGGCCACCTTCTCCACCGCTCCTTCTGACTGATGCCTCAGCAACACGTTGTCCAGGACCAGGAGTTTGTGACCTCCCAGTCTCTGGGAACGTGTTGCACAGAGCTTTCTGCAAGGCCTCCCGGAGATGTCTCATCCTCTGCTCCCTCTGCGATGGCAAGATAAGGTCGGCAACCTTACCCTTGTACCGTGGATCAAGGAGAGTGGCCAGCCAGTAATGGTCCCTCTCCTTGATCCGAAGAATACGAGGATCCTTCCGCAGGCTTTGCAGGATCAGGGAGGCCATGCAGCGTAGGTTAGCTGAGGCATTCGGTCCGGAGTCCTCTGGGTCACTAAGGACAACATGATCCGCAGCTACCTCCTCCCAGCCACGTACAAGTCCACGTGTTTCTTGGGACTGTAAATCATCCCTATAAGACTGCTGCTGCTGATGCTGAGTGCCAGCCTCCACCTCCATGCTGACACAATCATCCTCCTCCTCACCCTCTTCCTGTGTGATGGGTGGCACAGCAGGAACACTGTCTGGATAAAGGGGGCCTTGAGAGGCAAGGAAGTCCTCCTCTTCCTGCCTCTGTTCTGCCTCAAGTGCCCTGTCCATTATTCCACGCAGCGTATGCTCCAAGAGGTGGACAAGAGGTACAGTGTCACTGATGCATGCACTGTCACTGCTCACCATCCTTGTGGCCTCCTCAAACGGTGACAGGACAGTGCATGCATCCCTGATCATGCCCCACTGGCGTGGTGAGAAAAAACCAAGCTCCCCTGACCCTGTCCTGGTGCCGTAGTCGCACAGGTACTCATTGATGGCCCTCTGCTGCGTGTGCAGCCGCTGCAGCATGGCCAATGTTGAGTTCCATCTGGTGGGCATGTCACATATAAGGCGGTTCTTGGGCAGGTTCAACTCCTTTTGGAGCTCAGCCAGCCGAGCACAGGCATTAAATGATCGGCGGAAATGCACACAGACTTTCCTGGCCTGCTTCAGGACATCATGTAAGCCGGGGGACCTGCCCAAGAACCGCTGCACCACCAGGTTAGGGACGTGAGCTACACAGGGCACATGGGTCAGTTGTCCCTGTCGGAGGGCGGAGAGGAGGTTGGTGCCATTGTCGCAAACCACCATTCCTGGCTTAAGCTGGCGTGGCGTCAACCACCTCTCGGCCTGCCCCTGCAGAGCTGACAAAACATCCGCCCCAGTGTGGCTCCTGTCCCCCAAACAAACCAGCGCAAGCACGGCATGGCATCGTTTTGCCTGCGTACTTGCGTAGCCCCTGGAACGCCTACGGAGCACCGCTGGTTCTGAGGACAGAGCACTGGAAGAGGCCATGGAGGAAGAAGAAGAGGAGGGGGTGGAGGAGAGAGGTGTGTCACAACCAATAGTAGCATTTTGGAGGCGTGGTGGCGGAACAACCTCCAACACTACTGCACCTTGTCCTGCATCCTTCCCAGCAGCCAGAAGAGTGACCCAATGGGCCGTGAAAGACAGGTAACGTCCCTGTCCATGCCTGCTGGACCATGAGTCAGCGGTAATATGCACCTTACCGCTGACCGCCCTGTCCAGCGAGGCAAGGACATTGCCTTCCACATGCCGGTAGAGAGCCGGAATCGCCTTCCGTGAGAAAAAGTGGCGTTTGGGGACCTGCCACTGAGGAACCGCACATTGTACAAACTCACGGAAGGGGGCCGAGTCTACCAACTGAAAAGGCAGCAGTTGAAGTGCTAGCAATTTAGCCAAGCTAGCATTCAACCGCTGGGCATGTGGATGGCTGGGAGTAAACTTCTTCCGCCGGTCCAGCAGCTGGGGCAGGGACATTTGCCTGCTATAATCGGATGTGGATGTACCACTAGCAGAGTTCCCGGAAGCACTTGGCTGTGACACACCTAATTCTACACCTTCATTCCTCTCAGAGCAGGTTTCAGAGAGGACTGAAGGTCTAGTGGGGTTGGAGATGCCAGCTGATGAGGAGCAAGGAGAGGTCCGCTTTGTTCTTTGGTGTGGGTCTTTGAGGTACGCTTGCCAACGAGCTGCATGGCAGGTCAACATATGTCTGGTCAAGCATGTGGTGCCCAAGCGGCTGATGTTTTGGCCACGTGAGATACGCTTGAGACATATGTTGCAAATAGCAGCGGTGCGATCTGATGCACTCGTCTCAAAGGCCCACACCAAAGAACTTTTAGAATAACGCGCAGAGGAGATTCAGTAGGTGTGCTGCCCCTAAGCTGGCCCCCGGAGGGCATCCTGCCTCGTTGGACATGTGCCTCCTCCTCCTCCTCCCTCCTTCCAGGCACCCACGTGGAGTCAGTGCCCTCATCATCCCCTCCCTCTTCATCGCTGTAGCAAACCTGGCAGTATGCTGCAGCTTGTGGAACATGACTGCCAGATTGCTGTCCTTCTTGAGCATCCCCTCTCTCTGCGCTCACGCTACTGCCTTCCTCTAGCTGAGTGTCATCATCAGAGCCCACCAAACACTGGGCATCCTCCTGGAGCATGTACCCAACACTGTGCTCAAAGAGTTCAGGAGACTCCTCAGGAGGACGTGGTGGGTCTAGGGAAGGAGTCACTGATGATGACATTGAGAGGAGGGAAGACGATGCGTTGGCAGCTGCTTTGCTACTACCCTGAGACTGGGTGAGAGAGGATGAGGAGGATGAAGAGGGCTTGGTCATCCACTCTACCAAGTCGTTGGCATGTTGCGGTTCAACATGTCCAGCTGCAGAAAAGAAGGACAAGCATGTCCCATGGCCACGTGCTGATGACAATGCACCGCGTCCACGACCAGCACTGTTGTCTCTAGACACAGAGCCTGCTTGCCCTCTTTTATCGGCTCGCGCCTGTCTGCCTCTCCTTGCTGGCCTTCCAGACATGGTAATGGCCTGAAGGGAGTTGGGTAAAACAGTAGTTGGGTAGTTTATATTGTGCTGGAGGCACACAACACCCACTAACTCCTGCAGATGCCTTTTTTATAGAACAGCAGAGATAAACGGGTATATACAGATGTATACTGTGCTGTGCTGGAAGCACACACAACTTCCAATATCTCCTGCAGATGACAATTGGGCCCAAATAGAGAACAGCTATGTAGGTGGATTATAGCGGTATGTACTGGGTACAGAGCACGCAGACAGCACGCACTATCTCCTAACACTACTGACTGCAAGCTCTATTATTAAAGATGGACCACTAGCTATATAGGTGAGGTGAATATCACGGTGTATACTGCGGTCAGGGCACGCAGACAATAACCAGAAAACAGCAGAGTTAAAGGGGTATATACAGATGTATACTGTGCTGTGCTGGAAGCACACACAACTTCCAATAACTCCTGCAAATGACAATTGGGCCCAAATAGAGAACAGCTATGTAGGTGGATTATAGCGGTATGTACTGGGTACAGAGCACGCAGACAGCACGCACTAACAGCATCTCCTAACACTACTGACTGCAAGCTCTATTATTAAAGCTAGATCACTAGCTATATAGGGGAGGTGAATATAGTGGTGTATACTGCGGTCAGGGCACAGACAATAACCACTACACAACAGCAAGATAGGAAATCAGCCAAAAACGATTGGTGTGTAACTGTGTTGAAGGTACACAGAACACCCACTGCTTCAGACGCCAACACACTACACGAGGCCGCCTCAAAGGCGGCCTTATATAGTGTGGGGCGTGCACTACACAGCCTGAGCTATGATTGGCCACAGGCAGGATGCCTGTGGCCAATCATGGCTCTCCTCGCTGCTGGCGATGCGATTGGCCAAGCATGCGGGGTCACAGTGCATGCTTGGCCAATCACGAGCCAGCAATGCACTGCGCCATCGCAGTGCATTGTGGGCCGTGCGCGCCACACGAATTTTGACGCGAACGGACCAAGAGTTCGGATTTCGCCGAACGGACGAACAGCCAATGTTCGAGTCGAACATACGTTCGACTCGAACACGAAGCTCATCCCTAGTCCCTGGGCATGATTAGTGCTAACAAACATTAACACCAGTCCCTGGTTGCAATGAGTTTCCAATCTAAATTCCAAAACTAACTTTCTTACATTAGAGACTATTTTGACAGGAGACAAATAAAATACCAGTGTGTCGTTGGATTGTGGTGAGAAACCCACACAGGGAGAACATATAAACTTCAACACAAGCATTAGCATGTTGGGGAATTGAACCAGCATCCCCAGTGGTTTATGAATGTGTCTATGGGAATGTTTGACCATTCTTCCAGAAGTGCATTTGTGAGGTCAGGTACTGATTTTGGATGAGAAGGCCTGGCTTACAGTCTCCGCTCTAATTCATCCCCAAGGTGTTCTGTTGTGTTGAGGTCAGGACTTTGTGCAGGCCAGTCAAGTTCCTCCACCCCAAACTCACTCATCCTTGTCTTTACGGACCTTGCTTTGTGCACTGGTCCAAATCATTTTGTGGAGGGGAATTATGATACTGCGCGTGCGCGACGGCGCACAACTGGCATGACAGATGCTGGCACCAGTGGCCCTGTAACCACAGGACATTGCTGGATTATCTCCTCAGCTCCCTTGTGTACCTTGACCTTACTTTCTGATCTGCATTACCCGGTGTGACCCGGCTTGCCTTGACCTTGCTTCCTGATCTCCTAGCCTGACCCTTGGCCTGCTCCTGGACTCTGCTTCTGTTTCCTGATCTCCTGGTTTGACCTTTGGCTTGTACCTGGACCCTGCCTGTGTTTGACCTCTTAGCATCTCAACCTCCATAAACGCACCTGACAGAAATGCTAGTACACCCAATAACATCGGAGGAGGTCCTTTCGGTCATTGGTTCCTTTCCATTGGGGAAGTCATCAGGGCTGGACGACCTTCCTATTGAATTCTATAAGGCTCATGGTTTCTCTTTACTCTGATTGTCTGAAGGAAGGAAACTTACTGGAATCATTGAGTCATGCTCATATAGTTTTAATTTATAAGCACCCAAAAGATCCATCTTCTTGTGCTTCATATAGGCCTATTGCCCTTTTGAATGTAGACTTTAAGATTTTGACAAAGCTCATCTCCAGATGATTACAACCTTTGTTGTCTAATATTATTGATTCAGATCAGATGGGGTTCATGTCTGGTAGGGTTACTGAAGTGAACTTGAAGAGATTATATACCAATATTCATGCCTCACATCTTAGTACAGGTTCTAGGGTCATTTCCTCCCTAGAGAATGGTTTTAATACTTTGGAGTGGCCCTTTTTGTGGGAGGTACTCCGCAGAATAGTCTTTCCAGTGGTATTTATAAAATGGTTGCAGGTCTTATGTAGAAATCTAAAAGCTGCAGTGAAGATGGGGGGAGGATTGTCAACTGCTTTTTCATTGTTTAGGGAACTCGGCAGGGCTGCTCTCTCTCTGACCCTTTTTACCATTGCTATGGAGCCTGTGGCTGAGGCTTTACGCACCTCCACCAACATTAAGGGATTGCAGATTGGTTGATTGGAGGAGAGGGTAGCCTTATACGCAAATTACCTCTTATTATTTTTGAATGATGCTGGACCCTCTTTCCAAGGGGCTTTAAAGATATTGAACTCTTTTTCAACAGTCACAGGGCTGAAGGTAACTTGGACTAAGTCCTTGCTGTTCCCAATAGATATGGAGGCCTGTAGTACGGCTTCGAATGACATTTCATTGCAGGGGGTGGAGAATTTCAAATACCCAGGAGTTGTAATTTCCCACCAAGCTTCTGAATTTATTTCCCTGAATTTGCCTCAGATCCTGGGAGATATTGGGTCAAAACTGAAAGTATGGAAGTCTCTACCATTGTCTTTATTGGGTTCTATTTTAAAAATGAAAATTATACCAAAATGTATGTATCTATTTAGACACACTCCCCAGTGGCTTCCTATGTCCTTTTTTACAAGAGTAAACCACATTTTTTCATCTTATTTATGGGGATTGCAGAACCCCAGGTACAAATTAACCACCCTGATGTGCCCTTGTGAACAGGGAGGACTAGCCTTTCTGGATTTATATAGATACTTTTTAGCCACTCAGTTGGTTACAGCCGCATGGTGGCTGAACCCCGATATATACATAACTTCTCTACTTGACTGGACGTGGCAGTAGTAGGTTCTATGGATGCTCTCAAGGCTCTTTTATTTAGTGGCCATACACTTGCTTTGACTTTTAACGTTCCAAGTTCCCATATTTTTAGATATTTTCAGCTTCTTCATACTTTTCCACAGGATAGTTTAATGATTAGACAATCCACCTTAGAATCAGTGCTTAGGTCTGAGTGTCTGGATAAGCCCACCTCGAGATTGTGTTCTCATCTTACATAAATTTCTATCTTGCCATTAGAGGTTCTTAGAGCTAAGTAAGTGTGAGATATACCAGATTTGGATATGGAGGATTAGAGGGGTGTGTGGGATTTCCTTTCTGCGATCTTTGGTATCTTTAACCACTTCCCGACCGACGCACAACGATGTACGTCGGCAGAATGACACAGGCAGGTAAATTGGCCTACAGGTACGTCCATTTGTATTTGCCACCCTGCCATCGCGTGCGTGCTGGTCGGGACCCCCGTGAGTCCGGTCGCGGGTCCCGTGGACTCAATCGCCGCGGGGATACCTGCGATCGTCTCACAGGGAGATGCCAATGTAAACAGTAACGTTCTGCCTAGCAACAAGTGACACTGATCTCTGCTTCATGTGATTGGAGCAGAGATCAGTGTTCACTAACACACAGCCCAGCCCCCCACAGTTAGTAACTAGGGATGCACCGAATGGGTTTTTTGGTGCCGAAACTGATACCGAAAATGAAAAATACACTAGGCCGAAAACCGAAACCGATACCGAAACAGCACCGATACCGAAAATTACTGTCTTTAAAAAATATTTTTATACAGGAGGTGGTCAGAGACTGGGGACATGGTACAGGAGGTGGTCAGAGACTGGGGACATGGTACAGGAGGTGGTCAGAGACTGGGGACATGGTACAGGAGATGGTCAGAGACTGGGGACATGGTACAGGAGATGGTCAGAGACTGGGGACATGGTACAGGAGATGGTCAGAGACTGAGGACATGGTACAGGAGATGATCAGAGACTGAGGACATGGTACAGGAGGTGGTCAGAGACTGGGGACATGGTACAGGAGGTGGTCAGAGACTGGGGACATGGTACAGGAGATGGTCAGAGACTGGGGACATGGTACAGGAGATGGTCAGAGACTGAGGACATGGTACAGGAGGTGGTCAGAGACTGGGGACATGGTACAGGAGGCGGTCAGAGACTGGGGACATGGTACAGGAGGCGAGTCAGAGACTGGGGACATGGTACAGGAGGCGGTCAGAGACTGGCGACGTGGTACAGGAGGCGGTCAGAGACTGGCGACATGGTACAGGAGGCGGTCAGAGACTGGCGACATGGTACAGGAGGCGGTCAGAGACTGGCGACATGGTACAGGAGGCGGTCAGAGACTGGCGACATGGTACAGGAGGCGGTCAGAGACTGGCGACATGGTACAGGAGGCGGTCAGAGACTGGCGACATGGTACAGGAGGTGGTCAGAGACTGGCGACATGGTACAGGAGGTGGTCAGAGACTGGCGACATGGTACAGGAGGTGGTCAGAGACTGCATGCATGCTACAGGAGGTGGTCAGAGACAGGGGACATGGTACAGGAGATGGTCAGACTGGGGACACGTTATAGGAGATGGTCAGAGACAGAGGACCTGGTACAGGAGATGGTCAGAGACTGGGGATATGGTACAGAAGATGGTCAGAGACAGAGGACATGGTACAGGAGGCATCCCCCATTGCAGGCCAGTGTGCCCCATTGCAGCCAGTGTGCCCCATTGCAGCCAGTGTGCCCCATTGCAGCCAGTGTGCCCCATTGCAGCCAGTGTGCCCCATTGCAGCCAGTGTGCCCCATTGCAGCCAGTGTGTCCCATTGCAGCCAGTGTGTCCCATTGCAGCCAGTGTGTCCCATTGCAGCCAGTGTGTCCCATTGCAGCCAGTGTGTTCCATTGCAGCCTGTGTGCCATTTTGCAGCCAGCCTGTGCAGGGAAGAGAGCCGCCTCCACCACCTGTTTGATCACAGCGCCGGGAACATTACAGCTTTCATTTCAATAGCTGTGTGTTCCCGGCCGCGCGCCGTCACACGCAGCCCCTCCCCCTTGTCCGGGCACTTTGATAGACAGATCATCCGTCCAATCCTGCGGATGATCTGTCTATCTAAGTGCCCGGACAAGGGGGAGGGGCTGCGTGTGACGGCTCGCGGCCGGGAACACACAGCTATTGAAATGAAAGCTGTGATGTTCCCGGCGCTGTGATCAAACAGGCGGCGGAGGCGGCTCTCCTGTGCTATACACCCCCCATGATGGGCCTCACCAGGGGCGGGGGCGGAGCCCCGCCCCCACCCAGGCCACACCCCATTTTCGGCTCCATTATCGGCCGTTTTTCTCTTTCGGCAAATTGCCGAAAAGGGCATTTTGGCCGATATGTTTCGGCAGCCGAAATTTCGGTGCATCACTATTAGTAACACACCCCTAAGACACACTTAACCCCTACACTGCCATCCCCTGGTTAACCCCCCTTCACTGCCAGTGTCATTTACATAGGAATCAGTGCATTTGTATAGCACTGATTGCTGTATAAATGACAATGGTCCCAGAAATGTCCGATGTGTCTGCCATAATGTCACAGTCACAATAAAAATCGCTGATCGCCGCCATTACTAGTAAAAAAAAAAATTATTAATAAAAATGCCATAAAATCCCCTATTTTGTAAACGCTATAAATTATGTGCAAACCAATCAATCTCTTATTGCGATTTTCTTTACCAAAAATATGTAGAAGAATACGTATCGGCCTAAACTGAGGAAAAATAATGTTTTTTTATATATTTTTGGGGAATAATTATTATAGCAAAAAGTAAAAAATAATGCGTTTTTTTTCAAAATTGTTGCTCTATTTTTGTTTATAGCGCAAAAAATAAAAACCGCAGAGGTGATCAAATACCCCAAAAGAAAGCTCTATTTGTGGGGAAAAAAGGACGTCAATTTTGTTTGGGAGCCACGTCGCACGACCGCGCAATTGTCAGTTAAAGCGACGCAGTGCCGAATCACAAAAAGTGGTCTGGTCTTAGGCCAGCAAAATGGTCCGGTCTGAAAGTGGTTAAGAGGATGCATGATCCAAAATAAATTGGTACATAGAGTATATAACACGCCACATAGACTTCAAAAGATAAATCCTGTGTGCTCTCCAGAGTGTTGGCGATGTGGAGCAATTCAGGGGGATTTTACACACATTTTCTGGACTTGCCCATATATAGCTATTTTTTAGGTGAAAGTGGTGGATCTATTGAACTCTATCGCTTCTACTCCTTTACTGGTTTCAATGTCTGTTTGCTTCCTGGGTCTGGTAGAGGCTATCCTCCCTACAGTGTCTGAGCGAGTGTTTGCTAATATAACATTATTCTACGCAAGAAAAGCTATTACGTTGCGTTGGAAGAAACCTTGTCCTCCTGCGCTCCTATACTGGAAACAATTGATAAATAATAATCTCCCATTATATAGAGATACTTATATGAATAGAGGTTGTCCTAGTGAGTACAACAAAGTGTGGGCTAAGTGGCTGGACAACAGTATACAGCATCTAATATGGGTGTTCCCATATAAGGAATACTTGGGGTCACTGGGGATAGAAGGAATTAATGTTTCTTTTCTTTTTTTTTCTATTGTTTTCTGGCCTGGTTTGGTATTTAAATGCATAAATGGGATGGTTTTGATTTAAGCTTTGACAAAACACATAGAAAGGAAGAGACAGAAATGTTGTGTGTGTGTGTATATATATATATATATATATATATTCTTTTTTTTTTTTTGGGGGGGGGGGGAATTAATAGTTGTTATAGTGGAGTAAATTGTAATAATATATTTTAGGTTCAATGTGTATGATGTCTTGTTTTGTTCTGTTTTTTTTGTTTATTAAGAAAATGAATAAAAAGATAAAAAAATAAATAAATATGTGGGGGTGTACAAATTATGTAAATATTGCATTTTTCTAATTTTATTTTTTCACTTTTTTTTTTTACTACAAAGTATTTATTAAAAAAACTAATGAAAAATAAATTTTGCTATAAAGAGCAGAACTGAGCCATTTCCAAAAATGAAAATAGTGCTCTTGGACTAGAGGGTCTTTAGGGAAAAAAAGACCTGGGGATTCAAGTGGTTAACCTGTTCCTTAAAGTGAATCTACAGTGCTTAACCTCTCATTGAAAACTGAAACTAAACATTTAAATGTTCATAACACTTAACCTTTAGGTCGATTTTTCACACCCCTTTCCACCAGCAGATCCACCCATTCAGCAGGGGATCTCTCTGCGGATTCCCACTGAGCGGGCAGATGACAGGTCTGTGCCAGCTACACTGATGCAGAATGGACATAGCCCGCTTGTCCATTTCCATCTGACGGTCATCTGATCTGGTCCACCGAACAGATGGAGAACGGATCCCCATCCGTCTGTTTTTAGTGGACAGGATCAGACTGAATAATGGATGGTCTGATCGAGTCCGCCTGAAAAACTGATTAGTCCGTTAGTGTGAAAGGGGTCTATACCTAACATTCAAAATCACCCCTACCACCTAGCCTAACTTATAAACCAAGCTGTGCTCTACCATGGACAAAGTAATGGACTGCATTTACTTTTCCTGTGCTCCCTCATTTTCATGATCAGCCTTGAGGCCTTCGAAAGAATTCCAGTGACACTGCCTTCACAAAATGCAGTGGTACGTGAACAGCCAATTTTCAGGCCCAATCTCTGTCACCTGTGTGCACTGCCCTGTTAAAGTTGTACCTGAAGGATCTCAAGAGGCCTGGTGGAGGATCTGGACAGCAAAGAAGAGCAGAAAGGTAAGAAAAGCATGGTTGAGTCCTCTTCTGTAAAGTGATCTTGTGACTTTGACCAGTGTGGCTAAGGTACCGGTTCACTTTAAAACCTCTTGAGAGACCTTGTAACCAACTAAAAACAGTGAAGATAAAAACGCTGAAAATCAATTGTTATAAATGATCATTTATATTATTTTTGGTTTTCATAAACCATTTTTATTGACTTGCAATGTGCCCCTGAAATGTATACTCCAAAGCGTATGTTTCCTAGTAGAGCCCGGTGCCTCTTTGCACTTTATAGCTCTATCCTGGGAGTGTCTAAATACACTCTGTGCTGGCCTAGCTCTTATGCCTCTCCCACTCTCCATAAATAACCTTTTATATAGCAGTCAGGGGATGAGTGAAGGGGAATACTCTAAAACAGCCATTCTCTACAAGGGTTTTGTAGAACCCTAGGTTTCCTTCGGAGGTTGTTATGGGCTCCTTGAGCTGTGGCTTATTGACCTCCCACCTGATGGTCTCCGTATAGTTCAGTAAGTCAGTATGAGCCCAATAATCTTTTTAGCTCTCTAAGGATGGAATTCTAAACACCACTGTAAGGGTTGCAATCTTTCAGCAGTGGTTCCCCAAGACCTGAAAAGTATTTAGAAGTTCCTTTGGGGACCTCTGTGCCAAAAACAGTGTTTTTCCAACAGTAATGCCACGTACACACGACCAGACTTTCCGGCAGACTAAGTCCGATAAGTCTTCCCGACGGACTTTCGGCGGAGTTCCGACGGACTTTCCAAACGAATGGATGGACGTTTTGAACATGATGACGTAAACGGAACTAAACAAGGAAGTTCAGTAGCCAGTAGCCAATAGCTGCCCTTGCCTCATATTTGGTCCATTGGACTAGAACACAGACGAACGGTTTTCCCAATTTTAGTCCGTCGGAATTGAGTCCATCAGATAGATTTGAAACATGTTCTATTTCTAGGTCTGTCAGATTTTTTTTTTTTGCAAAAACGATCAGACTAGCCCACACACAATTGAATTGTCCGACGAACTGATCCTGTCAGACCTAGTCTGCCAGAAAGTCTGGTCATGTGTATGCAGCATAAGGTGTTTTTTTTCTGAAATTGTATAAGGGTTGTGATATGCAGTAAGTGTAAATCACATTTCTTGAAATTTCGGTGTTTATGTAAAACTATCAGCTTTAAATGGAAAGTATGATGTATTTTCAGTGTGCGCATATTTTAGGCTGCAACATCTACCTTAAAGTGTATGTACTGTAATGTACTTCTTAAATTAAACGTTTCCCATTCTGCCCTTCCTAGCCTCCTCAATATAATGGCTACGGCCACCCACCATGCCTGCAACTTGGCCAGTATAAGTTTGGTGACGGGCTACCCGAACCTGCCTAATAACATCCCATAGACCTAAATGGAATGCTGCTCCTGCTATATGGCTACACCCTATTCATATCTATGGGGTGTTGCTGTGCAGACTCAAGCAGCCGGCACTAGACTTTTGCTGTCCATAAATTGCCATTTAAAATAATACTTTTTTTTTGTATATTTTTTAAGTTTGATTTTCTTTCATTTTGTTTTGTGTTATTATCTTTTCTTTTGGCTTAAAATACTTCTGTATAATTTTATTTGCAAGGCATTCACAGCATTAGACTTACTTGGTATTGGCTATGCACTGTTGGTATGGCCCCCCCAATTCTTTTTACCGGCAAGATTGCAGATATCATGGGAGGTCACAGCTATCAGAGTAGTTAAATGTGGACCTGCTTGAGGGAGGACCCAGATCTATGTAAATGAGGGGGCTAGGGAGGAGGCCTGGGCAACTTTTGGTTTGAAGATGTATATATAAAGAAAAATACATTTTTAGTGCTATGATAAAGACAAAGAAATAAAATTCTACGAATCACCATATAAATCATTTAAACAAGAAAAACATATTCCTAATGTTAATTATACATAGGAACCAAAACCATGTTTGAAAAAAAATTAAATAAACATTGAAATGTACATATAAGTGAAAAAATATAAGTGAATAATAATCATTAACAGATGATAATCAGAATAAAGTGCTTGTGTTAGATAAGTCCCAAACTATGATGTCCAATGGTGAATTAGTAGAGAGGTCAGTTTTCCAAAAAGCTACTTTCAGAAACAATGCGTGTTCTTCTAACGTACAACACCGCCAACAGCGTGAGAATGGGGGAGGCTTACCAGAGGACTTGGACTTAGTAAGACATACGTCCCCCAAGTCTTATGGGCTTTGTATATGGAATCTATCTGATGGATATGGATATTCCTTGGACTCAGCTTGTACCATTACGTACCACTACGTCAAAATAGGTGAGAAAATCGTTACTGTCCGATGCGAGATAGAATGATACTCTCATACATGGAACCATGGAACCATAGAAACAGAAACCCGACATAGCGTAATATTGTCATTGAGTAAAAAAAAATATATATATATATAAGTATGTATACCTTAACCATATTTTTATATGACTATTGAGAACATAAGATGAGCCATTTTTGGCTTAGGTAAACTAATGATTCATAAGAAATAGAGAATTATGATAGCACAACTAAGAATTTATTTAATGAGTAAATGTGTGTAGGATAGGCTGTTAACATATCCTATACAAATGCCCCATAGGCTGCCATGTTAAAAGCATATGTCGTGCTACATTTATATTCTTTGCTTGTTTAGTTCCCTGACATGCAGGAAAAAATTGTGATTAAAATAAGCTACTTCAAACAATCCAGCATGAGTCAGTACCGCAAGAAAAGTACACACAGGAAATCAAAACTAGTACAAGACACAACTTACTGAACGATATATGTACAATTGGCCGTATAACTAGGTCAAAGGACTTGTTTGTCCAAACAGCTTTCATGTGAAGGCCTCTGTACCTGAGAAAAAGTGGCTGCTGTTTTTTTTAGTACATCCGCAGTTTGAGCTTGGATGGAAGTGTTAAATGTCACTGTTTGTAGGGAAATTTCTATATTATTTATTCTACTGTCAAATAAAAATCCCCACCTGAAAGGGTAAATACACCCTAAATTAAAATACTGTTTATTTAAAGAGAACCAGTCTTGAATGGGCCTAGGCAAGAATCTGGATTCAGTCTTAAAGTAACACTAATGCCCCGTACACACGAGCGGACTTAAGTCCGACAGACTTCCAAAGGAGTTCCGTCGGAGTTCTGCTGGAATTCCGACGGAGTTCTGACAGACTTTTCGGCCGAACGGACTTGGCCACACACAATCACACTAAACTCCGACGGATTTGAACGTGATGACGTACGACCTGACTCGAATAAGGAAGTTCATAGCCAGTAGCCAATAGCTGCCCTAGCGTCGGTTTTAGTCCGTCGGAGTAGCATACACACGAGCGGAGTTTTCGAAGGGGACCGGGTCCGGCGGAGTTCCTTCGGGAAAATTTGAAGCATGTTCCATATTCTAAAGTCCGTCAGACTTTGGTGAATCAAAAGTCCGTTGCAGCCCACACACGATCAGATAGTCTGACGGACTCGGTCCTTCGGACTTTGGATGTTGAAAAGTCCGCTCGTGTGTACGCGGCATAAGGAGGATTTACAAAAAGTTTGTGCCATGAGTTGCGGCGCACACAGACGCGCAACGGCCGTTTTCGTATTCACAAAGCATTTGCGCCTGTAACAGCGCAATTCCCCATTTGCTATTAGCATGGCGGGCGGCCGCGATCTGTGCGCTGCTATAGACCTGGCGCACGGCATCTTCAACTCAGAATTAAAAGAAGCTGGAAGTGCCAATATTATGGAGGTGATATGGGGTGATGTGAGGAAGTATAGATATAACTGTCCAAGTAACAAATATGCCCAAAATAGAACGGAAAAATAACTTTCTCTGAGCAAGCTTGCTGTGCCTGCAAATACACTTGGAACTGCGCTAGGTCAAAAGCGGCATTTGCCCCCATTCAAGTGCTCTGGTTCACTGCGCCGGCAAAATCTTAGTAAATGTCAAGCCACGTAGATTCATTTGCATAAGTTGAGCAGGCGCACCTCTCAACTTTTTTTTGCCCTGGTTCACTTCTATGGTTTTTTTTAAGGCTATTTGCACACAGGTCATGTTAGCATTAAGAAAAAAAAATGAAGAAAAAAAATGCGTGGGGTTCCCCCAAAATTCCATACCAGGCCCTTCAGGTATGGCATTGATTTTAAGGGGAACCCCACGCCAAAAAAAAAATGGCGTGGGGGTCCCCCTCAAAATCCCTACCAGACTCTTCAGGTCTGGCATGGATTTTAACTACTTGACCACTGGGCACTTAAACCCCCTTAATAACCAGACCAATTTTCAGCTTTTGATTCTCTCACATTTTCAATGACAATTACTCAGTCATACAACACTGTAACTATTTGAAATTTTTGTCCTTTTTTCCACACAAACAGAGCTTTCTTTTGGGGGTATTTAATCACCGCTGGGTTTTTTATTTTTTGCGCTATAAAAGAAAAAAGACCGAAAAATTTCTGTAAAAAAATTATTTTTATTCATTTCTGTTATAAAATTTAGCAAATTAGTAATTTTTCTTCATATATTTTGGCCAAAATTTATACCACTACATATCTTTGGTAAAAATAACCCAAATTGGTGTATATTATTTGGTCTTTGTGAAAGTTATAGAGTCCACAAGCTATGGTGCCAATCTCTGAAAATTGATCACACCTGAAGTACTGACGGCCTATCTCATTTCTTGAGACCCTAACAAGCCAGGAAAGTACAAATACCCCCCAAATGACCCTTTTTGGAAAGTAGACATTCCAAGGTATCTAGTAAGAGGCATGGTGAGTTTTTTTAAGTTGTCATTTTCTCCCACAATTCTTTTCAAAATCAAGATTTTCTTTTCTTTTTTTCACAAAATTGTTATATTAGCAGGTTATTTCTCACACACAGTATATGCATACCACAAATTACACCCCAAAACACATTCTACTACTGCTCCTGAGTATGGCGATACCACATGTGTGAGACTTTTACATAGTGTGGCCACATACAAAGGCCCAACATGCAGGGAGCGCCATCAGGCGTTCTTGGAGCATAAATTACACATATCATTTCTTGACTACCTCTTACATTTTTGAAGGCCCTGGAGAACCAGAACAATGGAAACTCCCCAAAATGACCCCATTTTGGAATGAAAACAACCCAATGTATAATCTATGAGGCATATCGAGTCTTTTGAACATGTCCTTTTTTTCTACAAGTTTTTGGAAAATGTGTAAAGAAAATGAAAACGCATTTTTCTTTTTACACAACGTTGTCTATTTACACAATATTTCTAACACATAACATGTACATACCAGAAATTACACCCCAAAATAGATTCTCCTACTCCTCCTGAGTATGGCTATACCACGTGTGAGACTTTTCCACAGCGTGGCCACATACAGAGGCCCAACATGCAGGGAGCGCCATCAGGTGTTCTAGGGACATAAGTTTCAAATCTAATTTGACTACCTATTACACTTTTGTGAGGCACTGTAGTGGCATGGATGAGCATGAATGGGGATGGATGAGCTGTGGATGGCTGAGCATGAATGAGTATGGCTGGGTACAGCTGAGTATAGATGGGATGGCTGGGTATGACTGAGCACGACTGAGTATGGCTGGGTATGACTGAGCATGAATGCTTATGGCTGGGTATGGCTGAGGAAGGCGGGGTATGGCTGAGGAAGGCTGTGTATGGCTGGGTACAGATGGGTATGGCTGAGTAACGCTGGGTATGGCTGAGTACGATTGAGTATGGCTGGGTATGGCTGGCTACGGCTGAGTATGGCTGGCTACGGCTGAGTATGACTGGCTATGGCTAATTATGGATGGGGGTGGATGGGATGGCTGAGCATGGATGGATGAATGGATTAGTATTGTTGAGGATGAATGAGTATGCTGATTATGGATGAGGATGGATGGATGAGTATGCTGAGTATGGATGGGTGAGCATGGATGGATGGATGAGTATGCTGAGTATGGATGGGCGAGCATGGATGGGTATGCAGAGTATGGATGGGTATGCAGAGTATGGATGGATATGGCTGGGTATGCAGACTATGGCTGGGTATGCAGAGTATGGCTGGGTATGCAGGGTATGGCTGGGTGAGCATGGATGGATGGATCGATGGATCTGTCACTGAGCAGCGCTGTGGGCACTACTGAAATAATGACGGTTTGTTTACATGTGATCGCTCCGTCATTTGAAGGAGCAATCACGTGGTAAACGGCCACAATCAGCGGCCGTTCACCTTTCACCGTGATGTTCTCGGGGGCGTGCAAGAGCGGAATTCTGGGAGGAAGTCATAGCCCGTCCTCCCAGAGTTAAGCAACCACCCTGTAGCCATCATTGTGCTATGAGCCGGTTGCTAAGTGGTTAAGGGGCACCCCCCCCAAAAAAGAAATTGACTGGGGGCCCCCCTCAAAATCCATACCAGACCCTTATCCAAGCACGCAACCTGGCAGGCCGCAGGAAAAGAGGAGGGCACGAGAGTGCGCCCCCCCCCCTGAACCGTACTAGGCCACATGCCCTCAACATTGGGAGGATGCTTTGGGGTCCCCCCAAAGCACCTTGTCCCCATGTTGATGAGGACAAGGGCCTTATCAATTGCGCCGGCATATTATGTGTTGCGCTTATGCGTGTGCCGGTTCATACGCTCACCTGATAATTTATCTGGCACACAAATGGAGGTATGCACCGGCGCAGCGCATTCATCTTAGTAAATCATCCCCTAAATGACATCCTGATTCTACAAAAATAATCTGTGCGCATCCACTACTTATTGGCCCTGTAATCACTTATATAGCTTATATAGCGATAGATAGATAGATAGATAGATTGATTATTTGGGCTAAGAGATTTTTGTTTTGTTTCATTGCATTTTTCCCCTTTTAACATTATTTTAGCTCTGCGCATTTTTTAAATTTAATTTTCTGTTCTTGTGGATTCTTAACAGCCTGTGCTGGTTGGCCATTGATTCATTGTTATTGATGTGGGTTGTGCAGTGACATTTTTACATTTTTTTTTCACATTTAGGCTTAGTTGCCCTTTGATCCAGATGACATTGTGTTGAGGTCGTGTTCACTAGGATGTTTACCCATCCAATATATGTAGATCGCAGTGGCACAGAACAGACCCCCTAATATCGTCCACACAAATATTTGTCTACACAGCATAGAAGGCTGACGTTTACTCTATGTCACTACAGGGAAGGCTCTTATAATTGAATAAACTGTCTGGATAATCTATTTTGGTGTGAACTTTATCATGTATTTTCGCTCTGTGCTCAGAGTATAAATTAGTGTAATTGCAGGTAATATTGCAGTTACCAGACACCAGTTTATTTTTGGAGCCATAGGCTTGTCTAATATATCGTGTGTAATTCAAGTGAGTGCTCACACCTATAAAAGAGAATATGAACGTGAATTCACATGTTGGCAGGATCAGGGCTGTAACATACAGTAAACACCTACTGTACAAACATAAATACTAGGAGCAGTACTGTACCATATGCAAAGTACAATTTCATAGCGTTGGATCAGAAATCATCTGTCATTTTTACATCTTTGCAGGCCACCTATTGGTTTATTTTACTTTTTGATTAACCACTTGACATCCACACTATGGCCGAATAACGGCCACAGCGCGGATGTGAATTCCCATATGACGGCCTCCCCTGTGCACACTCCCTGTGATCACCGAGTCACTGAGACTCGGGTGATCACAGATCCGAGTAAGGGGCCGATCTCGGCCCCTTACCATGTGATCAGCTGTCAGCCAATGACAGCTGATCACATGATCAAAACAAAAGCTCGGTGATCATTTTTTTTTCTCCTCGCGCTGACAGCGGCAGAGAAAAAAAAAGCCGATCCCGACTCATCTTAACAGTAGAGGCAATTATGCCTCATTTATACCATCTGAAAGTGCCCACAAATGCCACCTATCAATGTCCACAAGTGCCACCTATCAATGCCCACCAGCGATGCCAATCAGTGCCACCTAGAAGTGCTGCCTATCAGTGTAAACGATCAGTGCCCATCACTGCCACCCATCAGTGCCCATAACTGCTAGCTATTGGTGTCCATCAGTGCCACCTCATCAGCGTACATCAAGGACGGACAAAAATTACCAGTTTTAAAATTTTATAACAAAATAAAATTTTTTTTTTTTTTAAATTCAGTCTTTTTACATTTTTTTAACAAAAAATTAAAATCTCACAGGTGATCAAATACCACCAAAAGAAAGCTCTATTTGGGGGGAAAAAATTCTAAAAAATTTCATTTGGGTACAGTGTTGTAGGGCCGCACAATTGTCATTCAAAATGCATCAGAGCTGAAAGCTGAACATTGGTCTGGATAGGAGGGGGGTTTAAGTGGCCAGTAAGCAAGTGGTTAAAGAAAATGAAAGTCAAATATAACCATCGCCTTAACCCTTAGTATAACAACAACAGATAACAGAGCTGAAAACATTTTAAGAGGAACTTTCCTGGTGCCACTATATTTGAAAGTCCAGTGTGGCCTTTTTGGACTTGGCACAGACCTGCGGCACAATCGGGTACGTGCCAAGTTTTCTGTGCATGCGTAAACATCCAGATATTTGCAGCCTCCAAAATTATGCATGCCTTTTCACATGCGCATGGAAAACCTGCTCTTGGGTTTGAAGGCTGGACAAAGCACATCTGCATATGCTTAGAATTGAGTGTCATTCTCACCTAAGCTGAACTGCAGAACAAACAAGAGAGAGAGAGAAAGAGGGGGCTTGAACAAGGTGCCAATATTTTTTTTTGTTATGTGGGTGAAGGTCAGCTTTAAAGAGAACTTATGATTCAAACTGCAAATAGTCTAAAAGTATTATTTTAGCTTAGACAGAGGCCCTAAGGGCCTGCTTATATCCTACAGTTTGCGATAATACACTGTAACAAGCCTGTTTATTGCACATTTATACAAACACATGGCAACCCATGTACCATAGTGCAGTGTTTGGCTATTTATTTTGAATAGCAGCGCACCCATGTGTTTTTAATATTGAAAAAATATATAATCAGCGCAATATTCAATATAATAATGTGAAATAAATATATAAATTAACTAATCAATGTAATTAGCCTACTAACAGGCTTAACGTAATTGCTGTCCACACCACTTACAGCCGACTTCAGGTCGCCCCAAGCCGAGCTGTTGAGAAAATCAATGTTAGTTAATGGAGCCGTCTTAATGTACACTACAGCAGTCGCTCCGACTTCAAAAAAGGTTTATGTACTACTTTAATCCAACTTCTAGGGGACTTGTACCCATTGATTACAATGGAAGTCGCCTCCAAGTCAGATCTCCATCTATATTGAAGCGACAATGTCGCCTCTCTCACAGAATAATCAGCTCTCGAGGGGGAACTCCACGCCACATTTTAAATAAAAAACCGGCATGGGTTCCCCCTCCAGGAGCATACCAGGCCCTTAGGTCTGGTATGGATTTTAAGCGAGCGAGCCCCCCCCCCCTCCTGAAACATACCAGGTTGCATGCCCTCAACTTGGGGGGGGGGTGGGTGCTTTGGGGAAGGACGACGCCAGAGAGCGTCCGGACAATCGGAGAAGAGGCCGAACAGCGGAGAAGTCAGAAGAAGACCCCCGAAGTCAGAAGAAGACCCCCGGAGCTGAAATTACTTTAAAAATCTGTGTTGTGTATTTTTTTATTTCCAATAATTTTTATTAAATTGAGACGGTGGCAATACATTTACAATTTGTACAACAGGTTACAATCACAATCACCATTTAAGGCCGAACGCTTATTGGGTTCTTAATTATTGTTATTATGCGAATGGTAACATATTCATACAAAAATTTGCATCAATATATTTAACGCATAGTAAAGAATCCATAAAATAAAAGAAAGGAAAGAGAAACATTAACAAATTGTTAACATTAACAGTCAACAGTTCAATTTGTCCTTTAAAGGCCAAAGCTTCACATTTCTAATCATTTAAGCTCTATACGTTTTTGTTCTTGTACCAGGTATTCCATGGATCCCAAAGTTTATGCACCTTTATGCAATTCCCTGTTTACCCCATACTCATTCAAATAAGGTGGGGAGCCAGGATCTGGGGGCATCCCGGATTCCGCTAAGCCCCCCGCCCGCAGACCCCGACAACCAATGGCCAGGGTTGTCGGGGAGAGGCCCTTGTCCTCATCAACATGGAGACAAGGTGCAGGGCGCCCCCCCTTCCCCAAAGCACCCACAAAGACTGGTAAAATTGATATAATATAATAAAGACATAAATATATATAAATAAATAAATAAATATATATATATATATATATATATATATATATATATATATATATATATATATATTATATTTTACCAGTCTTTGTTGATTATCAAGTACCGGTATAGTCCAATCTATGACACTGTTGGCTGGAATTGCCTGAGGGCTAGCTTGAGCGGCTGCCCTGGCACTTCTATACCAATCAATTCTCTCACATTGCTAACCTAAAGAGTAAGATTCAAGCACAGTAACTTGTCTATCTGCTGCATATATAATTATAATAATTTAAAACTGAAGTGTGTGTGGAATCGCCATGTCTTCTTGCATTTTTGTGACTGTGTCTGCTTATTTGTTTTGAGGGGAATATTGTTGTTTTTCTGCACTTACCTTATGTAAACCCAATAAAAAAAAAAATAAGACTGAATATTCAGAATGCTTCATAAGCCCAATCATGACTAGTGCCCATTAATGCTAAATATTTGCACCATTCAGAGACATGATTGGATGTACTGTATGTGATTAATTGTCCATTTACAGCTCAGTGGTTAGTTAACCCATGCACACGAGGACAGCCCATTCATTTGAATGAACTGCATAATGCACAAAAGGGCACAGAAAAAGGTGCATCCTCCATTATTAGCAACACAGTCCACCATTCCACTGTTGGCTGGAATTGCCTCAGGGCTAGCGTGAGCAGCTGCCCTGGCACTTCTATACCAACCAATTCTCTCACATTATGAACTCTGGATGATGGTACTTATACTTTATTTAATTTACATGAACCGGAGGCTATACTCACATATTGTTCTTTAGGTTAGCAATCAGGAGTCAAGGGTTACTTGAAGTCTGACAGGTGTCGCTCTGTCAAATTTCCTGATGCAGCTCTTTGCTTGCCTTTATCTGGCCCTTGGGGCACTATTCCTCCCAATGATATCAGGTTCTATTCCTCCTACCGACATCAACAATGAGACTCCAATCCTTGCTGACAATGAAGCATTATTCCTCCTGCTGACATCTATGATGGGGCAATATTACTCCCACCTATACGAACAATGGGGCACCATTCCTCCAACTGCCAGAAATGATGTGGCACTATCCCTCATGACCATGGATATTATGTAATTGTTTTACTCCCATTGACCCCCCAGCCTGAGGAATTGTTTTCTCCAACTGAAGGAGAGTAAGCTGAAGCTGTGTTTAGAAAGTTTGGGTCTCCTCTGAGAGAAGTTTGAGTCTCTCCCTTGTGAGATTTGGGGGGGGGGGGTCTGGGTCTAAGACCTGGGGTGTGCAGGAAAACTGTATTGTGGCCTATTACCCTTTTTTTTTTTTGTTTTCCCATTTTCCCTCCCAAGGATGTATGGCTAGGTAGGTGCTGCTTTCTTACCCCTGACTTCCTCTAATTCTCATTTTCTAGGCAATATTTGACTACTTAGCTACAAGCATCTTGTTTGAGTTCAGTTTACGTGTATTATGTTATAAGAGAGAAAAGGAGGGAGACGCATCTAAGTGTAGTAATAAAAGACTTCTTAATAGTGCAATAATAAAAGCACTTACAGGACAGAAGACATCACAGGCCTATCTTTCAAGAGGAAAGTCCTCATCAAGGGGTTGCCAGCAAACAGGGTTGCCAGCAAACAGGTTTCTCAATGCTTGGCGGTGTTGGAGTCAGCACAGGACACTGTATCCAAGGCAGGAAGTGAAGGGGATCCTGGCCTGGACCGCACAGAAGGAAATGACGTCACCCAGGGCGGACCTCGATGTGGGGAGGACAAAGGGATAGGCTACGTGCTCGGAGCTCACAGCTCCTTCTACTGGCCTCTAGAGACCAGTAGAAGGAGCTGTGAGCTACAAGCGCGTATTACATAGGCTATGTCATTGTTATGAGCTGGGTAATTCTTCTTTTTATTGTATTATGTTATAACCTTGGGAACCTCAGAGTATTTAAAATATAGATAATGTTCAGGTTGTGACCGTATTTTCTCTGGACTGTAACAAAACTTCATTGTCAGACAGGGATGTCATGGTGACACATATAATGTGTATCCATTATTCCTAAATATAGTATTGTTACTATATTTAGCTATATTTAACTATATTGTTAAATAGATTTAAACAGTATAGTACTATTACGTTGACTGGAATTTTGAGGGTCTGATGATCAAAAAAATATCACACAGAAGTTTCCGGTTCTTATATAAACTCAGTTATGAGTGGTTCTCTTTAAACTTTAGCAATATACCCTTGAGATAAAGAAGTAACATAATAAGGATTTTAAAAGTGATCTCTTGTATTGTAGTTAAAAACTTGAACCTTGATGCAGCTTACGGTACATGTTTTTGTAGATGCTTCAAATAACTGACATAGTTTCCTTGACACAAACTAAGGCCTGTTTTGGATGATTTGTGTACCGCTACTGAACTATCCAGTGAACTACTGAACCACTATTGCTTCTGTGATCCAGATGTGAGGGAGCAGTTGTTGATAAACAGTTCAGTTTCTGTGATATATACAAACCCCCTAAAGAAACAAATGTTTGGGATCATTCTTTCATTTAATCATTCAGAACAAAGCACACCAATGATTTGTACATGGTATAAAGACCAAACATCATTTTTTTTTATCAGATTAGAAGAGTGAGAACAATGAAAGCTTACTGTTAGTTGGTTGCTATGGATTTCTTCAGCATGTTGAGTGTCATTGTACTCTTTAGCTTGAGGCCATGTGCATGGACTCTTTCACTTCGTTTGGTACCAAAACTGTGCTTATAGACAGCAGATACTGCGTAGTGACAGGCAGGACAAAGTGTGAGGATCTGGAAGCATCAGTGTTATGGGTAAGTGTATAGTATGATCATGTGCTGGGGAAGAGGAGCTGGTAGAAAATAGAGCTGGTAGAAAATGTTAAGTGCACAAAAACTACTCTAATGCCGCGTACACACGACAGGACTTAAGTAGGGCAGACTTTCGACGGAGTTCTGACAGAGTTCTGACGGACTTTCCGCATGATCGGACTTGGCCACACACAATCACACCAAAGTCCGACGGATTCAAACGTGGTGACGTATGACTGGACTAGAATAAGGAAGTTCATAGCCAGTAGCCAATAGCTGCCCTAGTGTCGGTTTTAGTCCGTCAGACTAGCACACACACGAGCGGATTTCTGGGTCTGGCAGAGTTCTGTCGGAAAAATTTGAAACATGTTCCATTTCTAAAGTCTGTCAGACTTTTGCAAATCAAAAGTCCGCTGCAGCCCACACACGTTCGAATAGTCTGCCGGAATCATTCCGTCAGACTTTTGATGTTGAAAAGTCTGGTCGTGTGTACGGGGCATTACTTACTACTCTACTGTGCATTCTTGAATGTTTTTAAGGGTTCATTTTAGGATGGGGTATTGTGCTGTCATTGCAATAAACCTTGGCTTTTGTCTTCGATGTGTGGCCGACAGTGAAGAAAGAGTGGACTCCAGGGACTTGGCTTATTGCAGGGAATTGAAGAAGATACTGGCTGGCCTGTAAACAGAGAAAGAGGTTGGGTTCATCTGCACTAAAAGTGCCTTTATTCTTTAAAGAGATTCAGAGCAAAGTGGCTAATCCTTTTGAAAGCTCACTCTACCCCCCCCCCCCCACCACCAAAAGAAAAACAACTTAGATCCACCATCACCTTGTAGGCAGGTGCAGTCTATTTTCTTTGCTGCAGGTGGTGCTTATCCACAGCGGAAATGCAGGTGGAGGAGGAATCAAGAGGAATCTAGTTCCTGTCTCTGTCACAGAGAAGCAGCATCTGCCTGGATGCTGGCACCCCATGTGACTTTAGTGGCCATCTTGGTCAGCCAAAGTCTATTGAAGACCCTGGCTCTCGGGTTTGGCACACATCTTTCAAGTAGCTAGAGCAGTGATTCTCAACCAGGGTTCCATGGAACCTTAAGCCGCGTACACACGATCAGACTGTATGGCGGACTTAGCTCGGCAGACAAAGTGCCGGACTTTGAAGCGGAGGTCCGCTGGACTTTCCGAATGGGCGGATCTGCCCACACACAACCGGACTTTTCCGGCGGATTAGGTCCGCTGGACTATGGCGGGAGTCCGCCGTACTTTTGAAATGAACGGACTTGCCCACACACGGAGGAAAGTCCGTTCATTTTGAACGCGGCTCCAGGTAGCCGGGACTAGCGCAAGAGGTCAATGTTTGATTGACACGTATCTGGCCCCGTCACCTGGTATGGACTTAAAGGGGAAGCCCTACGCTGAAAAAACTGCGTGGGGGTCCCCCCCAAGGTCCATTTAAGACCCTTATCCAAGCACGCAAACTGGCCGGTCAGGAAAGGGGGTGGAGACGAGCAAGCGCCCCCTCCTGAGCTGTACCAGGCCGCGTGCCCTCAACATGGGGGGTGCTTTGGGGAAGGGAAGCCCTGCAGCCCCCCCACCCCAAAGCACCTTTTCCCCATGTTGATGAGGACAAGGGCCTCTTCCCAACAACCCTGCCCGTTGGTTGTTGGGGTCTGCGGGCAGGGGCTTATCGGAATCCGGGAGCCCCCTTTAATAAGGGGGCCCCCAGATACCAGCCCCCCAGCCTATGTGAATGAGTATGGGGTAAAATGTACCCCTACCCATTCACCTGGTGAAAAAAATGTCAAAAAAAACACACAAGGGTTTAAAATAATTTATTGCACAGCTCCGGGGGTCTTCTTCCATCTTGGAGGGTCTTCTCGCCGGACTCCTCCGTTATCTCCTGCTAGCTCTTTTACTAGAGGAGGAGCCCGGCTTTCTTTTTCGTCGCCGCGGGGGGGTGTCTTCTACCGACTTCGGGGGTCTTGTCCCTCTCTTCGGGGGTCTTTTCCCCCTCTTCGGTTCTTCTTGCCAGGCCTCCACTTTCTTCCTTTAGCTCTTTTACTAGCGGTGGCCCGGTCTTCTGTCACCGCCGCCTCTTCTTCTGACTTCGGGGGTCTTGTCCCCCTCTTCGGTTCTTCTTGCCGGGCCTCCGCTCCTTCTTCCAGCTCTTTTACTAGCGGTGGCCCGGTCTTCTGTCTCCGCCGCTGTCGCCGCTTTCTTCTCTTCTTCTCTTCTCTTCTTCTCTTCTTCTTCCTTGAGATGTTGACTCGACACTCTCTCTGGCCACAATGACAGTGACGTGTTGTGCGGCAACTTATATAGGCACAATGGGCCGGGTCACCGGGTGATGTCCCCGCCCATTATGATGTCACAGTCCCAGCATCCTGGATTCCAATAAGCCCCCCGCCTGCAGACCCCGACAACCAACGGGCAGGGTTGTCGGGAAGAGGCCCTTGTCCTCATCAACATGGGGACAAGGTGCTTTGGGGTGGGGGAGCACCCCCCCATGTTGAGGGCACACGGCCTGGTACGGCTCAGGAGGGGGGGGGGGGGGGCGCTTGCTCGTCCCCACCCCCTTTCCTGACCGGCCTGGTTGTGTGCTCGGATAAGGGTCTTATAGGGACCTTGGGGGGACCCCCACGCAATTTTTTCGGCGTAGGGCTTCCCCTTTAAGTCCATACCAGGTGAAGGGGCCAGCGACATGTCAATCTCGCTGCCGAAGGCAGTGACATTGACCTCCTGCGCTAGTCCCTTCTATCTGGAGCCGCGTTCAAAATGAACAGATTTTTCTGTGTGCGGGAAAGTCCGTTCATTTCAAAAGTCCGGCAGACTAGCACACACATGGCCGGATTGTCCGCCGGACAATTTTTGAGTCAAAACTACTTTCTAAGTCCGCCGGACTTTTGGGGGAAAAAAAAGTCCACCAGAGCCTATCTGCTGGATAGTTTCATCGTGTGTACGCTGCATTAGAGTTCCTCCAAAGGTTGCTAGGGCTTATTTCAGCATTGGGCCATTTCTGCCTCTCGGATAAGTTTCCACTGACACCATTGATCTTTTTTTAGCTATCTGTATGGAGGTAATTCTTCCCAATGACCACAAGTGTAAGGACCATTCTTCCCACTGTCCATCACACTAATGTATTATGAGTTGTAGATTTCAAATTTTTAGCAGGGGTTCCCTGAGACTGGAGAACTATTTCAAGGGTTCCTCTGTGCTGAAAAGGTTGAGAAAGACTGAGCTAGAGTAAGGACAGGTCTGTCTGTCAGCGACAGTGCTTAGCATCAGGTTTGGGAGGAGTAAGAAAAGTGCAGGGATATGCCACCCTTCCTGGAAACCTCCCCATTTGGGTACAGACCAGCCAGGCTGCAGCCCCCTCCTCGAGACAAATGCTGTCGGCTTCCCTGAGACTGCCATCTTCTGTCACATCTCTGCCAGAACTGTTTTGTATTGCTGCATTTTCAGTACAATACATTCTTGTTATTGCACCTCGACTTTTATGTTTTCTGCCTGTCGCACCACACAGCATCTACCCATAACCTCACTTCCCACTTTGGTTCTCACATCAAAGTCCAATTCCTGTATAAACTCAATGTCAGATAGTGTCAGAGCTTACACAGGTTTGATTATGTTGTCTTCCTACTCATGTGACAATATTTGGGCCTGCCTGATTGGATGCTCAGGCTCAAGCATTCAGAAGGCCACATGATGCCCTATACCCAAGAGCTTTGGTAAAGCAACAAAAAGGCAGGGTAGCATGGCATAGTATAAGTAGGTCAGTCTTCTTCAATGAAAAATCTTACTAGTCCTGGAAAAATTTAATTTGGAATCTTGAAACTGAACCTTACAGTTCTGTTGATAGTACAGTGATCACTAATATCTTTACACCCACGCAACAGACACCTTACAAATGATGATATTACAAGTGATAAAATAATCAATGACAATGAGGTAAACCAATTACAAAAAAATTATTATAACTTTCTATTAAAACAAAAAGAGCAGCTGTGGCTTGAAGGTCCAAAATGTATAAACCAAATATTCCCTAGGGCAGGGATATGCAATAAGCGGACCTCCAGCTGTTGCAAAACTACAAGTCCCACCATGCCTCTGCCTCTGAGTGTCAAGCTTGTGACTGTCAGAGTCTTGCTATGCCTCATGGGAATTGTAGTTCTGCAACAGCTGGAGGTCCGCTAATTGCATAGCCCTGCCCTAGGGGATATGTGACCGCACTTCTTTAACCTTAAACAATGTCCTTAACGTGCAATCAAATTCACTTGCAATATAAAGTGTGTAATACTGTAGATAGTCCAACCATGTGATTATGTAAAGTGAAAACAGTAAGGGCTCTTCCTCTGCATCCACATTATACACATCACACTCACCAAGACCTGTTGACCTCTTTGTTACAAGACATCAAGGAACATTTAAAAAATAATAGCCTTTCCTCCTCGAATGGTAGATGGTCGTCAGGCCCTTTCCAAGTTGTCTCCTGGGTACTTGTATAGATATTTAAAGTGCCTCTGTGCCTTGTCTTCTCTGGTTGGAGGATACTGCATGACTGCTAGTGCTAAAGCAAGCAGCCTGTCACTGTCTGCTATTGTTCTAAGAAAGGGAAAATATACCCGGAACAAGGGATTTGTTCAATACCTGGACTAAGACCTTCCTCTTCCAGAGTGCTTCAGCTTGCTTCCAACTCTGCAGATCCAGCTTCAAGCCCTATCATGCTTTGTGGGGTCTGCTCTACCATGATCCTGCTGTTGACCTTGCAGTTCTCAGTACTACAAGGGTCTTAAGGGCACAGAGGCATTTTAAAGGCATAGTGTAGTGTAGGGCTAGCTCAAGAGTTTTAAATAACGCACATGGCACACCCATCCCTAGAGGTGATTTATTTTTACATAGCAAATCTTTTTTTTTTTCCCCCAGAGTTCAGCTTTAAATGTACTTTCTCTTTTGCCATTTTCATAAATAAGGTCCAATAAGGATGAATTATTGACCATTACTGCTGTTTCTAAATGATCCCTTTTTAGTAGATCTCTTGATAGTCTCTATGACATTTTAAATATAAAGCCCTGTGCCGTTTTACCATCAATCAGGACTGAGTAGCTCAAGAGAAGTCTTTAATTGGTGGTTTAACTCCCTTGAACACGTGGGAGGTGATCCTAATCCCAAATCTCATTCTCAACATGAGCTGCGACTACAAAGTGGTTCAAGTTGTCCTTTCATATCCTTCTTTGTTTTCTACGTGGATACTATGTTGTGTTGCACTGAAGGGGTATAGTCCAAAGAGTTAGGATTTCATTTGAACTCCCCCAGGCTGTGGGAGGTCCAGTGTCAATTTCAACTTGCATTAAACCTGCTGTCTATTCATGGGCCTTTACTGAGGTGAATTAAATCCTTAGACATGTATACCAACAGCTGAAAGTATTGCCTTACACTTCATAGTGTAATATCTTCACTAACAATTTCCTATTTAGAAGTGGATGTAGTACGGACTACGCTTGCTGTTTCATGGTCCCCCTGGATAAGCCTACTCAGCCAGGAGTTACACAATTCAATTTGGACTAGCATCCGGTGATGTAATCAAAGCTATTTCTATTTTAAGGAGCAAAATTTTAGAGGTATTCAAGTGTGAAGGACCAAAATATTTCACAGTTTTTATTGTGTGTGTGATTTTTTTTACATACCTCAGATCCCTCTTCACCTTAAACAGTCTTCTATGGAACTTTCTAGATGTCCTTTTACGTTTTTTATTCATTTTCATTCCTTAAAGAACAAGTCTTTGAAGAAAATAGATCTTGGAAAAGTGCCATCAATAGTAGACCTGACCTTTCCCTGTGTTACATCAGCATAGCACAGTCTTCTGTAGTCTCTGTCTGCGATATAACATAATATGTTACTAACCAACTGTGGGCTTCAGTTGTAAAAACGTTACTTTTATGAATTATGTATGTTTAAAGGGAATTTCCACTTATTTGTATCACTTAAATGTTTTACCCAGGAAAAATAGGCATAATAATAATGCAGTCATTCGAGGCCAGTGATTGGTTAGATGCAAAGGAATAAAGAAAAGATCTGCATGTCTCTACCAACAAATTGTTAATGGTAAATTATAATGGTTTTTAATATTTTTTTCATTTTTACAAAGCTTATAGGCTTATACATTGCTGCCCCATATCATGTTTACTTCTTTTTATTAAATCTTTGGTTTTAAAATAATCCATTTTATTATGTTTTCAGGACACTTACTTGGAAAAGCATAATGTGGCTTTCTACAAGACCAACACTACATGCTTTTTAATAAGCTTGCAGAATTAAAGTGATTGTAAGTGCTTCTAATTTAAAATAACAAACAGGTTTATACTTACTTGCTGTGCGCAATGGAATTGAACAGAGTGGCACCAAACCTCCTCTTCTCAGGTCCCCTCTCAGGCTAATGTCCCCATAGGAAGCTGCTTTCTATGGGGGCACTCGCGCAGGCTCGTTCGCAAGCCTTGCTGTCTCCCTCTATAGACACAGACAGCGGACTCGGGCCCCTGCCCCCCGCTCTGTGCTCACTGGATTTGATTGTCCCAGCAAAGCCTGTAAGACCAAGAAGTAAGGGTTGGGAAGAGCTGCAGATGGGTGCAGCGCTGGATAAAATAAGGGCTCAGGTAAGAAAAAGATGGAGTGAGGGTGGTTGCTGCCCAAACAATTTTCACCTTAATGCAAGGACTCCATTAAGGTAAAAAATGTTTTAGGCTTTATAAACACTTTAAACCCCATCAGGGTTTACTTCCTCTTTCATTCTCTGCAAAGGTAAAGCATAATGGACTGCTATGCATCGCATAGTAGTCCATTATGTGTCACTTACCTGACACAGGAGCCAGCGATGTCACCGCTGTCCCCTGTAGTCCGGCGTATCCATCTTCTCGGTGGGTCTTGCCGCTCCGTCGCTGTCATTCGACGAAGCTGCGTGACGTCACTCCCGCGCATGCGCACGGGAGCCGCCACGCGCGGCATATCACCGTTGACGGGTGCCGCGCTTAGTGCGCCGTAGACAGCGGTGCCTGTCTTTCGGCAAATATCTCCTAAACCGTGTAGGTTTAGGAGATATTTCTTGGACCTACAGGTAAGCCTTAATCTAGGCTTACCTGTAGGTCAAAGTGTGTTGTAAGGGTTTACAACCACTTTAAAGTAGTATTAAACCCAAAAGCAAACATTTATTATACTGCAGCTTACCAACTCTCATGCCGCGTACACACGACCGGACTTTCCGGCAGACTAGGTCCGACGGTCTTCCCGTCAGACTTTCGGCAGAGTTCCGACTGACTTTCCGGATGAACGGACTTGGCCACACACGAACGGACTAAGTCCGTTTGAAAGTCCGTTTATTTTGAACGTGATGAGGTAAATGGGACAAAACAAGGAAGTTCAATAGCCAGTAGCCAATAGCTGCCCTTGTGTCATATTTGGTCTGTCAGACTAGCACACAGTTGAACGTTTTTTCAGATTTTTAGTCCGTCGAAATTGAGTCCGTTGGGTAGATTTGAAACATGTTCTATTTCTAGGTCCATCTGATTTTTTCTTTGAACTAGCCCACACACGATCGGATTGTCTGATGGACTGATCCTGTCGGACCTAGTCTGCTGGAAAGTCCGTTTGTGTGTACGTGGCATTAGATGTGATGGCTGCATTAGTTTCCTTTTTTATGCTTTGTTTCCTTTATTTTTACCTGGTGTTTCACCAGTGTCTGTTGTTTTTCAAGCTGTCCTGCAAATGTTAGAATGTTGAAACAAACCATTTATCATTGACAGGGGCACTTACAATGATCAGCTTTTATTTATTCATGTAAAACCTCTATCTCAAAAGAAAAAAATGTTTGCTGTAACTGCTTATAAAGCATTAGCTGGAGTTCAGCTTCAATTTGCTAGTGTATCTAAATCTACTAGTACATCTAACACTTTCCTCACCCCAGGCTGGCAATGCTGCTGTCCAAACGTGCTGCTGTGCTCCTTCCTCCAGATTATAGGCACTCCAATACAGGACATGTTACTGGGCAGACAACTAGGTGAAAACAAAGGGAAAGAAGCCTTAAAGAAGTAAACTCCCCTATCGTTTTCAGCCAAGGAAGCTGCCATCTTTGCCTGTTTAATCTTCAACTGGTGCTGCACATGTGATTCGTTATGACACCAGCCATTGGATGGTTTGCTAGTTTGGCTGAGAGCACAGCCAATGTGCAGTTAGCATTCCTGGCATGCCTTTTTTTTAACTGTTTAAATCAATCAGTTTACTTCCACTTTAAAAAGAATAACTATTGCAGACGCCACATCTAATGATTGTTAAGCTGTTATATATTTAATTTCTGGTTTAATATCATTTTAATTTGTAAATAATTTAGTGTATCAGATAGGGGAGAAGGATAGTGTCTGCTAGGCAGCTCTAGAGCAACAACTCCAAAGATGCTTATGTTATTGGTACACTGGGTAAAGAAATGAATCGCCCCTGTTAGAAAAGTTTTAAATGTTTATTGTGTGACTATTAGAAAAACAATAGTCCTGAGACTGATTTGTTAAAAAGCTTACTTCTGAGCACATTATTGTATTAACTCATTGTACTGTTTTGTCCTAATTAACTCCATAGTAAGTAGGATGATTAGATTTAACTAAATATGATAGCCTAAGAATGCACAGGGAACATGTATAGCTTATAAAGTGCAAGCCTGTGCCATGACACGTTATTTATGTTCTTTCAGCCAATAGAAGCACGGAGATGTTATTCTTGTGGGATATGTGAGGGCGGAACACTTTCTTTTGTTGAGACTTTTTCTTCAGCTTTCGTCCTGTAAGCATGTCTCCCTGTTGTGGGCCACATCAGAAATAAATTTTCCTGCTTCTCAGAACACCTGATGTTTTTTTACTGATCACAAGGGAATTTCCTAACATTTTTGGTCTTTCGAGCCGGGAGCAACACGCTGGTTTTCAGATCAGACGGCCCGACAACACTTCGGTGAGTATTGGACTTTGAAGCTCACCGAACCTTACAAGTCCCCCCAATCAATGTTATTTGGTGAAAAAGGGGCGGGGCCATAGATCTGAATTCCACTGTCTGTTTCCGAACCTTGTGTGATCCAGTCCAGGTGTTTGAGAGGTAAGATAATTTAAATTATTCTTAATTCTTTCTGAGTCTTTTCTTCTCTTTCTCTTGCTTCTGGTTTAATGTGTTGTAATTGCCGACATTGGTATTGATCGTATAATATCTAGATGATCCAGTGCTCGTAGACAGAGACACTTGGGGACGTTGTCTAAGGTAAAAAATTACGTCGCCCGCTGTCCGGACAGATAACAAAAAGATTTGAGGTATACCGAATGTCAGAGGTTAATTGCCTGACTATTTTAAGCGCTGTTTAGTTAAGTGATCTACAGAGATCGCAAGGCTAATTTTCTTCTGTGTGTGTTTACTTTATCTTTGTTCTGATGTTTTTTCTCTTGTATTGACATGGTTTTTGTGCTGGTATTTCTCAGCAGATAAGAAGGCAAATTCACTGAACTCTCTCCCCCTCCCCCTCCCCCTCCCCTCATGGAAGGATTTCTCCTGATCCTGCAAGACCGTTGTAAAAGTTAACCCTTGATTAGCTATGACAATACAGAAGGGTTATATTGTATATATTGAAACTTAGCATAAAAGAAAAAGAAGGTAGATGGCATTTTGGAGTAAATAGAATGAATGTTGTAGAATTATCAGGTGGCTTGATGAATGTGAAAAGAAATGAAAAAAAAAAAAAAAGGCTGAGGATGTTTTCATTGCTATGAAGCTGTTTCTCAGAAACAAGAAAATGCAGATTGCCTGACAGAGGTTAATTTGTGCATCTGTGAAAATATTAGGACTTTTGGTGGGAAAAAGAGTTTGAAAAATAGTCTTAAAGTAAATATTTATATTGGATTGGAGTTATTTTTAGAATTCATAGACTTTCAACTGTGAAGTGTTAATGATGCAATGCTGTTTATATTTGGGTACATTTATAAGTCAAAAGGCTAAGTTCTGAATCAGAATACTAAAAAAATTAAAAAGAAAGAAAGTTCTATTTTGGGGTCCTGTGGATAAGCTTAAAATATCAGGACCCAAAGTTCAAAAAAGGTATGGGTTAAAAATGGCGGAATATTGGCTTCAGCATGCTAGAATTAGGGTAGAAGGAAGAACAAAGGAAAAATGCCAAGCCCAATTGCCCCTAGTGGACAAAGAGGATGATCTCATCTGCTGTACCCAGAGACCACCTCCCTATGGTGGTCCTCCCCCTCAGGTGCAAGTAACTGCCCAGAGTAACACCTTCCCTGTGACATCCACCCCTGTCAAAGGAACCGCCTCTGAACAAAACCCCAATTCCACTTCCTCAATCTCTCCAGACAGTAGTTCAGTCCTGGAGATGAACAGATCGATCCTTGAAACATTAACTGACGCCATAACTCATGCACAGGGACGGGGGGGGATCCATTGCCTCCAGAAAGCCCAGACTTAGGAAACAGGTTGACTGCCCTACTGAACAGATGCCAGCTTAGATGGGTACAACAGACTGATTGGAAAAAAAAAAAATATATGACAGTACAAGAAGACAAAGAATGTGTCAGTGACTACCTAAATAAATTACGAGAGATTTTTAGAGTGTTCTCCGGGCTCCCCGAAGCTGAAGATGTGAATAGTGCATATTAGCAACAGCTAAAGATTGCTTTTTTAAATGGATTGAAACAGGATCATAAGGATTACATTGTTTAAAACATGGTTACTTACCGAACTGTATCAGTTTTAGATGTTTTACAATATGCTAAGCATTCTGAGAAGTATTTGAAAGCGAAAGCAAAAAAGAATGTGAAATTAAAGGTTCTTATGCAAGGTGATGAAAGGGAGGAGGATGCAGAAGAGTACACTGCTGAGGCAGAACTAGAGGGGTCTCATAGAGGAAGGATTACTCTACAGAAATAAACAGTGCAACGAGAGTACTTCCACCCTGTGTACAAGCACTGGTAGCATCAGCGGTGTAGTGGTTAGCACTCTCGCCTAGCAGTGAAGGGGGTCACTGGTTTCGAATCCCAATCATGACGCTGCCTGCCTGGAGTTTGCATGTACTCCCTGTGCCTGTGTGGATTTCCTCCGGGTGCTCTGGTTTCCTCCCGCACTCCGGGGACATGCAGGTGGGTTGATTGGCTTCTGTTCCGGTTTGGCCCTGGTATATGAATGGGGACGTTGGATCCTTGGGGGTGGAGAACGATGTGGGTGTACAGGGGTAGAGGCTAGACACTCACTCAGGCTGAACCGGATGGACTGGTGTCTTTATTCAACTTTACTAACTGAAAAGGTACCACATGCAGTGTTTGTTATCCTGTTACAGCAAAAGATATCACATTTGAGCCCAGCACGACACCTTTCCTGTATGACAATACTTTTAACACAACCTCACTTAACAATACAGAGGTGTACTACATTAAACCCATCCACGCTACTACTACTTCCTACTGACGGGTATAAATATGACTGCACTGTTGCCATCGCTGAAAAGGTACTGCCACGAAGTGATCTGAAAGATGTACCGTTATCTAACCCTGACATGATACTTTTTGTTGATGGTTCTAGTAAGAAAAATCCAGATGGCACAAATGCAAAAGGATATGCAGTAGTGACACAGGATGAGATTTTGGAAGCGGGGCCACTACCAAAACATTATTCAGCACAAGTTGCAGAACTTGTAGCACTGACAAGAGCATGTATACTGTCAGAAGGAAATCTGTAACCACATACACTGACAGTCAATATGCCTTTTCAACAGTGCATGTTTTTGCACAACAATGGAAAAACAGGGGGATGGTCACCTCCAGTGGTAAACCAATTTCACATACAGTTACCAAAAAAGCTTGCAATCTGTAAATGTCAAGCACACACAATATACGGACCCCATCTCAAAGGGAAATAAAAGGGCAGATGAAGCTGCACATAAAATAATGACGAGAAATCATAGTGATAGATCATACAGTCCTTACTGATATGCAGCAAAATGCCCCCCCTGGGGAAAACAATATTGGAAAACAAAGGGTTACACAATAATTGATGATATTTACACATCACCTGAAGGGAAACCGGTATTACCAAAATCTTTATTTAGGTATGCAGCAGTATTGACACATGGAGTAACGCATGTGTCAAACAGGGGGATGACTGAGATGTTAAATAAAGTATGTACAGCCTATGGATTCACAAATTATTAAAAAAAAAAAAAAAAACTTTTTGCTCTCAATGTCTTATATGTGCAAGACACAATGCTCAGGGAGGTATAAGACCACTGAAAGGGAAGTTCCCTACACCACAATATCCATTCCAACACATTTGCATGGATTTTATTGAATTAGACAAATGTGAAAGGAAGAAATATTGTTTGGTACCCAGGCACCCTGACCAAATGGGAGGAGATATTCCCGACAGGAAGTGCAGATGCACAGACTGTAGCCAAAGCATTGCAAAAAGAAAAGATAAGATTGCGCTATGGACAAATTTACCTGTTTGCTAGACAAGTTTAAATAAGTTTAAATGTTAAAAAGACTACAATAAAGTGAACTGTGAAGGGTTAAAGCTGCCTGTGCTTGAAACCTATCCCTCAAGATGGGAATAGATTAGAAATCTGAAAAGTAAATTAAGCTTTGGCGCTAAAACCTAAATGGTGTACTAAAAATGCTAATACTCTGCAAATTACATAAAATGAAGCCCAATGTGGGAATTTAACCAATACACTGTATACGTGATATTAAAAATATATGTGAATGGAAATGTGTATCCGTTATCTTACATAACAACTATGTACAAGTGTGGTAAAAAATAATAACTATGCTCAAGTGTGATAAATAATATGATAAAAAATACAACTAATCTATCACAACTCAAAATGTAGGTGTTTTGGTAAAAAGTGCTTTTGCTCACATAAATGAGCCAATACTTATACTCTAAAAAGTGACAATCAAAAAGGCATTGTGAAAATACCAAGTGAAAACATCAAAAAGATCATATAATGTCCAATCCAAAATATGTTATAATGTCCAACTAAAAATATTTGTTCAAAGTCGCATCATCTAGTTGCTGAAAAAACGCATAAGACTTTTATCAGATAGGAAGGTGAAGCAAGGTGACTGGTGAAAACAAGGGTTAAATTCCTCTCCGGTGCGCCACTCTGTGTTAGAGAAAAAATGTATATATGCGCTCACCAGACATTAAACCCCCAATGGGTTAACCAAGCAGTCACAGTATGAGCCACTGTGCAGCTCTCTCAAGGCTCTGCCACCGCTGTGCTGTGGGGATATTTTACACTCATTCATTGTACTGAAGGAGGGCACATCCTCGATGTCTGCAGGAGTTATGTCCGTTTGGATTTTCCCTCCGCACTCTTTGGGGAAACACACGGAAATCACGTGACGTAACGTGAGGCAGCGGAGGAAGAGCCAAAGCATTACTAAGAGATATTATTCCTAGATTTGGAATCCCTGAAAGGATTTACAGTGATAATGGACCCCATTTTGTAATTAAAAAATATACAACATTTGATAGAAGTGATGAGAATTAAAGGGAAATACCATTGTGCCTATCATTCCCAATCAGCTGGATTGGTAGAAAGACATAATGGCATTCTAAAAAGCAAACTGAGAAAAGTTATGGAAGAAATAGGTAAAAATAATTGGATGTATTGCTTACTAGTAGCTGTGACCAGTATGTATATCACACCCCCAAAAGAAGATGAAAAAGGTGCATGTGGGAGATTGGGTCTCAATAAAAAGTAATAAGAAAAAAGCAGTGGTAACTCCCCAAGGTGGGATGGTCCTTTCAAAGTCCTTTTAACTACCCCTACTGTGATAAGGATTGCAGAGAGGTCTACCTGGATTCACCAGTCCCATTGTAAAAACGTTTTACAGGCAGAGTAGGGCCAGTTGGCTACAAGAGGTCCAGAAAGTCCGGCTACAAAGGGAGGTCTCACACAAGGTGGGACTTGTCTCAAACCGGTGAAGTCTCCCTCCCCTTCCAACTCCCCTATCCTATCCGCTGGAACTCTGTAGCTGGTTAGGATGAAAGGGACAGTAATTATCCTTGGGTTACTGGTGACTCTAGGAGAGGCATCCATAAGAGGGGGTAGGCGCTATGGAAGAGTAGAGGAACTTTTGGATTGGGAAAGAACAGGAAAAGCATTAAATATAACCTTTATAGAGGGAATAACTAGCACTATACTGGTAGACTTCTGTCAGATTGCAGATTGTGGGGATACAACTGGGGCTAGAGGACTTCTATGGGCAAATAAATATATCTGCTGGCTCTGGAATAAGGCAGGATGTCAAGCATGGGATCAGGCCCCGTGGACTACAGCGCATCAAGATTGGGGGTATAATCAACCAGGGGCTAAAAAGAGTGGAATAAAGGAGAGACTCATAATCACAAAAGCAGCCAACTCCCCCTTCACAATAGTAAGAACTGTAACCAACTATTAATAACATTAAAGGAGCCGAGGAAGGAAGATCAGCGGTTGTATTCCATGGGAGCATGGGTGTCAGGAACTGACCCCTCAGGAACATTTTTCCTTGAGGTATTACCTCCTAATAAAATTAAACAGGAAAAAGTAGACTCAGAAGGGAAAGAAGAAGGCCATACTAAAATAGAAGTTCTGAGTATAACTATAAGATTCACTAACCTAACAATAGAAGATGCCATAGCTTTGGAGACGGGCGACCAAGGAAAAAATGAGTGGTTAGAATGGTTGAGGTACACGGTTAGAACTCTGAAAAAGGAAAACTGTTTAGTTTGTGCCGGAGCCAGACCACATTTAGCAACAGTTCCTTTTCCTCTAGATCACAATACAGATCCAGAAGGTTTAAAATGTATGTTGCAATTGTATAATAAGAGCTATAAACCTGAAATAAATTCTACTTGTCACACATTGAGTTTGTTGTTTCCCCCAGTACAGAGACCTCAGATACCTCCAGCGGTTACCGCTTATACGGGCAACTTTACTTGTTTTGCACTCCCAGGGAACCGTAGCGCGGTGGATCTTGGGTCATTACCTGATGACTACTGTGTGGAGAGGATTAACACGGACAACGGTGACTGGGTTGAACATGACATTCAGAGAGCTGATGTCTGGTGGATGTTTGGGGATAAGAAACTGCGAGCTAGACTACCGGCCAATGCCCAAGGGGATTGCGCTATGGTCCAGCTGGCTATGCCCCTGAGAATCCTGTCAGAATACCCGTGGACTAAGAGTCACCGACAGTATCGTAGGGACACCTCTCCCTTGGGGTCATTTGATTCTCAGATCTACATAGATGAGATTGGGGTTCCTCGCGGGGTGCCGGACGAGTTTAAAGCCAGGAATCAGGTGACATCTGGGTTTGAGTCTCTTCTCTGGTGGGTGACTATAGATAAAAATGTTGACTGGATTAATTATATATATATTATAACCAACAACGATTTGTAAACTATACTAGGGATGCTGTGAGGGGCCTAGCAGAACAGTTGGCCCCCACATCTCTAATGGCCTGGCAGAACCGAATGGCTTTAGATATGGTCTTAGCTGCAAGAGGAGGGGTATGCAAAATGTTTGGTAGCATGTGTTGTACCTTTATCCCTAACAATACAGCTCCTGGAGGGACCGTGACCAGAGCCTTGGAAGGACTGACTGCGCTATCGAATGAATTGGCGGAAAACTCAGGTATTAATGATCCATTCACAACTTGGCTTGAAGGATGGTTCGGTAAATGGACTGGATTTATCATATCATGTTTGATCTCAATCGCTGTGGCTTTGGCCGTTTTGGTCACTTGCGGATGCTGCTGCATTCCCTGTATTCGAGGACTTTCACAAAAACTCATTGCAGTCTCAAGAACAATGTATCAAACCCTCTCTACCTCTGAGGAGACCTATGTGGACATTGAAGCTCAACTTAATGACATACAGTCCGAAAGTGTATAACACAGGGACTTTCATCGAAATGTGTGGAGATAAAATAGTCACACAAAGAGGAGGGAATGTTAGAAAAGTTTTAAATGTTTATTGTGTGACTATTAGAAAAACAATAGTCCTGAGACTGATTTGTTAAAAAGCTTACTTCTGAGCACATTATTGTATTAACTCATTGTACTGTTTTGTCCTAATTAACTCCATAGTAAGTAGGATGATTAGATTTAACTAAATATGATAGCCTAAGAATGCACAGGGAACATGTATAGCTTATAAAGTGCAAGCCTGTGCCATGACACGTTATTTATGTTCTTTCAGCCAATAGAAGCACGGAGATGTTATTCTTGTGGGATATGTGAGGGCGGAACACTTTCTTTTGTTGAGACTTTTTCTTCAGCTTTCGTCCTGTAAGCATGTCTCCCTGTTGTGGGCCACATCAGAAATAAATTTTCCTGCTTCTCAGAACACCTGATGTTTTTTTACTGATCACAAGGGAATTTCCTAACAGCCCCCTTTAAAATAATCACATTTTGTTGCTTTGCAGCCTGAAATGAAGACAGACACAGTTCTGGTTTATCCAGCTTTATTTACGTTAAGTAAAAGATTTAACACCATGTCAGAAAAAAAAAATCAAAATAGAATCTCTGAGTTGGAAAAAGGATCACCCCCTCTTAGAAATGACTTGTAAACTCAATCAGATGTAGCTAATCACCTTAGCTCAGTATGAAAAGAGATTTCCTGGAGCATTTCAGTCCCTAGTAGTGCAACTGAAGCAAACAATCAACTATGGGTGGTAAGGCACTGTGAAAACATATTATGGATAAAGTTGTTGACAGGTACAAGTCAGGAGATGGATACAAAAAAATGTCAAATGCTTTATTATTGCCCAGAAGGACAGTGAAGTCTATTATTAAGAAGTGGACGGTATTTGGTACAACACAGAGCCTCCCTGGATTAGGAGGTCGCTCCAAACTGGATGAAAGAATCAGGAGGAAACTGGCCAGAGATGCTACCAAAAGGCCTACAGCAACTCTGTAGCTGTTGCAGAATTTTATGACAAAGAGTGTTCATGTGACAACAATATAGTTACATAGTAGGTGAGGTTGAAAAAAGACACAAGTCTATCAAGTCCAATATATGTGTGTGATTATAGGTCAGTAATACATTGTATATCCCTGTATGTTGCGGTCATTCTGGTGCTTCTCTAATAGTTTCTTGAAACTATCAATGCCCCCCACTGAGACCACTGCCTGTGGAAAGGAATTCCATATCCTTGCCGCTCTTTCAGTCAAGAACCCTCTTTTCTTCTAAATTTAATGAGTGGCCACGAGTCTTGATAAACTCCCTTTTACAAAAAAGTTTTATCCCTATTTTGGGGTCACCAGTATGGTATTTGTATATTGAAATCATATCCCCTCTCAAGCGTCTCTTCTCCAGAGAGAATAAGTTCAGTGCTCGCAACCTTTCTTCATAACTAATATCCTCCAGACCTTTATTAGTTTTGTTGCCCTTCTTTGTACTCGCTCCATTTCCAGCACATCCTTCCTAAGAACTGGACAGCACACTCCAGGTGGGACCAGACCAGAGTCTTGCAGAGCGGGAGAATTATCGTTTTATCTCTGGAATTAATACCTTTTTAATGCATGCCAATATTCTGTTTGCTTTGTTAGCAGCAGCTTGGCATTGCATGCCATTGCTGAGCCTATCATCTACTAGGACCCTCAAGTTCTTTTCCATCCTAGATTCCCCCAGAGGTTCTCCCCCCAGTGTATAGATTGCATTCCTATTTTTACCACCCAAATGCATTATTTAAAATTTTTGTACATTGAACCTCATTCGCCATGTAGTTGTCCACCCCATTAATTTGTTCAGATCTTTTTGTAAGGTTTCCACATCCTGCAGAGAAGTAATTGCCCTGCTTAGCTTAGTATCGTCCGCAAATACAGAGATTGAACTGTTTACCCCATTCCCAAAGGTCATTTATGAACAAATTAAATAGGATTGGCTCCAGCACAGAACCCTGGGGGACCCCACCAATATCACAATGTTCCCACAATTGTGGCTTGCATGAGAGGATTGCAAGAAAAAAGGCCACATGCAGTCACCACTAAACTTTGCCAAAAATGCCCCTTGAAGATTCTGAGGCCACATGGAGAAATGTGTTATTGTCAGATGGGACTAAAACTGAATTTTTTGGCCTCAACACCAATCGATATGTCTGATGTAAATTCAATACAGCTCACCACCATCCAAATAACACAATTCCTACAGTAAAGCATGGACGTGGTAATATCCTGTTATGGGGGTGTTTCTCTGCAGCAGGGATTGGAGCACTTGTCGAGATATAAGTAAAAATGTATGGGGCTAAATACCATCAAATTCTTGAGTAAAATCTGCTACCCTCTGCCAGAAAGTTGTCAATGGGAAGAAGGTTTACCTTCCAACATGACAATGACCCAAAACACACAGTAAAAATGACCACACAGTGGTTGACGGAGAAAAAGATGAATGTCCTTGCATGGCCTAGTCAGAGCCCAGGCTTAAACCCCATTGAAAATCTGTGGAATAACTTGAAGACTGCAGTCCACAAACGGTCACCATCAAATTTAACTGAACTTGAGCAGTTCTGCAAAGAAGAGTGGGCAAATATTGCAAAGTCTAGATGTGCAAAGTTAGTAGAGACTAGAGACATATCCCAACAAACCAGGGACGTTTTTTTTGTGGTCAGTGGCTGGTGAAGCGCTGGCTAGTACCAGAGCCAGATATACACAGGTTACATATGCCGCAAACGTTAGAGCGAGAGCAATAATTCTAGCACTAGACATCCTTTGTAACTCTAAACATGCAAAATTTTAAAACGTCATGGAGATTTTTAAGTACTGAAATTTGGAGACAATCCACAAGTGTGTGCAATTTTAAAGCGTGACATGTTAGATATCTATTTACTTGGCGTAACATCATATCTCCTAGTATCCAAAAAAGTCCGGCTAACTGCGCAAAAAACGTGTAACATTAAAAGTTGCAATGACCACCATTTTATTCCGTAGGGTGTCTGATAAAACAATATATTTAATGTTTTGGGGTTCTGAGTAATTTTCTAGCAAACAAATTATGATTTTTACATGTAGGAGAGAAGTGTCAGAATTGGCCTGGGTGGCAAGGGGTTAATTACCATAAGTAAGTAATATACAAATTATTTTTATATATTGTTTTTAAGGTAATTTACTATATTTTCAAAAACTGTACTCAAGCAGGTGTCTTAACAGACAAATGACTGAAGTTTGAAGTTATAACTTCAGACCAGTAATTTCACAGTAAATAGATAAATAATAAATTATTATCTTATAATATATAGCATATAAATATATGATTTAGCTCGTACCTTTTCAGCAGCAGCAGATTTTCAATCTCCCTCTTAACTGTGTGAGAAAAACATGGGATTATGGGTAAATCTTATACCCATAAACACACATTTTTTTCTTGTAGTTAGGAGGGCTGGGCTGGAAGGGAGTATTTGTCTTTTAGACACATGCCCCCTTCTACGACACTGCAGTGAGAGGACAGCCTCCACTGCAGCATTTTTATTGCACAGCTTGGGCCAATGGTACTTTACCATTGGTCCAAAACTCCAAATTGTGTATTGAGCTCAGTGCCTCTGACAAGAAGTGAGGAGAGGCACTGTGAGCTCATCCTCTCAGTCTGCTGCAAACAGAGTATGCCAGCTTGTATTTAAATTGGCTGCTCTGTATTTAGCTTCTGACAGGCTGTGTAAGGAGCCCCGTATCTCCGGAACCGTAGAAGATAGGAGCCCCACATTTTGACCAGTGGGGGGGGGGGGGGGTAGAGCTTCAGCTACCTACCCCCAAGTTTTTGGTTGCCGTACTATGACCCTCAAAGTCAATAGTTTTTAATTTTTTTTTATTTTTTTTTTATACTCATGGCAGATGAGGCTCTGCCTCACCTGCCTCCCCTGACTGCACGTCCCTGCAACAGACTAAAGACTGTAATTAAAGCAAAAGGTGGTTCAACAAAATACTGACACCAGGGCGCAATTCTTTTTCCAACTCAGTGATTTTGTTTTTTAATTTTTTTCTGCCATGCTGAAGTTATATCTTTGGTTTGGATGTTAAAATTTTCAAATATGAGTAGATACAGCTGGATAAAACAAAAATGGTGTCTGTCTTCATTTCAGGCTGCAAAGCAACAAAATGTGATTACTTTAAAGGGGATGCGATTCTTTTCTATAGCCACAGTATATACTGTAGCTATTGTATAACAAAAATATCTTAAAAGAAATAAAGCCTAACACTCATTCTTACATTTGATTTACTACCCACCACCTCAAGAGGATTCTTTCAATAGTTAACCACATCCCACCTGGCCAATGTACATATACGGCTGGGTGGGCAGTCTCTCCTTCTGAGTAGACGTTCAGGAACGTCCTTCAGAAGGAGGGGGATCGCACGTGTGCTCGCGCAGCGACGCGATCCCGATGTGCTCATGTCACCCGGACACAGCGCATCTCCGATCGGCAGGAGGGCTCTGTGATTGGCCCTTCTGATCACATGACGGCTGTGTCCAATCACAGCCGTCATGTGATGTAAACACAGAGCCTGGGGTTGCCAAGCAATCGGCTCTTCTCTCCTCACACAGAAGTTGTTGGTGAGGAGAAGAGAGCAGATCGCTGCAGCCGGCTGGTGATCATTGAGTATGAGCTGTTTTTTACAGCTTTTTACTCACTGATCACCAACCTAGTATAAACACACATGTCACCACACATTGTAAACACACATGTCCCAATACAATGTCCCCAAAACACAGCGTCCCCAAATAATAAAAACACATGTCCCCCACATATGTCCCACTAAACTCACATATCCCAATGATTATCTGCACACATATGTCCGTGATCACCTGCACACATCTGTACATGATCATTTGCGTACATATGTTCGTGATCACACAAACCAATTATTATACATTTAACGGAATTTTTTTTACCAAAAGCATGTAGCAGAATACATTTTGGCTTAAACTTATGACAAAATTCGATTTTATTGGATTTCTTTTAAAAGAGAAAGAAGAAAATATTGTTTTTTTTTGCAAATTTCCGGTCTTTTTTCACTTATGTTGCAAAAAAGTCGTGAATAAATACCACCAAAATAAAGCTCGATTTGTGCATACAAAATCACAAAAATTTCATTTGGGTAGAGTGTAGCACGACCGTGCAATTGTCAAGTCCGACAGCGCTGAAAGCTGAAAAATGAAAAATGGGAAGGAAGGGGGCGAAAATGGGCAGTATTGAAGTGGTTAACCACTTTCAGACCGGACCATTTTGCTGGTAAATGACCAGAGGTCTTTTTACACTTTGGCACTGCGCTGCTTTAACTGGTAATTGCGCGGTCATGCAATGTTGTACCCAAACAAAATTTGCGTCCTTTTCTTCCCACAAATAGAGCTTTCTTTTGATGGTATTTGATTGCCTCTGCGATTTTTATTTTTTGCGATATAAACGTAAAAAGACCGCAAATTTTGAAAAAAAATGATATTTTCTACTTTTTGTTATTAGAAAAATCCAATAAACTCAATTTTAGTCATACATTTAGGACAAAATGTATTCAGCCACATGTCTTTGGTAAAAAAAAAGTCAATAATTGTATATTTATTGGTTTGCGCAAAAGTTGTCACATCTACAAACTAAGGTACGTTTTCTGGAATTTACGCAGCTTTTAGTTTACGACTGCCTATCTCATTTCTTGAGGTGCTAAAATGACAGGGCAGTACAAAACCCCCCCAAATGACCCCATTTTGGAAAGTAGACCCCCTAAGGAAATTGATAAGAGGCATGTTGAGCCCATTGAATATTTTATTTTTTTGCCTCAAGCGATTGAATAATGACAAAAAAAAAATTTTTTTTTTTTTTTTACACAAAGTTGTCACTAAATGATATATTGCTCACACATGCTATGGGCGTATGTGAAATGACACCCCAAAATAAATTCTGCTGCTTCTCCTGAGTACGGGGATACCACATATGTGGGACTTTTTGGGAGCCTAGCCGCGTACAGGGCCCCGAAAACCAAGCACCGCCTTCAGGCTTTCTAAGGGCGTAAATTTTTGATTTCACGCCTCACTACCTATTACAGTTTTGAAGGCCATAAAATGCCAAGATGGCACAAAACCCCCACAAATGACCCCATTTTAGAAAGTAGACACCCCAAGCTATTTGCTGAGAGGCATGTTGAGTCCATGGAATATTTTATATTTTGCCACAAGTTGCGGGAAAATTACAAACTTTTTTTTTTTTTTTTTTCACAAAGTTGTCACTAAATGATATATTGCTCATGCATGCCATGGGCATATGTGAAATGACACCCCAAAATAAATTCTGCTGCTTCTCCTGAGTACGGGGATACCACATATGTGGGACTTTTTGGGAGCCTAGCCGCGTACGGGGCCCCGAAAACCAAGCACCGCCTTCAGGCTTTCTAAGGGCGTAATTTTTTGAGTTCACTTCTCACTACCTATTACAGTTTTGAAGGCCATAAAATGCCAAGATGGCACAAAACCCCCACAAATGACCCCATTTTAGAAAGTAGACACCCCAAGCTATTTGCTGAGAGGCATGTTGAGTCCATGGAATATTTTATATTTTGCCACAAGTTGCGGGAAAATTACAAACTTTTTTTTTTTTTCACAAAGTTGTCACTAAATGATATATTGCTCACGCATGCCATGGGCATATGTGAAATGACACCCCAAAATAAATTCTGCTGCTTCTCCTGAGTACGGGGATACCACATATGTGGGACTTTTTGGGAGCCTAGCCGCGTACGGGGCCCCAAAAACCAAGCACCGCCTTCAGGCTTTCTAAGGGCGTTACAGTTTTGAAGGCCATAAAATGCCAAGATGGCACAAACCCCCCCCCCCAAATGACCCCATTTTAGAAAGTAGACACCCCTAAATTTAGGGGTACACTAGTGAGACTAGGTAATAAATGGCGGGTGCCCTGAAACTATAAAAAAATAACTAACCAACCAGCGTCACCTGTAACAGTTATATGGTGATCACTGGTGAAAGGGTTAACTAGGGGGCAATCAGGGGGCTTTATGCGGTAGTATATGGGGGTCCCTGGCGCTATAAAAAGCTGCGGCGAACCTAAATACCTACCTGCCTAACTAGCGTCACCTGTGACACTAATACAGCGATCAGAAAAACGATCGCTTATTAGGCTGGGTTCACACTGGAGCGATGCGGGAACGCCACGAATGCGCGGCGGGTTCCCGCATCGCATGCCTCCCGGCGGCAGTTCACACTGCCCTATGCGAACTGCTGGGAGTGTCAGTGAAATGTTAATGACACCCCCAGATCAGTTCGCATATCGCAGTGCGATCTGCAAACTTGGATCGCATGGTGTGAACACCCATGCGATCCGATTCTGCTGCGGACCAAAAAAAGGGTCCCGTGCGAGTTTGCGGCGGGTGCGGCGGGTGCGACACGAATTCAGCCATACTATCTGTATAGCTGAACTCGAATCGCACAGAGATCGGATGTGATTTGCACTGCAGTGCGGTGCGAATCACATCCGTTCTCATAAACCGCTGCAATGTGAACCCAGCCTTAGTGACACTGGCGACGGGGGGTGATCACGGGGTTAAACCTTTATTGGGGGGGTTAGGGGGGTACCTTAGAACTAAAGGGGGCTAACCCTAACTGCCCTAACAGTTATTAGTCACAAATGACACCTGCCGGGTGATCAGGGGGTTAAACCTTTATTAGGTAATAAATGGCGGGTGCCCTGAAACTATAAAAAAATAACTAACCAACCAGCGTCACCTGTAACAGTTATATGGTGATCACTGGTGAAAGGGTTAACTAGGGGGCAATCAGGGGGCTTTATGCGGTAGTATATGGGGGTCCCTAGCGCTATAAAAAGCTGCGGCGAACCTAAATACCTACCTGCCTAACTAGCGTCACCTGTGACACTAATACGGCGATCAGAAAAATGATCGCTTATTAGGCTGGGTTCACACTGGAGCGATGCGGAAACGCCGCGAATCCGCGGCGGGTTCCCGCATCGCATGCCTCCCGGCGGCAGTTCACACTGCCCTATGCGAACTGCTGGGAGTGTCAGTGAAATGTTACTGACACCCCCAGATCAGTTCGCATATCGCAGTGCGATCTGCAAACTCGGATCGCATGGTGTGAACACCCATGCGATCCGATTCTGCTGCGGGCCAAAAAAAGGGTCCCGTGCGAATTTGCGGCGGGTGCGGCGGGTGTGGCGGGTGCGGCGAATGGCTGAACTCGAATCGCACAGAGATCGGATGTGATTTGCACTGCAGTGCGGTGCGAATCACATTCGTTCTCATAAACCGCTGCAATGTGAACCCAGCCTTAGTGACACTGGCGACGGGGGGTGATCACGGGGTTAAACCTTTATTGGGGGGGTTAGGGGGGTACATTAGAACTAAAGGGGGCTAACCCTAACTGCCCTAACAGTTATTACAGTCACAAATGACACCAATGCAAAAAAAAAAAAAAAAAAAAAAAAAATGACATTGGTGTCACTGTGACTGGGGGGCAGGGGTAATTGGGGGGGTGATCGGGGGGTAAAGGGGGGGTGTGAGTGTGCCTGGCATGTTCTACTGTGTGTGGGATGTGTTGGTGCAACTCACTGATCCGCTCTCCTCCGTGTCGGAACGAAAAATACCGACACGGAGGAGAGAATACATCACTTCCTCTCCTGTGTTTACATTACAGGAGAGGAAGTGATGTCACCGGGGATTTCCATTCGTCGGGAGCGATCGCGAGGGGGTGGCCATGAATGAATGGCCGTCCCCTCGTCCGGGATCGCTCCCGAACGAAAACCGACCGCCGCAGGCACCGGGCGGGGGCCCGATCGGGCCCCCGACCCGCGGGAGGCAAATCACGTACATGTACGTGCTTATGCCTGTCCGTGCCATTCTGCCGACGTACATCGGCGTGCGGCGGTCGGCAAGTGGTTAAACAACAAAGGGGAAAAAAATAATATTTTGGAGACACCAGAATTATTAAGCCTAATAAATCCTCAAAATGTATTTCTTTCCTTTTTTTTATTTTAAAATAGATGTAAACCCAATCATTAAAATTACATATACATTTTGAAATGTTAATGCGACTTCAAAGATCATTTTTTTTTTTTATTATTGTATAAAGCCGTGCTTAGGTCACACAAAAATGGTTGCAGCCTCCCCAAGGAAACCCCAAATGAAGTCTCTACAAAAAATTGGTTGATATACTAAAGTGGGGTGGTTGGCGCTACCTAATGAATGGTCCTGTATCTTATATCATAATCTTTTTAAATAAAACACAGTGGAAGGAGTTTTATTATTCTCCCATTCAGGGATTCATTATTCTATCTACTTGCTATTATGTGGTGTAATCCCTTCATATACCTGTACTAGGTCATATAGCTTCAGTTTCTGTATCACAATGGTTATATATATGAAAGGGTCAGTGGTATCCAGTTGTGTATAATTAATATTAGTGCATAGTTAATGTCAATGTGAATATAATTAATATTCCATATTAAAGTGCAAATAGTACTAAAAAAGTGCTTAGTGAGAAAGTACAAATAGTGCTTAAAAAACAAATATTAAATGACCAAAGTCAATAGGAGTAAAAAAAAGGACGAATATATATATATATATATATAAAGTAAAGTAGAAATAAAAAAATTAGAAAATCAAGCTATACAAAGATAAAAAAGCAGACAGGGCAAAAATAGTAATAGATCAAATTAATGTCCACAAAAATATATAGTTCATTGATTGTGCAAAATCCTGCAGAAAAATGTTTTGATAAAGTGACTTTCGTGCTCATGTACTCTTCAAGTGACTCGAGTGCTCCCCCACAAGGGTCCACACTCACCAGATATCTGCACCCCTGCAGGGGTAATGTGCATGTAAATCAACTCCTTTAGGTGTATCACAGCTCCAAGTACCATGCGATTCCATAAGTCAGACTCACAAAAGGTATATTCCTTCTTTACAAATATCACGCTCAATGATCTCCAGTGTTTTTCCTCATAAAATATAAAAAATGGCTTCCATAGTGTAGCAATTGGAACAAACCATTTCTTTTATTAAGCGTAATCACAAAAAACACAGGTTCAAAAGCAAAAAATAAAAATAGAACAGTCCAGATATTGATACTTGGTGAAAGTTTCATGTATGAGAAAATATTTAAAACAAAAAATATAAAGATATAAAAATAGTAGTAGTATTTAAAAAAAAAAATAAAGGTTAAAAAAACACTTTCCTCTTATACAGAAAAAAACCGTCCCCTCAGCTCATATATCCGTCTTATACGGAGATGCGCTGTTTATTCCAGTGTAAGAGTCCGGGTGATTAATGTATCCATTATGAGCGGGGCCATAAACTATCAGTTTTCCAAAGAAAAAGAGGAAAAAACAACGATATAGTCACCTCAAATTGTGTATCTATTTGGGGCTCGGTCGGTGGATACGCAGGGTTGCGCTCCAGCTGCGTTCCTCACGCTCGAAATACCCGGAAGTGACGTAGTGTACGTGGCTCCGTCGTACACATTTCATCATAGGAGTCTTCAGCGGCGGTGCCACACCATTACACACTACGTTTTTTAAGGAAGAAGAGATCACAGTATACAGCTCACGCCCCCTAATTTAGCCAATCAAAATTAAAAGGGCAAACATAGGAAGACCGTTTGTAAACATACTATCTATACAGAGGAGGTGGGATCTGTGATATGCCTTATGGAATCAGGTCACTCCACCATACTACAAATAGGCATACATGAAAAAGCCAAGTAATCTCTCCACATTACATTAAATAGGGGTTTTATGTATATACTGTAATATACCATGTATTTTCTATGTATGTGCGCCCGCCGCACCAGCGCATCCACCGCACACAACCCTCCGTTGTATACGAATGGACGCACTTAGACCACCGGGCGCACTACATAGAGAAACCCACGGCTAGAAAGTATATGGCCGGATACAATAATTTAAAACCCTACTATGGTCAAAGATCATTTTTATACTCCTGTTTATACTCCTAAATACATGTATAGATCTATAGATATATATACATGTATAATGCCATAACAGTTCCTCTTTATACTCCTATACACATGTATAGAGCCATGACATGTTCTTTAATGCCACGTACACACGACCGGTTTTCCCGTCAGAATAAACTTTTTCCGACGGAGTTCCAACAGAGTTCCGCTGAAACTGTCGTGCGTACACTTGATCACACCAAAGTCCGATCGTTAAGAACATGGTGACATACAGCATGTATGACGGGACTAGAAAAAGGAAGTTCAAGACCCAGTGCACCACCCTTTGGGCTCCTTCTGCTGATCTCATGTTAGTAGAAGTTTGGTTAGAGACGATTTGCGCTTTTCAGACTCCAGGTTATTCCGATCGTTTTACTGCTGTTCAGTTTGCGCTTGTGGGTTTGTATCTGGTTTTCAGTGCATGTAGGCAGTTCGTATCTGTATTCTAGTGTGTTCTGGTCTACTCATTACTGATCTTCAGCTCGCTCTTCACAGGCCTTGCTGTTCTTCAGTGCGTTCGTTTAAGTTTGTTCGCACCAGCCGACCATTTTGAAAACATGGTGCGGGTACATAATCATAGAGTTCGTGCTGTGCGGGGGCTTGGTGTTAGGGTTCATGCTTTGACCCGAGCCCAGTCCATGTACAGGGCGAGGAGAATTTCATGGAGCAAGAATTGGTTACTCTAGCGTGACCAATTCTCGCACATGCCTTTGCTTTGTGAGATCCAGAATAATCCTGATGATTTCAGGAATTATCTCAGGATGACGGACGTTTTTCACCGTCTGTTGGCTTTTCTCACCCCTTATATCAGCAGGCAGGATACCTGCATGCGGCAAGCCATCTGTCATGGTTATGCAGTGATCTTCCTCTGGTTGCTTACCTCCCTCATGTCTTCTGACTAAGAGGCCAGCCACTTCCACCTGGTGGTTTTTATAACCTCTCCTCTAAGCATGGCTCCACCCTAGGCCCTATCAGGGAACCCTATATTAACCTGTGCACTGCAAGCCAACAGTGCTGATCAACCATTGTGTATTCATTGTGTGTTTGGCTTCCTGTTTCCTGCTTGCCGTGTGCTCTTCGTTTGTCTCTGTTACCGACCTTGGCGTGTTCTCAACGATTCCTGTCTGCTTGTGACCTTGACCTTTTGGCATGTCCCTGACCATCCCTGTCTGCCTGTGACCCTGAACCTTTGGCGTTTACTCTGTTGTTCCTGTCTGCTGGTTGCCCTGACCTCTACCGTATCCCCTTACTATCGCTATCGTTCCAGCCTGTTGCTTCCTTCTCCTGTAGTCTACTGTGAGCGTGAGCTGTGAGACCCTAGGGGCCGCGACCTGGAGCCAGACTTTAGCGAAGTCCATCCTCACCACTGGAGGCTCTGGCGAACACCTGCTGGCTCTTAGACTCTGCGCCCTGGGGAATCTATGCTCCAGCTCCCATTGGGATCTGTGTTAGTGATCCTGTAGACCTGTGTCCTGAATCTCCCTGGGTACAATCCACAGCAGTCACTCCTAAGGTCCACTACCTAGCGGTGCACTTCCGACTCCTACGGAGTGCATCTGTCACCTGGTCTCAGGTGATCTGACACCATCACTCTGGAGCAGAGGCTATTTGCCACCTTGCGGTACTTGGCGACAGGGAGAAGCCTGCAGGACCTCAAGTTCTCAACAGACATCTCCCCCCAGGCTCTGGGGATCATTATTCCAGAGACCTGTTCTGCCATTAGCCAGGTTCTGCAGAAGGACTATATTAGGGTAAGTTTTATCCCTTAACATCACATTCTATGTATTTAATGTTTGCTAATGTATTGTATTTATTTCATCATTCCCTAATTGCCATGATTGGAATATGCCTTGAATGTCCCCTTTATCCTCATGCATGTTGGAAGCTTTTTTAACTCTCTTTTTTTGGCCTACATGCATATTTGCTTTCACTAACCTCCCCGCATGCTATCCTGGGCCCATATACACCTATAGCCTAGTCCCTTTAACAATGTATATTTTCAGCTCCATTGTACTGCTTTCCCCAAAACACCCCCTAAAATGTATCCAAATGTAATGTGTGTCTTTAAATTAATTTATAACCCTCCCCCACCCCATAAAATGTGTCCAAATGTACTGTGTGTCCTTAAATTAATTTATAACCCTCCCCCACCCCCTAAAATGTGTCCAAATGTAATGTGTGTCCTTAAATGAATTTATAACCCTCCCCCACCCCCTAAAATGTGTCGAAATGTGTGTCCTTAAATTCAGGCAGAGTGCCTGAGACTTTTTTTTGGGGGTCCCAAAGTCACCTCAAACCCCCCCCCCCACAATTTTATCAATGGGCCACCAGAGGGGGTGAGGAATCTGATAGGTGGGCCTTATATTTTTATATTTTTAAATACTCCTTCAAATAAATGTTATACTGATGTTATGCAAGAATGTTTTTGTGTAATCTGCTTGCAATGTTATGTGCAAAAGTACTTACATTTTTTTCTTGTTTGACTGTGGCCTCCTATTTTGCTGACCATTGGGACTTTCCTGACTGTGGAGGGGCTATAGATGGGAAGCATGTCCACATTTGGGGTCTTTATATTATAACTATAAGGGGTTTAATAGTGTAGTGTTAAAGGCGGTGGTGTAGACACACTATGAGTTCCTCTATGTAAAGGTGGGGAAGAATGGCCGGATGTCGGATGGAGGAGTCTTTGCCCAGACAGAGTTTTACCAGCGTCTCCAGACTGATGTGGACAGTGTGGAAGGACTCCCCTTTGTCTTTATTGCAGATGAAGCCTTTGGTCTGGGCAAGCACCTGATGAGGCCATTCCCCCAAAGGACCCTCACCTCGGAGAGGAGGGTTTTTAACTCCCGGCTGGCCAGAGCGAGATGAGTTGTGGAGAATACCTTCGGGATAATGGCCAACCGGTTCTGCCTGTTTCTGACAGCAATCCATATGGCGAACTACAAAATCAACCATATCATCCTGTGCTGCTGCATACTGCACAATTATTTAAGGAAAAATTCCCAGAATTATCTAGCCTCAGTTGGACCTGAGGCCAGCCTTATTGAAGACAATTCCCTGATGAGCCCGGATACTGGCTGTACTGGCTTGGCACCCCAAAGCGCCCGTGAAGTTCGGGAGAAATATGTTAATTATTTTATGGGTAGGGGGGCCATTGCAATGCCAGACAATGTATAAACTTTTTAGTAATTAAAAAAAAATTCTGATAAAATCTAGAATTTTCTTTATTGCTTGCTTTTTTTTGGCTGTCTCCTAGGTTCTCCTAGTGCACTTGTAGTACCAAGTGGATTTTCCTTTAGTAAATAAACCCCATTGTCACTTTAAACACAAAATGACTTACAAAACTGGTATTGAGTATTGAAAAAAGAAGCCACACATTGTTGTATTTCAAAATGTTTACTCTGTGCACATTCACACATGTGCATTTATAAAATGTGTTAAAAAAAAATTTCAAACAATATTTTTTTTTGTTTACATTTTTTCCTCAATATAATTTTTTTCACAATTTTTTTAATTCATCAATATATTATATTATTTTTTTTTTATTTTTTTTTACAAACAGGCATGTTTTAAAACATAACATACACAATGGGTAGGAGGGGCCATTGCAATGCCAGACAATGTATAAACTTTTTAGTAATTCAAAAAAAATTCTGATAAAATCTAGAATTTTCTTTATTGCTTGCATTTTTTTTGGCTGTCTCCTAGGTTCTCCTAGTGCACTTGTAGTACTAAGTGGATTTTCCTATAGTAAATAAGCCCCATTGCCACTTTAAACACAAAATGACTTACAAAACTGATATTGAGTATTGAAAGAAGAAGCCACACATTGTTGTATTTCAAAATGTTTACTCTGTGCACATTCACACATGTGCATTTATAAAATATGTTAAATATGTAAAAAAAAAAATTCAAACAATATTTGTTTTGTTTATATTTTTCCCCAATATAATTTTTTTTCACAATTTTTTTAATTCATCAATATATTATATTATTTTTATTTTATTTTTATTTTTTATTTTTCTTACAAACAGGCATGTTTTAAAACATAATAACATACACAACTCTGGAACCTACAAAGTTCAACATATAAAAACTGAAGGCAAATGTCTTGATATTGCCGTAAATATGATGGAGTGATGTCACCCCTGTAAAAGCCAAATTCTGAAGATGCACACAAATTGAGAGTCCAAATGGGTAATGTCAACATGTGCTATCTCCCATCATGGGGGATCAATGGACGTGTTTTGGGGATGCAATCCCTTCCTCTCACCTACTAGTGTTATGAGGAAGGGGTTGCACCCACAAAACGCATACATTGAGATCCCCTGATAGCAGATAGCACATGTTGACACACACGCTGGCCCTAGTAAAAGGTTCCGCCCCTTCCCCTTCCACAAAATTAACATCACCTAAAATTGATGAAAAAACATATATTTAGAAATATGCAGGTATACATAGATTACCTGAAGCTGGAGTGTCAGACACTCACCTGGTGGGGTGCCCATGTCGCCCACTTCCTCCACCTCTCCTTCCTCCACATCCTCGGGGGGGCTCGGGCTAAATTCCTAATCAGGCTGGCGAGGTTGGGGGTCACTGGGATCCCTATGAGAATGAAACAAAAGGTTTACTTAGCACTAGGGATGAGCTTCGTGTTCGAGTCGAACATACGTTCGACTCGAACATCGGCTGTTCGTCCGTTCGGCGAAGTCCGAAAATTTTGGTCCGTTCGCGCCAAATTCGTGGGGCGCTCACGGCCCACAATGCACTGCGATGGCGCAGTGCATTGCTGGCTCATGATTGGCCAAGCATGCACTGTAACCCCGCATGCTTGGCCAATCGCAGCGCCAGCAGCGAGGAGAGCCATGATTGGCCACAGGCAGGATGCCTGTGGCCAATCATAGCTCAGGCTGTGTAGTGCACGCCCCACACTATATAAGGCCGCCAGCGCAGTGGCCTTGTGTAGTGTGTTGGTGTCTGAAGCAGTGGGTGTTCTGTGTACCTTCAACACAGTACACACCGATCGTTTTCGGCCGATTTTCGATCTTGCTGTTGTGTAGTGGTTGTTGTCTGCGTGCCCTGACTGCAGTATACACTCCTATATTCACCTCACCTATATAGCTAGTGATCTATCTTTTATAATAGAGCTTGCAGTCAGTAGTGTTAGGAGCTAGTGCGTGCTGTCTGTGTGCTCTGTACCCAGTACATACCGCTATATCCACCTACATAGCTCTTCTCTATTTGAGCCCACTTGCCATCTGCAGGAGTTATTGGAAGTTGTGTGTGCCTCCAGCACAGCACAGTATACATCTGTATATACCCCTTTATCTCTGGTGTTCTATAATAAAGGCATCTGCAGGAGTTAGTGGGTGTTGTGTGCCTCTAGCACAATATACACTACCCAACTGCTTTTTTACCCAACTCCCTTCAGGCCATTACCATGTCTGGAAGGCCAGCAAGGAGAGGCAGACAGGCGCGAGCCGATAAAAGAGGGCAAGCAGGCTCTGTGTCTAGAGACAACAGTGCTGGTCGTGGACGCGGTGCATTGTCATCAGCACGTGGCCATGGGACACGCTTGTCCTTCTTTTCGGCAGCTGGACATTTTGAGCCGCAACATGCCAACGACTTGGTAGAGTGGATGACCAAGCCCTCTTCATCCTCCTCATCCTCTCTCACCCAGTCTCAGGGTACTAGCAAAGCAGCTGCCAACGCATCGTCTTCCCTCCTCTCAATGTCATCATCAGTGACTCCTTCCCTAGACCCACCACATCCTCCTGAGGAGTCTCCTGAACTCTTTGAGCACAGTGTTGGGTACATGCTCCAGGAGGATGCCCAGTGTTTTGTAGCCTCTGATGATGACACTCAGCTAGAGGAAGGCAGTAGTGTGAATGCAGAGAGAGGGGATGCTCAAGAAGGACAGCAATCTGGCAGTCATGTTCCGCAAGCTGCAGCATACTGCCAGGTTTGCTACAGCGATGAAGAGGGAGGGGATGATGAGGGCACTAACTCCATGTGGGTGCCTGGTAGGAGAGAGGAGGAGGAGGAGGAGGAGGCACATGTCCAACGAGGCAGGATGCCCTCCAGGGGCCAGCTTAGGGGCAGCACACTGACTGAATCACACCGCAGAGCTCCGCCTGTGCAGGGCGCTGCCTCTGCACGTTATGCTAAAAGTTCTTTGGTGTGGGCCTTGTTTGAGACGAGTGCATCAGATCGCACCGCTGCTATTTGCAACATATGTCTCAAGCGTATCTCGCGTGGCCAAAACATCAGCCGCTTGGGCACCACATGCTTGACCAGACATATGTTGACCTGCCATGCAGCTCGTTGGCAAGCGTACCTCAAAGACCCACACCAAAGAACAAAGCGGCCCTCTCCTTGCTCCTCATCAGCTGGCATCTCCAACCCCACTAGACCTTCAGTCCTCTCTGAAACCTGCTCTGAGAGGAATGAAGGTGTAGAATTAGGTGTGTCACAGCCAAGTGTTTCGGGGCACTCTGCTAGCAGTACACCCACGTCCGATTATAGCAGGCAAATGTACCTGCCCCAGCTGCTGGACCGGCGAAAGAAGTTCACTCCCAGCCATCCACATGCCCAGCGGTTGAATGCTAGCTTGGCTAAATTGCTAGCACTTCAACTGCTGCCTTTTCAGTTGGTAGACTCGGCCCCCTTCCGTGAGTTTGTACAATGTGCGGTTCCTCAGTGGCAGGTCCCCAAACGCCACTTTTTCTCACGGAAGGCGATTCCGGCTCTCTACCGGCATGTGGAAGGCAATGTCCTTGCCTCGCTGGACAGGGCAGTCAGCGGTAAGGTGCATATTACCACTGACTCATGGTCCAGCAGGCATGGACAGGGACGTTACCTGTCTTTCACGGCCCATTGGGTCACTCTTCTGGCAGCTGGGAAGGATGCAGGACAAGGTGCAGTAGTGTTGGAGGTTGTTCCGCCACCACGCCTCCAAAATGCTACTATTGGTTGTGACACACCTCTCTCCTCCACCCCCTCCTCTTCTTCTTCCTCCATGGCCTCTTCCAGTGCTCTGTCCTCAGAACCAGCGGTGCTCCGTAGGCGTTCCAGGGGCTACGCAAGTACGCAGGCAAAACGATGCCATGCCGTGCTTGCGCTGGTTTGTTTGGAGGACAGGAGCCACACTGGGGCGGATGTTTTGTCAGCTCTGCAGGGGCAGGCCGAGAGGTGGTTGACGCCACGCCAGCTTAAGCCAGGAATGGTGGTTTGCGACAATGGCACCAACCTCCTCTCCGCCCTCCGACAGGGACAACTGACCCATGTGCCCTCTGTAGCTCATGTCCTTAACCTGGTGGTGCAGCGGTTCTTGGGCAGGTACCCCGGCTTACAGGATGTCCTGAAGCAGGCCAGGAAAGTCTGTGTGCATTTCCGCCGATCATTTAATGCCTGTGCTCAGCTGGCTGAGCTCCAAAAGGAGTTGAACCTGCCCAAGAACTGCCTTATATGTGACATGCCCACCAGGTGGAACTCAACGTTGGCCATGCTGCAGCGGCTGCACACGCAGCAGAGGGCCATCAATGAGTACCTGTGCGACTACGGCACCAGGACAGGGTCAGGGGAGCTCGGATTTTTCTCACCACGCCAGTGGTGCATGATCAGGGATGCATACACTGTCCTGTCACCGTTTGAGGAGGCCACAAGGATGGTGAGCAGTGACAGTGCATGCATCAGTGACACTGTACCTCTTGTCCACCTCTTGGAGCATACGCTGTGTGGAATAATGGACAGGGCACTTGAGGCAGAACAGAGGCAGGAAGAGGAGGACTTCCTTGCCTCTTAAGGCCCCCTTTATCCAGACAGTGTTCCTGCTGTGCCACCCATCACACAGGAAGAGGATGAGGAGGAGGAAGAGGAGGAGGAGGATGATTGTGTCAGCACGGAGGTGGAGGCTGGCACTCAGCATCAGCAGCAGCAGCAGCAGTCTTGTAGGGATGATTTACAGTCCCAAGAAACACGTGGACTTGTACGTGGCTGGGAGGAGGTAGCTGCGGATCATGTTGTCCTTAGTGACCCAGAGGACTCCGGACTGAATGCCTCAGCTAACCTACGCTGCATGGCCTCCCTGATCCTGCAAAGCCTGCGGAAGGATCCTCGTATTCTTCGGATCAAGGAGAGGGACCATTACTGGCTGGCCACTCTCCTTGATCCACGGTACAAGGGTAAGGTTGCCGACCTTATCTTGCCATCGCAGAGGGAGCAGAGGATGAGACATCTCCGGGAGGCCTTGCAGAAAGGTCTGTGCAACGCGTTCCCAGAGACTGGGAGGTTACAAACTCCTGGTCCTGGACAACGTGTTGCTGAGGCATCGGTCAGAAGGAGCAGCGGAGAAGGTGGCCGTCTGACTGATGCTTTCAGACAATTTTTTAGTCCGCAGCCCCAAGGTATGATCGGTTCCAGCAACCATCGCCAGCGTCTGATTTACATGGTGCAGGAATACCTAGGGGCAAGGTCAGACTTGGACACCTTTCCCACCGAAAATCCTCTGGCTTACTGGGTCTTGAGGATGGATCACTGGCCAGAGCTTGCACAGTATGCAATTGAGCTACTGGCCTGTCCTGCATCCAGCGTTCTTTCGGAACGCACCTTCAGTGCTGCTGGTGGCTTTGTTACCGATCACAGGGTGCGGCTGTCTACCGAATCAGTTGATCGACTGACCTTCATCAAGATGAATCAGTCTTGGATCACCCACAGCTACCAAGCACCTGAAGCTGATGTAACCGAATAATTTTTTTTGAAATATCACATCCCTTCAAGACTGCCTATGCTGATGCTGAGTGACTGTCCTGTTATGTTGATTGTCTATCCTCTTCCTCCTCCGATGATATGTTGGAAGAACATTTCTGTTTCTGGGTGATGCCATCAGCCCAATTTTTCTGCCCCTGTTTAACAGGGGCGTTTAAGTACAATTTTTGATGCAATGCTTTGCAGCAGGGCTAATTCCTGCAATAAAACTAGAGTATATGGGAGAGGTTGCAGTGTCGTGGCACCAGCACCAGTGCCTAAGGCCCAATTTTTCTGCCCCTGTTTAACAGGGGCGTTTAATTACAATTTTTGATGCAATGCTTTGCAGCAGGGCTAATTCCTGCAATAAAACTAGAGTATATGGGAGAGGTTGCAGTGTCGTGGCACCAGCACCAGTGCCTAAGGCCCAATTTTTCTGCCCCTCTTTAACAGGGGCGTTTAAGTACAATTTTTGATGCAATGCTTTGCAGCAGGGCTAATTCCTGCAATAAAACTAGAGTATATGGGAGAGGTTGCAGTGTCGTGGCACCAGCACCAGTGCCATCAGCCCAATTTTTCTGCCCCTGTTTAACAGGGGCGTTTAATTACAATTTTTGATGCAATGCTTTGCAGCAGGGCTAATTCCTGCAATAAAACTAGAGTATATGGGAGAGGTTGCAGTGTCGTGGCACCAGCACCAGTGCCATCAGCCCAATTTTTCTGCCCCTGTTTAACAGGGGCGTTTAAGTACAATTTTTGATGCAATGCTTTGCAGCAGGGCTAATTCCTGCAATAAAACTAGAGTATATGGGAGAGGTTGCAGTGTCGTGGCACCAGCACCAGTGCCTAAGGCCCAATTTTTCTGCCCCTGTTTAACAGGGACATGTAATTACAATTCTTGATATAATATTTCACAGGAGGGCCCGTTCCTGTGCCCACCCAGAGTAACTGTGAGGACTTATAGTGTTGTGGCACCAGCACCACAAACACCAAAGGTCAATTTTTCTACCACTGTTCAACAATGGCATGTAATTACAATTCTTGATATAATCGTTCACAGCAGGGCGCTCCAGCGCCCACCAAGAGTCACTTTGAGGGCTTACAATGTTGTGGCAAAACCAACACCTTGTTCCGCCATTTCTGCAGAGCATATAGGGCAGGCCCCTACTTTCAAACATCCAACTTACAAACATCTCCTACTTGCAAACGGAAGGAGACAACAGCAAGTGAGATGAAAAAAGATGGACGACAAAACAAATTATACAGGGGTGATAACCCTTCCCTATGTTTTCCAAAAAGCTTAACATTTTTTTTTTTGACTGGAGCTACACTTTAAAAATGTACCAGTTGAAAATTACAAACAGATTCAACTTAACACAACAAACCTACACAGTCCCTGTCTTGTTTGCACCGCCTGTATACTGCTGTTCTGAGTATATAGGGCCTGGGGGCCACACGCATTTCCTTTTTTTAATATGGGTACGGGGGTTCCCCTTAATATGCGTACAAGACCCAAAGGGGCTGGTAATGGGCAGGGAGGGCTACCCATGCCATTTTTCTCAATGATGTTCAACCATATTGCAGGAACCAGATATAACATTAAAACCGCAAGCAGTTTTAAATGACGTTATTTCCGTTAAATGTCATTTTGTGCAGGGACTGTTCTAAACACGGGAAACATGTGGCACTTCACAGGCATACTACAGACACCCCCCAGGCACCATATTTAAAGGAATATTTCACTTTTTTTTTTCCACTTTAATTGTCATTAAAATCAGTGCTCCCGCCAAAACGGCCGTTTTTAAAACTTTTTTTTGCATTGACCCATGTCCCCTGGGGCAGGAGCCAGGTCCCCAAACCCTTTTTAGGACAGTATCTTGCATATTAGCCGTTAAAATTAGCACTTTTAATTTCGAACGTTCGAGTCCCATAGACTTCAATGGAGTTCTAACGTTCGTACGAATTTGGGGTCCGTTCGAAAGTTCTGGTGCGAACCGAACCGGGGGGTGTTCGGCTCATCCCTACTTAGCACACAGATATTTGAGTCCAGAAATAGAAATATGAAACATCGCTTTGAAGTGGTGTACAATTGTCTGTTTGGGAAGAGATCCAAGTTGAAGACATGATTAAAATTCACTTTTTACCAAGCTGCAATACTTACCTTTTTTGGCCAAGTTTCACAGATGGAGACAACCCAAGTATCCACTGGAACACCTGTGTAGGTTACCCTAAAAAATGTTCTCTGGTGTCCCACACTAGTGCAGTCTGAGTCCAGATGTGTAAATAGCTGCTGAGTGTCCTCTCCTTACATTCCACTGAATCAAGTTTGCAATTCATTCTAGTTTCAAAGACATCTAGGCAACAATGTCCTAAACTTCTTTTAATAGTACAAATTAGCATTACCAAAATGTAGGTATAACCCTGTGCCAGCTAAATACATCGTATTTATTGGCAAACGAACGATATTTCCTACAAACAATGTTTTCTACGAACGATTACTGTGCCCACCAACATGAAAGTAGCCATTTCAAACTGTACAACAGTAAAGAAAAGCACATGGAGCAGCATGCAAGTTAATTGTCATAATAGGAACACACGACAAGTACTTACTTTTTTGAAGTTCCTTCTTTATTTTGCGATACTGATCCAGCTCCCTGAGTTTGATGTCGGACCAGCGCTTCCTTAACTGCTCTTTTGACTGGCGTACCCCAAACTTCTGCTCCAGGGTGTTGACAACAGTCGTCATGATGTCGTCCTTTCTTAGATTGGGATGGGTGTATGGACCATGTTTCCCATCATAATTCTCCCTCCTTATAATCCCTACCACCTCAACCATTTCATCAAAGGCCATGTTGGTGGCCTTCAATCTCCTCCTCCTGGATACAGATGTTTGTGGGCTTTCCTCCTTGCTAGTTAGACTGTGTGTCTCCCCCATTTTTCTCCTACTACTCCTACTGTGCACCGAAGAGAGAAGGGGCAGGGAATATTTGTGAAAAAGAACATCAGGGGCGGGCGACATGGGTGGAGTTTGACACATGCACAGTGTATATAAAGCTAACGTGCATCTGTCGTACGTATGATCTGTGTGTGTGACGAATGAACGGAAGTGGCGAGCAAAGGTAAACAAAGGTAACATTTTAACTTGGCCCGTCGCAGTGGCCTGTACTGCTTCAAGTTGGAGGCCTATATTGGGATAAAGATTATGAAAGTTTAAACTGACATTAGTGTTTTTGTCTTGTGGATTGTCTTACAGAAAAAATGAATCAGTTTAAGGACCCAGAATTTCTGTCCAGTTTTATTGATAAGTACAGGGAGATGACGAATCTGTGGGAGGTCAGTTTATATTACAATAAACAAGTAAGGAAGGCAACTCTGGAGAGACTTCGGGCATTTGTGAAGACTCGGGTCCCGGAAGCAAACATGACGTTTTTGGAAAATAAAATTGGGATCTTGAGGTATAAGGAGGAGCACAATAAGATCCAGGCTTCACTCCGATCAGCAGCATCAGCAGAGAATGTTTATGTCCGCAGGCTGTGGTACTTCAACAAACTGAGGTTTCTGGGCGACCAGACTAAAGCCAGGGAATCTCTTTCGACCCTTCCCTGCAGCCTTCCCTCCACCCCAGCAGAGGCTTCCCAGGAACAACCTGGGCCTTCCATCCTGGAAGAAGTGGATGCGCCCAGCTGGAGCCAGGTATATTCGTTTTTAGACATATTTATTGTCCTAATATTAATGATGTTAACTAGATGTTATAATTGCTTACAAATTTTATACAAAAAATTATGTATATATCACTAGACAGTAGTGGCCAAAAATGTTGGTGACCAGCTTGAAAAATGCTGGGGTCAGAATGATAGCCTTTTCTATTAAACATTCAATTTGCAAGTCATGAGCTGAAAATTGTGTGTGATTGATGAAGCAAAAACTACTACTACTGTGCCCAGTGTTAGCCCGGATGAGGCCGTGCTCAGTGTCAGCCAGGAGGTGGCTGGACCCAGTAGAAGCCTCACCCAATCCCAGGTGCCTCCCCTCTGCCTTACCACCAAAAGGCCCAGGAAGGGGACAATGACGGAGGATGCACCACTGGGCCTCATTAAGGAAGCCAGCCTTTTCCTCAGGAGCCCCCCCTCCAATGCTGAAGAGGCCTATGGCTGATATCTAGCCACCAGGTTGCTGGAATTGGAGAAGGGCCAACACCTCCTCTGTGAGGCATTTATTTCTGATGCCCTGCAGAAAGAGTTGAAGGGCCAGCTGACTGAGAACAGCCACATATGTGAACTCACCCATCCTCCTCCTCCTGCCACAAGTCCACCACCAGAGCCACAGCCTCCAAGGAAGGCTGCAGGGAAGTCTGCAGGGAAGAGAAGAACATGATGGCCTGGTCTGACAGAAGATGCAGGCTGTTGTAGTACCACAAACTAGGGACAGATATGTCATCTGCTGCTGGTCCTGATCTCTGGCATTCCTGGACCAGATTGTGCTCCCTATTATATGGACTCCTCAGTCCTCAAGCTACCAATTTTATTTTCCACAGACTTGTTGATGTGTGCCCTGGGGGCCAAAAGGCTTTGCAAATTACAAAAGTTTGTCCAGCGTTGACTTCCTCTTTATTTTGTTACTCAGAATAAACGGATATTTTCTTTGCACAAAATACTTTTCTATGTGTTTTTCTTCAAAAAGGACAGTTTGTGAGTAGGCAGGTATATTTCAAAAAGACAATGTCAAATTTGGACACCAACCTCCTTGAGGGTAATAAAAAAATATAAGATAATAATGTTATTGTGGTAACTTGACACTCCAAAAAACTAATTATGTGGAGATCACTAGAAAATAATGTTTAAATAATTATAAAATTAATCTTGATGAAATCAAAAATGATAAAAGATGAGTATAAAAAAATTGTAAACATTATTATGGAGATCGGGCTTTTAAAAAATAGAATATTAGTCATGAGATGAGGATAAATAATAAAGAAAGAAGTTTGTGAGAATTCTGTGTGAATATGAGCAGCAAAACAACTTCATTCTTCTAGCATTCCACACCGAGCGCTTCCGTCTCATACTTGCTTCAGAGCATGCGTCATTTCTGGTCAGTCCCGGGGGATGCTGGGACTGTGACATCATAAGGGGCAGGGTCACTATGTGACATCACCCGGTGACCCTGCCCCTTATGCCTATGTAAGTCGCCGCGCAAGGCGTCGCTGGCATTATGGCCGGATTACTGGAACCATGTCCTGTGGTCTGATGAGACCAAGATAAACTTATTTGGTTCAGATAGTGTCAAGCGTGTGTGGCGGCAACCAGGTGAGGAGTAGAAAGACAAGTGCCTACACTTAAGCATGGTGGTGAGAGTGTCGTGGTCTGGGGTTACATGAGTGCTGCCGGCACTGGGGAGCTACAGTTCATTGAGGGAACCATGAATGCCAACATGTACTGTGACATATTGAAGCAGAGCATGATCTCCTCCCTTCGGAGACGGGCCTCAGGGCAGTATCCCAACATAACAACGACGACCCCAAACACACCTCCAAGTTGACCACTGCTTTGGTAAAGAAGCGGAGGATAAAGGTGATGGACTGGCCAAGCATGTCTCCAGACCTAAACCCTATTAAGTATCTGTGGGGCATTCTCAAACGCAAGGTAAAGGAGCGCAAGGTCTCTAACATCCACCAGTTCTGTGATATCGTCATGGAGGAGTGGAAGACGACTTTAGTGTCAACCTGTGAAGCTCTGGTGAACTCCATGCCCAAGAGGTTTAAGGCAGAGCTGCAAAATAATGGTGGCCACACAAAATATTGATACTTTGGGCCCAATTTGGAGATTTTCACTCAGGAGTGTACTCACCTTTGTTGCCATCGGTTTAGACATTAATGGCTGTGTGTTGAGTTATTTTGAGGGGAAAGCAAATTTACACTGTTATACAACCTGTACACTCACTACTTTACATTGTAGCAAAGTGTAAGTTCTTCAGTGTTGTCACGTGAAAAGTCCGGCGTATTGTCCGCCGGACCTAGTCCGCTGGAAAAGTCTGGTCATGTGTGGGCGTGTGTGGGCAGGTCCGCTCGTTCGGAAAGTCCGGTGAACCTCCGCTGCAAAGTCTGGTGGGTTGTAGCGGAGGTCCGTCTGACTTTCCGAAGGAGCGGATAGTCTGATCGTGTGTATGCGGCATAAGAGTGATCATGTTTAATGTTCAGAGCTATGAACTGTGCACTGTTGTTGATGATGTCTGAACCTTAGACCACTGAAGCATAGAGGAGAAGATGCTGTATGGTCAAGTCTAGCAATGCCAAGGTTTAGGTAAATAAATCTTCTTTAACAAGTCCCCTATACCTAAATGAGCAATTAAAGGGATATTAAAGTTTTTTTTTTCCTTTAAAATAACAAACATTTTATACTTACAGTACCTGTGTCCACACTGTAAGGTTTAATTATTTGTCCACACTGAGCTGTGCAATGGTTTTGCAATGGCACACAGAAGTATATTTAACTTCTTTATGCATAGAATGCCTGAAGGTAACAAACCATTGTACCTTTACAACCAATTTAACCGTTGCAGTGCAGCCACAGCCCCACTGCAAGGGAGAGTTGGAATTTAAGCCACCACCCATACTATAAAAGGGGGGCACAGAGCATCCAGGGTATCAGTAAATTGGAAGCTGTTATAGAGAAAGTTGATCTGAAAACTGCATAGGCAAAGGTTAGGTTTGGCTAGGAAATTGTACTAATTTTGCTAGCCTTTTGCCAATCAACCCCTTTTCTGTCTTTTTTCTTATTATTGAGTTAATTTTTTTAATGATAATAAATGATTTTATTCATCATTTTTATTTTGTGGCTGATTCAGGGGTAGTAGTCACTTTTTTTTTTTTTTTACTTTTAACTGCTGTCCTGTTCATAGCAAAAAATGATTTTGTTTCAGGGGGTTGTATTTTGGGAATTCTATTTATTGTGTTTTTGTTTTTTAGTTTTTTTGTTGTCTATGGGGGCTTTATTTTAAGTTTAAACTGCTTTTATTTTGCTGCAAGGCTTCCCTATAAAAAACTTGTGTTTCAGGCATGTTTTTAATTATTATTATTTTATGTTGATAAGCCTTATATAAAGGTTGCTGTGCTTAAAGCTTAGCATTCACTTACTGACCATATGTTCTTGGAACTGCCTTTTCTTTGCAGCACATTGCTGCATCACTGCCTGTTTCCCTGCTCACAAGCTGCTGCTGCGTACTCTGCTCAGTACCATGAAACCAGTCAGGTGTGTAGTAGAATTTCATATTAACCAATATATTTTATATTATTGATATTAATTTGCACATGTTTTATTGATTCTATAATTCTTATTCATATTATTATTATTATTATATAGTAGTGGTCTTACCAATATTATTATTCCATAGTAAGGCAATAGTTATTAGTCTTTATTAATGTATACTATGTTATCCCATAAATATAGAAAGTTTACAGAGTGAAAGGTTATTAGGATAGTTCATTTTAGGTTTTTAATTCTACTACTTAGAAGAGAAACACTTTGACAGCAGTTGGACTACAGCCTGAAAAGATAATATTCCTTGAGGGTAATAAATAAACATTGTCAAGATAAGTGATAAAACTTCCTATACTGGTGGTAATTATGTGGAATATGGGAAAGGTATTGTCACATACCTGGTGGATGAGCCCGATATGCAGAGGGAGGCCTCTCTTATGTCCCTGACTCATGGCCCCTGGTAGAGTAAACAGGAAGCACAGGAGTACAAGGCAGCATGAGTGCCTGGCAGGATCAACAGCTGGATGGCTGGTCTGGAGCTCCGGATAGTGCTGAGGCAAACTGGAACAGCAGGCTGGGTGCAGCAGACAGGAAGCTGGAGCAGGCAGGTATCAGGAAGACACTCACAGAATACAGGAAGATGGTTCCAGGGATTGTAACACAGGAGGGTCAGGCAGGCCAGGTCATACACAAACTTAGCAGTACTGGAGCAGATGCAGTAGATTGAAGGACAGTCAAAGGACAAGCTGGGTCGGAAACAGGCAGGTACAGATGAACCAGAGTATAAGGCAGATGCGAGGTCGTGGTCAGGCCGGGGTCAGGTGCAGGCAGATGGCAAGGGTATTCACAAGGCAAGCCGAAATATAACAGGAACAGATCAGGATATATAGATTACTCTCAGGGAATGTTGTAGATCAGACAGCAGGGTTTCAACATCACAGCAGAGTTTAAATAGTGTGCCTGGCGCCGGAAATCGCATGTTCACGCACATACTTGTGTGGAACTGCTACTCCCAGCAATCCTTTCCTGAAAGGTATGTACATTAATTAAGTTTGACAGGGTCAAAAAGGTCTGCTTGTGCCCTCATTAAAACTGGTAAAATATATTGAATAAGAGAACACGGATGTGTATGTATGTATTGATAATTAGACAATATTGAATAAAGCAGTTAGCTTTATATATATATATATATATATATATATATATATATATATATATATATATATATATATATATATATATATATGTAAATAATACAGTACATTTTTGTGAAGTCAAAAAATGAATACATACATATAGGTATGTATAGTGAAAAACAATAAGACATATAACACATAAAGGTGGCGTTGTTGCAAGTTCATTCTTAGCAACCAATCATGTTGTACCTATTTTGCTTGCATTGTAAGAAACTGTATAAATTAGACTTGCATCTTGTAATACTTTGAACATAAACCTGTATGCTCCCAGCTGTTGTTAATAAACCTGCATCATTGAGGTCCTGCCTGGTTTGATTTGTCTTTATTCTACTTCAGGTGCTGAAACCTAGGAACCTTTAGTTGTACTTTAATTTTAACTGCAAATTTGACTATATGATCTCTGAACCAAAAATGTATTGTATAACAATTTCAGATGTTGAGTTTTTTGGAATGCATATCTCAGCGTCTGAACATTGGTGTGTATCAATAGTGAGACACACACATGAAACACATGGACTACCATACTTTCACTAATAAAATAAACCACAACCAATATGACACACCCTATTTATTTAAGTGAATCACCATTCATATGCTCTTCTTGTCACTGAAGTAGACATTATCTTCACTGGGTTCCGGAACTTCTCTGGAAATTAAAGCAGAATATACGAAAGTACTTTGTGACCTTTTTTTTCAGAGATGTTTCATCCTAAAAGCGTCTCCAAGGCTTGCCATTCTGTTGTATCTTCTTTGCTTTTACATCTCAAGCCCCAAAGTAAGTTCCTGATTTAAAGACCAGTCCAATTGTAATTACAGAACCTTACTGAAGTTTATTTATTAGAGGTGCTTATATAGCACCATCAATTTACGCAGCATTTTCCATATATATTATACATTCACATCAGTCCTTGCCCTCAAGGAGCTTTCAATCTAAGGTCCCTAACTCACATTCATACATACACATACTAGGGCCAATTTAGACATGAGCCAATTAACCTACCAGCATGTCTTTGGAGTGTGGGAGGAAACCAGAGTACCCACGCAGGCACATGGAAAAACATGCAAACGCCTGGCAGGTTATGTCGTTTTTGGGATTCAAACCAATGATCCTAGAGCTGCTAGGTGGAAGTGCAAACCACTTAGGCACTGTGCTTAGTGGGTGCTCATTGCGTATGTATGTGTTACAATATGTATTTTTAAAATTTTTTGTCCTCTTTATATGGACCTTCCTACTTAAAGAGCCCCTTTGCGCATGAGAACAGTGTGATTTTTTTGGAAAGACTTTATTCCTGATCACAGTTAGACAAATAGATACATAGCCTGTTTAGTGATAATACATTCTCATGTGTTTTTTATTTTATTTAGTTCTTTTGGATTAAAACCCCAAAATTGGCAACTTACATTGTTAAAAGGTCAACAGGCTCACCAATAAAGAAGATTGCAGTTCAGTGATTATTCACTCCATCCCATGCGCTGGCTAGGTCTGTGTATCTAGATAGATGGTGGAAAGTTGAAAGATGGTTCCTCGAACTTCCAGCTTCCGGGAACCAGTATGTATCGTACTGGTTTGAGCAAGGAGTACAGATGTTCCTAAACATGTAGCCAATTACACCCTGCTGTCATGAAGTCACCTCTACCTAAATGTTTTCCAATGTGGTTCCTTAAAGTTTGAAGCCCCATCTTTCCGTCTTTAATAAACAGTCCTTATGCTACACTTAGTGGGCACTTCCCTCTCTGTTTGTTTAAATATAGAGACTATTCTGCCATGAGTGTTATGGACTATTGCTACAGGCTTTTATTAATTACAACTTCAGTAAAACAGGTCACAAGCTATTTGTGTTTAACCTCAGAATCATAAACAGTATCCTTCACAGTGAAGTCCAAGGGAGGTCTGGAAACACAGGCAAACAGCTTTAGGGATCTGCTCTTGGAGTTGTGGGAAATTGAGTTAAACAAGCCTACACCTGCATCTAAACATGGTGTGAATGGACACAGCTGCAGCTGTAAATACAACAGAGTTATGGCAGCTAGTGGTGAAGTAACAGACTAGTAATGAGGGTCAGTGTTCCCGAGAGAAACTAGTAGTTACAAAGGTACAGATTAGAGTTTCTGGCCTGGTTTCCTGCTTCTCCTGAGAGTGATAGACTACAGTGATCTCAAGCACTGAAGGATGTAGTTTCAAAATGAGTAGTCTCACCTTCTGAGACAGTAACTTTCTTGTTATTGTTGTGTGATGTATACCTATTGGGAAGTTTATATCTTTTCCAAACGTGGTGTGTGTTTTTATTTTGACTAGAATAAACCTATCTACCCTACACTGAATTTTATTGCAACTTTGATAGTTTACATATGCCTTCTGTGTGTTCTCAAAGGTTAGAACCCCAAATGGACAAATTGTTGGTTGAGACCTCTAACAGCATCCCATGAACAAATTTTGTTGGTGACAAGGTAATGGGAACCTTTATTGCACTGGATTTCTTTGTTACTGTAAATGAATAATTGGTATCCCAATAAAGTTCACTTCTTGCTCTGGTATAAAAGACCTCTGTTCTGAAGTGCATGGAGTTTGGCCATTGCTCTTGGTATCTTTATATGATCCTCACTGATGAAAAACACAGTACCTCGTTGAACCCTAAAGAAGTCTGAGAAATACCTCATTAATAGCCACTCAGATTGTTCTACATGCTTTTGAATATTGTTGTATTTGTGTATGGTGGCTTTATTATAAGCTGATCCAAAAGGATGTCACGGTTACCATTATATGACTTATGCCGTGTACCCACGACTGGACTTTTCGTGGGACTAGGTCCGACGGTCTTTCCGTCGGACTTTCGGCAGAGTTCCGATGGACTTTCCGAATGAACGGACTTGGCCACACACAATCACACCAAAGTCAGACGAATTCGAACGTGATGACGTACGACCGGACTAGAATAAGGAAGTTCATAGCCAGTAGCCAATAGCTGCCCTAGCGTCGGTTTTTGTCTGTCAGACTAGCATACACACGAACGGATTTCTCGGTCTGGCGGAGTTCCGGTGGGAAAAATTAAAAAATTTTCTATTTCTAAAGTCCGCCGGATTTTTGGCAAGCAAAGGTCTGATGGAGCCCACACACGATCGAATTGTCCGACAGACTCGTTCCGTCAGACCTTTGCTGTCAAAAAGTCCGGTCGTATGTATGCGGCATTAGTAATCTTGCTGCAAAAAAGACCCCATATTGGTACCAGGACCCAACAGATACACTCCGTCTTGTGTGGATTGATTGCAGCATACAGTATGTGAATTATGGCAAGTCTTTTCATTACTATACAATTTGGGCAATGTGCAAAGTAATATAACCTTTAGCAATTAATCAGCAGTTCATTTTTATGACTTTTATACAGTGATGAAAGGCAATGTGTAATTGGTTGCTATATATTACTTTATTTAGTACGATGATTACTTAATTTAGCACAAATGAATCACTGGTGTTGATAATACTTTTTGAATAAGCCCATACTGATGCTATGGGACTCACAGTGACTTTGTGGTTAGCACTTCTACCTTGCAACACTAAGGTTTGTGTTGAATCCCAATCAGAACATGCATGTTCTCCCTGAGCTTGCATGGGTTTCCTCTGGATCTTCTAATTTCCTCCCACACGTCAAAGATAAGCTGGTAGATTAATTGGCTCCTGTCAAAATGTCCCTAGTATGTGAATTAGGGACCTTGGATTGTGTGCTCCTTGAGGCAGGAACTGATGTGAATGTACAATTTGTAAAGCGCTAGCTAAACTGTCACCCTAAATAATGAGTAACTAAGCAATTTCCATTGGATCTAAACAAACAAAAAAAAAGAAAAAAAGATATATAGCGGATCAGCCTTTACCAGACCTTAACGCCTTTTATTTAACAAGGTCACATGTTCCCTGGCCGACTTATGACAACTCCAGAAAATTACACAATTCTTGGAAGTCATTCTCAATTGTGTTTCAACAGCCACATTTTCCAACCACACCTAACTGAATATACAGTATAAAGCTTCTAAAAGTTCAGGTTGATTACCTTTACTGAAAACTAGCACATCCAAATTGTGTAGGAAATTTACAGTCAGATCACCAGACTCTGCCCTGTGGAGTAGAAATACGTAGGTGGTTTTGATAGAACAATTCTTGACTCCCCAATTCATTTTTCAAAGACTTCTGTAGCCTAAAACATGGAAAAAGTTTAGAGAAGAAAAATGAAAGAGGAAAAAAAAAGAACAAAGTGTTTTCTGTTTTGTTAAAAGACACAAACCAAGCTCTGTATTAACTTTTCTTAATGTCTAGCCTTAGTAACAACTTTGGTATTGCTGATGGTCCGAGGAACTGACCAAAAAAACCATGTTTTCTAAGCCATCTGTAACAGTGTGTGCAGCTGTTAACAGTTCACAGAATAAAGAACATATTATTCATCGCAGCTTAAAATGTGCATGACTTACATTGCACAGAAGTCAGAATTTCTACTTGACATGCAGCCAGGAAAATCTTTAAAATTTCTTTTCACCGTCCGAGTCAACATGCAGCGTATTGTGTTGTGATAATCACTGCTCGCTGGCCATGAACGTGTCCATTGTTTGATGGGATGTACGGCTTGTACTGTTTTGTTTTTATTTATTCAACATTCTTCATTATAAAGCTCTTTGCTTGTCTTTTATTTTTTATTTTTTTCATCCAGACCAGAAAGATTGCCATTGAGTAGCTCACAAAGCTGAACTAACGCAGTGTGTTAAAAAAATGTTAGCAATTCGAAGAAGTTATAAAAATTTATAAGTTGGCTGGATGCTCTGCAAATGTCTGCATATTTTAATACAGATAACTAATGCAAATGTTTATTCTTTACATCTTCGAAAAGGGTGCTTTGGAAAATTTTGCAAGAGACATGGATTTTCTTACATAGGTTTGAAATAATAGTTTGCTGTTTATGCTGCCTACAGAATAGGGACAGGGTTGCTTGTGACTGTCCTGGTTTACTCCTGTAGCTCAATGGAAAAATTATTTTAATAGGAGATATTTTTTTCTATCGTCTCTTACCAATTTCAACAAAGGTGGAGAAAAAAAAAATCTGAAACCTTACCCATAGGTTACTACATAACATATAACATTTTGAACATGCTTACAGGAGGATAGAGCACAGTGATGGCCTCACCAGTACATTTGCTTGGTTTCATTGCTTGAAGTATAACTAAAGGCAACACCTTTTTTTTAGCTTTTGATAGAGTTAAGAATGATTAAAACACCTGTTTAGGTTTTTATTGCTCTCTGTGTCCCTGCTGGGGAGATTCGCCTTCTCTATTTATCCTATTTATCATTATCGTCAAGGATGAAAGTGTAAGAAAATCCTACATTTTGGGTTGTTGCCAAAACAGAAATTAGAGGGTAAATCCTCCAAAAGGTTCACTAGTTCTGGTGACCCTGATGCCAACCATTGATTTCTTAAATTTGAAGGGATTTCCCCCTACCTGTTTTGGCAATGGGGAAGGAAGTGAAAAAAGATCTTTCTATCCCCCAGCGGGATAGAAAAATATTACAGGGGTTATAACCCTCCCTTACTCTATCCAAACAGAAAAAAAAGTTTTTCCCTTAGTTCTACTTTAGCAACAGCAGAGAAAAGTGGATTTTCTGTCTGAGAAGAGTTGGATTGCAAGACTAGAAGAACATAGTTACAAATTCTCAGGCACACATTTCATGTATATTTTCAACAGCGTATTAAGCTGTTTCTCTGGAAACCAGATCTATCATTGACATTGCTGTACCAAAGAATTATAGCTAACCTCCATACTGGTAATGTCTTTTATTTTTTCTTTCAAGTCAAAAATACACAGTAATAGCTCACAAAGTCTATTTGCTTGCTCTCTCCCATTCTAGTAACAATACGGCTAATAACCAATTAACAAGAGTAGATTGAATATCAGAGATTCATACAGTAGATGGAATTTGGTTGTGGTTTTGTGTTGTGGTTAGTAAGCTGTAAACTATAAATCTTTGTATTGGAAAATCAATAAATGATGTGAACAGACAAGTCTATAAATACAGAAAAATAGTTTCAGTTTCTAGGAAATCTTTAAGTGTCTTGGGAAGGCAGTCCAGTCATGGATTTATCAAAGCCTTAGCTGCTACAGTATAATACGGCAATATGGGCTGATATCAGGTCCACCATAGGTATTCTAATGGTGTAGTACCAGTAGTAACAAAAGTCAAAGTAGAGACCAAGCCTTTCCACCTGTAGGCTCTGTTATTATGTGAAAAAACCAAGTCCTTACTTCCACCAATCACTTAAAGCAATGTTAGAGTGATGACATGTGCCTATCAAAGTGTATTATTAAAGCGGAGGTCCACCGACAATACCATTTAAAAAAAAAAAACTATTTAGACCCTTACATATGGTCAATGTTACACTCACATGTTTGGTAACAGATATCCCCTGATGTCTGGTTTGGTAGCAAAAACTTAGTTTTAAAATCTGTTGCTGGCAGGTTCCCGCTCGTACCCACGTATGTCCAATTTGTATGGCACGGAGCGCCATAAACTTCCACGTTGCCATCACAACGGGTGGCGTCGTCAGAAGTTCCTGCCCTGTTGTGATGGCAATGAAGATAACACTGAACACACACAGATAAAGCAAAGCTCATGAATCTCGCTAAAATTTGTGGCGGGCATCCGCACTAACTCCTGGGAATAATGACACAGAGCTCCCAGGAGACAGTGCGGCTCCGGATATTATGACCATACCCGGCCATACCCACCCATAGCTGTGGGGGTCATAGACAGGAAGCAAACAAGAAAGCACAGATATACAGGTAAACCCTCATAGAAAAAAAATTCTTCCATTTAACAATGCAACAATGCGATGGAGCTAAACTTAGAAATGTGTGTGAACCTCTGCTTTAAAGCTGAACTCCATACAAATAAGAAAGGCCCACATTCTGAATTAATTAATGCATTGATAAAAACACATTTTTAATGCGAGCAGTGAATGTATGCAAATTTGACTTGGCTGAAGCCTCTTGCAATATCCTGTAAAGCAAAACTCAGACTCAGAGATTCAGAAGCAGGACAAGGAGCCTGTAAACTATGCTGCAGTACTTATGTGCTAATGAGGAGCATGCCGATAGAAGGAGGGAGCAGAGAGCTGAGCTTATCAGTGTGAGGCTTTTTTTTACTTTCCAGTCACAGGGTGGAAGAGGAAGAAGACCTGTAAGTGTTACTTAAATGTGTTACTTAACCGCTAGCCGACCAGCTGTCACAGTTAAACTGCGGCAGGTTGGCACGGCTGCGCAAATCGCCGTAGCTGAACATTGCTCATTTAAGACGCCACATCAGGCGTGTGCATTCATCAGCTGCGTGTCTCTAGAGCTGATACGGGTGCCTGGCGGTCGCGATGACCGCCGGGCACCTGCGATCGCTCGTGACAGACAACACACAAATCTCGGTTCTCTCTGGAGAGAGACCGATTGTGTGTTCATACTAAGTATGAACACCGATCAGTCTCCTCATCTAGTCAGTCCCATCCTCCCTACAGTTAGAACACACCTATGGAACACGGTTAACCCCTTGATCGTAGTGTAAAAAGTGTCTGAACTGTCTGCCGCAATGTCACAGTCCTGATAAAAATCGAAGATCGTGCACATTACTAGTAAAAAAAAAAATAATAATAATAAATCTATCCCCTATTTTGTAGATGCTCTAACTTTTGCGCAAACCAATCAATATAAGCTTATTGCAATTTTTTTTTACCAAAAATATGTAGAAGAATATATATTGGCTAAACTGATGATGAAATTTGTTTTTTTTTTGTTTTTGGATATTTATTATAGCAAAAAGTACAAAATATTGTGTTTTTTCTCAAAATTGTTGCTCTTTTTTTTTTTATAGTGCAAAACATTAAATACCACCAAAAGAAAGCTCTATTTGTGGGGAAAAAAAAGGACATAAATTTTGTTTGGGTACAACGCCGTATTACCGCGCAATTGTTAGTTAAAACGACACAGTGCCGTATCACAAAAAATGGCCTGCTCATAAAGAGGGCAAATCCTTCCAGGCTGAAGTGGTTAATTTTTAAGGACTACATATCCCACGGTACCTTGCTGCCTGTAAGCAATGATTTCTGTACTGCCTCCTAAAACTCCTCCTCTCTGCACCTCTCTGTGAAATGTGTGACACAGCAGTGCCCACCCACAGGGCATAGTAAAAACATGTCGCAGAATTAAAAAAAGTAAATGTGTGGGGATCTTCACAAAGTAGGCTTACAAAATTCAAGGTTGATCAGAGTAACAGGAGTATGCTACAAATAATTGAAATACAAGATAAAAATGAAATAAAAAATCTTTTTAATCTTTTGACCACTTTAATGGTATCAGATAATATTTACGTCTTCTGCCCTGCCTGGCAGGGCTGTGCCATGTGGCCACATTATGTTAATCTCATTACTGAATAGACAGAAATACAAACTCTGTGGCATCTCCCATATATGTGTTATTTTTGTGCATTTAGCTGATTTCCTGGAGTTCAGCTTTAACACCCTTGCACTTGTACTTAAAGTTATTCTAAAGGCTGAAGGTTTTTTACTTTTATGTATTCTATGCATGAAGGTGAAAAACTTTCTCTGTGCAAAAGCCCCCCTAATACATGAACATAAATTTTACCATCATTGTAGATTTACATAACACCAGTTGCTTCATGCTTTAACCACACTACAAGAGGTTAAATCCTATACCTTGCCTCGAAAAAAAGAGTTCCGCCATCTCCCGCGGTCAGACATTGGGGACACCACTTCACCGGTCCGGGGATTTCAGGGCTTCGCTGCTCAGCGTGTATGGATAGGAAGTGTTCTAGATGGTCATCACCATCACATGGCTGTTGTTAACCAATCAGAGTCTGCCTAGCCTGTCCCATTAGCACTGGAGGAGAGGAGAGAAAGCCAGGAAGAATTTGGAGCTCCCAGATGCTGGATCCACAGTCGCTGGCTGAGTAGAGCAATTTTGAAAAAATAATCTGCACTCTGGGTGTTGCTCTTAAAGTGTATTCATTTTATTAAATAGCCACAGTGAATAAACGCAGATTGAGTCAGTTGATGTGTTTCAGCCTATAAGGCCTTAGTCATAACCACTGGGACGGCGCTTTACCAGTCTGGGGATTCAAGATCTTCCTGGCTTATCCTCCTCTCCTCCAGCGCTGATGGGACAGGCTAGGCCAGGGGTCTCAAACTGGCGGCCCTCCAGCTGTTGCAAAACTACAAGTCCCATCATGCCTCTGACTGTGGGAGTCATGCTTGTAACTGTCAGCTTTGCAATGCCTCATGGGATATATAGTTTTGCAACAGCTGGAGGGACGCTAGTTTGAGACCCCTGGGCTAGGCGGACTCTGATTGGTTAACACCAGCCACGTGATGGTGCTGACCATCTAGAATACCTTCTATCCATACATGCTGAGAGTGAAGCCCTGAATTCCCCATTCCCGTGAAGTGGTGTCGCCAATGGGGGATGGTGGAACTCTGGGAGAGTGGGAATGGGGGGGGGGTGTCGGGAGGTGCTCCAGTGTAAGTTCACCTTACATATTTTCCTGTAAAGGTGAACTTACACTTTAAAAATTGGCCATGGAATTCTTGCTTCAGTCCAGAGCCACACACAAGCTCTTTATATTGTGAAATGTTGAGAATAGGCTTGAAGTATCAAATTTTACTTGTTAAGATTATGACCAAAATGCAAACACTACAGACTTGCTGAAAAACTGTAGTGAGTTGCCACCAGAAATGTATAAAAGAGTGACAGAACTTTTTTTTTTTAACCACAAGTTTGGCTGAGCAGTCACCGAGGCAGGATGTAACCTCTTGTAGTGTGGTTAAAGCATGAAGCAACTTGTGTTATGCAAATCTACAATGATGGTAAAATTAGTGTTCATGTATCTCAGATTTCCATACATTTTCGACTCAATCTACTTCTAACAATTTTTTTTATAAAATACATATCTACACGGACTAACTTGTTTAGAGTTAATGATCATTCAAACCTCTGAACATTATTCTCTGTACATTAGCGATCCACTATTCTCTTCATAATATCAGAGTCACTAAAGTATCTTGAGTTGGGGCGTGGTCAAGGCTGGCGGCCTGAGCGGACGTGCATAGCGGGAGCTTTAGACTACTACCGGCAATCTGTTGAGTATCTGTCGGAGACCTCTGGGCATGCGAGGAGGCAAGCACAGCTCCAGAAGAAAGGTATCTTGAGTCATTTTTATAGTTGATTATATATCATTGGATGAAAACATTAAACCTACCCTTATGCAGTCCTCCCAGACACTAGTCTCCTGATATGATTGCTTAAATGTCACGAAAAAAGACCAGCTGTCACTCAAAAAATTTCCAGGTGTGATGACACCAAGAGAGAACTACTGGTTTACAGAATAACTTTTAAAATCTGAAGGAGGTGGAAAATTATAGCATTGTGCACACAGCTGAAAACTCTTTGGCTAATGAGTTACCAGATACAATGATGGGTACATTTTCAGTTCACAGTCATCTTTAAAATCAGACAGTGATCAGTCAACATGAGAATATTTAAATGATTTGGTGGAGGTGAGCTGTGGTAATCCAGTAGGATTTTTAGTCTTCAACCTGATAGTTTGATAGCTGATAGCCTGATAGTTATTTGAACCTGTTGAACTTCTGGGTTTTATACAACTGTGGTCCAACTGGTATGCAGATTAGGGGTACTGATTTTACCCTTGACTTTTGCAATATGAATGTTTGTTTCATGGGATGTCTCAACATTTTTAAGCCAGAGATAGGCAGATAACTAACATTTTTGGAAGAGGAAGAGGCAGTCTCAGTATTTATTTTAATACAGGTTTCCTTTGAATCTTATCTATAATGAAGATTCACATAAGCAAGAAAAGTACTGTACCTCTTTTTTGTCATCAACAACAGGCCCTAAATCTCCCTCATGTGTTTTAAAGCTTAGGCAATGACCAGTCTTTCACATCACTGGAAAATGCAAGCAGTCTGTCAGGGTTTGGATATGAATCTGGGACCCCTGCAGTGTCTGGCTTTAGCTTTTCACGCTGTACCACCGGAGATGCTGGAAAATGGAAAATTCCCTGTCTGATCCCTTGGACAAAAAAGAGAAAACTAATGTAGCCACCACATCTCATGTTTGGTAAGCCGCTTGAAAGAGGAAGTAAACCCTGATGAGTTTACTTCCTCTTTCATTCCCTGCAAAGGCAAAGCATAATGGACTACTATGCATTGCATAGTAGCCCATTATGTGTCACTTACCTGACACAGGAGCCAGCGAAGTCACCGCTGTCCCCTGTAGTCCGCCGCATCCATCTTCTCGGTGGGTCTCGCAGCTCCACCGCTGTCATTCGGCGAAGCCGCGATGATGTCACTCACGCGCATGCGCACGGGAGCCGAGACGCGCGGCATTGCACGGCATCTTCATTATCGAGGATGCCACGCTCAGTGCGCCTGCGCGCTGCTGTCTACGGCGCATGCGCCGTAGAAAGCGGTGCCCATCTTTGGGCAAATATCTCCTAAACCGTATAGGTTTGGGAGATATTTCTTGGACCTACAGGTAAGCCTTAATCTAGGCTTACTTGTAGGTCAAAGTGGTTTGTAAGGGTTTACAACCGCTTTAAGGTCTGGTGGCGCTTCAGAACAATGTCTGGCTAAAATAACAGAACTACTTAGCAGATAGTATTAGCTTTCTGTATGATTTAATCTTAAATTTTGATATGTTCCTTTATCATACATTGATAAGATTTTGTTCATTGAGCTGCAGTAGTTCACATGTAAATCTTAAAAATCTTTTAAAAAGACAGAGAGTTTCTTTCAACAAAGTTTTACAATTCATTTGTTCAGGTCATAAATATATGTATCGTTTTGCTGCTGAACATTTTAGCAAAGTAATACATTTACATAAGCAAAGTAAGAAAAAAGAGTTTGAAAATATGCCAAACAATGTTGTAAAATCAACCCAATATAGAGTAGTAAGTACAGAGAACAAACTGTGCCTGCTGGTTAAATCCATTAAAAACATTGTTGCATGATGGATGGCAACAAAATGTCATGGACAAACTGGATAATAGACCTTCTGAGCCATTTGCATGTTTGGGAGTGGGGGAGCTCTAAAAAAGGGCTGAGGCACAGTGTCTAGGTATATGCCATCAGATCCTCAGAAGGGCACCCACAAGGAGTGATGGATTTTCCTGGTGGGTGTTCCAGGTTGCAGCCTAGGGTACATCTGTGCAGATGGCAGCTAAAGAGGGATAGAACCGGAGCATGGCACAAAGCCAAGAGGTAACCAAAGAAACAAGAATGCAGGATTACAGGAACTAAAATGAACTGGAGTCTTGAGAGAGAGAGAGACTATATGGTAGTAGAACATCAAGAAGCAGATCAGCTTTGCTGCTGATCTGTGACAGTACCTACTCCCTTATAGTGTCTCCTGGGAGGGGGGGGGGGGGGGCTTTGGTCTCCTGAGAGAAGTGTCAATTTATCTTCAACAACTAAAGGTTTTAAAAGATAAGTTGTGGGTTTTGAAAAAAAGAAACTTTTATACTCACCTAGGTGGATGAGGAATCGATCTGATGTTGCATCTGTCCTGCGCTAGCTCTGCAGTGAGAACTTAATGAACAGACATTGCTGATTGCTCAGTTCTCCCCCTCTGCTCTGAGCAGAGAGCCATGACTGTCTGTCACCAGCTCTCTATTCTCCGTTTACTGGAGCACTGGACTGTGGAGGGGGTGAGAGGGGCTGGCTCAGGCACTCAGCTGTTCACTGAGAGGCTGAGTTAGGTGCCAGTCCAGGTTTCTGTGCAGATCCCAACCATATGACTGTGATCTTTCCAGAGCCTGGCCTGGCTAATTGACCTCAACCGATAGTGGACTTTAGCCAACTGTCGACTGAAAATGGGTCACAGGAGTGCAGAACGAACTGTGCACATCTCTGATCCTAATTTAGAAAGGCAGTGGGATTCAGGGAGGACAGAAAGAACAGCAACAAATGCCACATATGGCAAAAGTTAAGCAGTGATAGGTTCCTGACATTACCTTCCCTAGAGGAGTGGTCACTGGATGCTCCAACCACAACTCAACTGGTAACCCCCACAGTACCCAAATTTGGTGTAAAAAACCCATCAGGGTCAATCAGGCCACCATAGTGAACCTAGGAGCACCAAAGTCCACTGAGTGCTGCATAGTGGATTTGGAATCTATAACCTATAAAGCGAAATCCAACAAAGTCAGAGCCCATTGACCAGGACCCAACACAGCCACATGTAACAAAGCAATGTCTACTGAAAACCAAGCCTAAATGGCCAAAACCAGGTACTGTTAAGATTTCCAAAAGAGTGTAAGAGTCTTCCAGAAAACTCAGCAGCTGAGGGATTTCTCTACGTGCACAGAGGAACATATCAGGACCCATTGTAGCTCCTAAGAACCCTTAACAATTTAGCCTGCAGAGGATATCTCAAGTATTTGGACATGATAATTATACATGTGTAGACCCCTGTTGCTAAAAAAAGCTATAGTGTAAATTTTGTTTTTGGCTGAGCTGTAAACAGCTCAGTTTGATTGTACATAGTTTATTTGGTTCTGTTCTAAACTTGAGAATTACAACTGGGTTGAGCTGTAATGAATATTCTTTTTCCGTGAACAGCCCAGTAGGAGGTTCCTGGCCGCTGTGCATTCCTGAAGGAGTATTTATTGGACAGATGCTATGTGCTCTAGTCAGTTCTTACCTCTGGGCCCTTCTGGCCTGAGTCTGTATCGCTGCATCTTCTTCAGTAGGCCCAGAAGCCTATCTGGGGCCTACTACTCCTAAGGTGGTCCTTATGCTGTCTTGCCTAAGTGGAAGAAGCCAAGTCAAGCTGAGGAGATCCAGGGGAGGACCCTTGATGGAGAAGGCCAAGATGAAGGCTAGTCTTTCATAAGGGCCTGGTAACTCGTTTGGAGGACGCACCTATATCCAACTACCCTTTATAGGTTCTGGTACTGTCAACCTGTTCTACAATCTAATGAAGGTAACATGCTCCTGGCTGCTGAGTTTATGAGAGAGACTTATCCAGGCATCTACTGGCTGCTAAGTCTGTGAGAGAGGCTTATCCAGACACCTTACTGGTTGCTAGGTCTGTGTGAGAGACCTACCCAGGTATTCAAGATCTGTTAAAAGAAAGCTATTTTGTCCTTTGATTCAAGGAGTCTGTAAGTGTAAGTAAGCTAAAAAGAGTATCTGAAACCTCCCCCTCAACCTCTTTCCTACAACCTTTCTCAAGTTCTCATTAAAGCTTTTAAAAATACCTAAAGTGACTGGCGCCTATATTCTGTTCAAACTTCCCATTATAGACATGGACTCAGCCGTGGGGTGAATGTAAGCTCACTCCCTGTATCTGGAGGTATCTGGAGGTACCTCTTTGCTCCCAGTAGACCCAGGGGGGTGCTACGCATGATATCAGAATAGACAGTTTTAGGGCTTACTTGAATAAGGCACCACCTCTGCAAATATGGTCAAAGGCAGTTTCTGGACATACCTGGACAAATGCTGTATTTGGACATGCTTAAGTCGAACACTGTAGGTACCTAAATGGCACAAAAGCCTCACAAAAGCACTAGCTAACTAACTGTAGAAGAGCAAAAAACAAAAACAAAAGGATGCCGGACACCAGAAGTATCAGGTATGTCAGAATCAGAGATAATAGATTGCTAAAGGTCAATCTGGGAGAGTTAATCAGAAGAGGCTGTCTCACATTCAGAAGAGGCCAACTTAGACCTAGAAGAAGCAGACTCTTAGATGAGACATTTAGAAGAGACATGAAGCCCAGAATCTGAGGGTGCTGTCTCAGTCACAAAAGAGGCTGGCTCAGGGTGCTGGGCCTCAGGGGAATATCTGGGGCACTGGGCCTCAGAGATCAGTAACAAGAAGAGACATGGGTCTTGGCAGGTCTTATAGAGCAGAGGTCCCCATACCTTTCACATGTAACCCTCTCTCCCAAGGATCAATATATATGAAAGAAGAACCAAAACACTCCAATAGTATACATATACCCCTTGTTTAATGACTTACCTGTTTAACGACCGCTCAGACTTACGACCAGCTCTCCCCGACCCACACAGGACGACCAGCTCTCCCGCAACTGCTCTGACTTACAACTAGCTCTTCTGCTCTCCCGACCCGTGCACAAGATGTCATGTCATCACTCTGTATCAGCCTCATTCTCCCTTCTGACCTGCTGTTTTACAGTTATGCACTGTACTGTACTCTGTTCTCCTAAATTCCCTTTCTAGTGTACTGTATACTGTACTGTCTTATATCTTATGTTTTACTGTACTGTACAGTACTCTGTTCTCCTAAATGCCGCTTCCAACATTCTGTATCCTGTACTGTTTTATTTTCTAATGTACACAGTACTGTAATGTAATGTGTGGTTGTACTGTAAAAGCTTGTTTGCACCTGCATAAAGCTCAGAAAGTAAAATCTTTTGATCTTGATATGAAAAATAAGATCATTAAGGACTATGAGGTTGGCAAGGAAGTTAAAGAAATAGCAAGCAAATTGGAACTTGCATATTCTACCATTTCAACATTCCTAAAGGATAAGGATAGAGTGAAAGAGGCGGTAAAATCATCGACAGGATATCAAACCATAATAACTAGGCAACAGAAAGGCCTCATTCATGAAATCGAGAAATTGCTGGTGGTATGGACTGACGACCAAATAGAAAAAAGAATGCCAATGAGTCTTTTATTGATTCAAACCAAAGCGCGCAGTATTTTTGAAAATTTGAAAGTGAACAAAGGAGAAGATTTGACTGAAACATTTACAGCAAGCCACAGATAGTTTCAAAGGTTTCGTCGAAGATTCAACCTCCATAATCGGAGTATGAGTGGGGAGGCTGCAAGTGCAGATGTGGAAGCAGCTGAAAAATTTGTGATGGACTTTGATAAAATCATAGAAAAAGGTGGCTACTGTCCAGAGCCAATATTTAACATGGACGAAACTGGAAGTTTTTGTAAAAAAATGCCCAAAAGGTCCTACATACACAAAGAAGTTAAAACAATGCCCGGTTTTAAGGCTTTTAAAGACAGGGTCGCTTTGTTGTTGGGAGGAAATGTTGCTGGGTTCAAGTTAAAACCTCTCCTCATCTATCGTGCACATTGAAGCAGGTTAGTAAGCACACACTGCCTGTTTATTATCGTGCAAATAAGAAAGCATGGATGACACAAGCTTTATTTGATGACTGGTTCACCAACTGTGTTAATACCGTCGGTCAAGTGTTAATGTCAGCAAAAAGGCGTTCCCTTTAAAATTATCCTCCTGCTTGACAATGCCCCATGCCACTGCCAGCATCTTGATGACCTACATCCAGACGTAAGGATAGTGTATCTGCCTAAAAACACAAACTGCTATTCTACAACCCATGGATTGTATATTGTTCAATATCAACATTCAAGGCCTACTATTTACACAACACCTTTTCCAAAGCTGTAGCAGCAACTGAAATTCATAAAGTTGCCCTTCCTGATTTTTGGAAAGCTTACAACATTTTACACTGCATAAAAAAACATTGCATTAGCTTGGAAGGGAGTAACAGAAAAGTATATGCAGGGTATATGGAAAAAAATGCTTAAAGAATTTTGTGAATAATAGCGTAGTGTTTGATGAAACAGATGTCGAAGTTATAAATCAAAAAAGTGTGCAACTTGCTAAAATGCTTGACTTAGATGTTGAAGTGACTGATATTAAAGAATATTAAAGAATTTGTGGTATTTGTTGAGGAAGAGTTAAGTAATGAAGATTTAATAGAGTTGGAAGCAGAGCAGCACTTAGAACAGGAAGAGGACGAAAAAGAGGAAACAATGGAAGAAGTACTAAAGAAGTTTACAGTCAGGGGGTTAGCTGGTAAGTAAGGATGAGCAGGGCCGCTGATAGGGCAGTACAACCAGCCCTGTTGTACCGGGCCTGGCCAGCAGGGGGGGCCCGAGCAGCTTTTAACTTCTAGCTAAAAAAAAAAAAAAAAAAAAACGAAATAACTATATTAACCTGCACCCACTTGATTACTAACATATATAAGGAATATATATTCATTTCCTGGGCCCCATCAGGTTACCAGAGGGGCCCAGGAGGTGAAAGCAGAAGAGGGACTTTTTTTCTATTTTCGGGTGCAGGGATACAATGCTGTGCCGCATGCTGTTCTCAGTATACCTGCACAAACTAAAGTTCTTCCTGCTCACTGTATGCCTCTCCGGCGGATGGATATTACTGTTATACGGCTCCCTTCATCCAGTAAGTGCTGCAGCTTGAGGGACTTACCACTGGGACGGCTGAGACAGACAGAGCAGCAGGAGTAATCTGGACAATGGCAGTGGTGCACAGGCAAGCAGTCCCCTGCACACACACACACACACTGACAGGTCACACTATTGTAGCATGTGCAGTCCCTAGACTCTGTGTGCTCATGGTTATTATCATTATGATGATCAGGGCACAGTAGGTGCTGTATGGCTCTGTCAGTGTAACATGACTGTGTGGTGCTGACTTTCCTGATATATGACTGTACTGTGTGTTACAGACTATAACTCAACAAAGTCAGCATCACACAGTCATGTTACACTGACAGAGCCACATAGCACCTGCTGTGCTCTGATCATCATAATGATAATGACCATGAGCACATAGTGAGATGCTACTTTTACACATGTGATGGGGGAAGGGACAGTAAAAATACATAGCCAAGCTGCATTTTTACCACCCCCAAACCACTCTCCTTTCATAACCTTTCACCCAAGCTTTGCAATTAGGTCCTTTTTCATGCAGACCTGATTGAAAGCTCCGTATGAAGACACAAACTGAATGGGCACAGATGTCAAAACACTGACATCTCTCCCATTCAGATGCAGTTATGATTGGTGGGGCGCTGTAAATGTTAAATGTTCCTGCTCCTGCCCTGACAGCGTGGAGGCAGGGGTGGGGTTATGGGCGGAGCCAGGATGGGTTGTGGGCGGGGTCAATGGGGCCCCGTCAGGTAGGCTGTATGGGGCCCCATGATTTCTAACAGCGGCCCTGAGGATGAGCTCCGGCGTGTTCGCACACCCCACATGCAGAGCCCGCCAGGAAGTCGGCAATGTGCACCACTAACCACAGGCAGTGAGACATTGCCCCAATGCGCAGCTGCAGAGATCGGGAAATGTCTCACTGCCTGTGATTAGCGCAGCGCAGTGCCGACTTCCTGGCGGGCTCTGCACGTGGGGTGTGCGAACACGCCGGAGCTCATCTTTACTGGTGAGTTCTCAAAAGGGAATGCAGCTGTATTACAATTAGAGAGTATGAACCCTAATGTTGAAAGGTTCCCTAAAGTGGAACGGCAGATGAAGGAACTTATGTGATGGCATTGTGAAATTTATGATGAAAAAAAGAAAATATACAAAGCAGAGCACCTTAACAGAATTCTTCTTGCAAGCTACCCCTACCAGTTCTATAATTTCCTTGTCGTATTCTCCCTCATCTACAACTGCTGATGACCCTGCTGGTAACTTCAATGATGATACTGATGACCCTGCTGGTAATTTCAATTTTAGCGATGACACTGATGACCCTGAAGCACTTTCATCCTTTAAAGGATTTGATGAATAAAATGTTACTCTAAATGTCTACTGTACAGTATACGTTTACTTTTTAGCCACTGTACACTTTATATAGCATGTACAGTACAGTACAGTATTTTTGTTTAAATTTTTGTATTCTGTACTTCTGCAAAATAAAACAACATTACTGCATTGGAGTTTTGTGTTTAGACCTTTTTTTCAGAATACAGTATAGTACAGTAGTAAGGGTTGCTTAAAATATTGATTACTTGTGGTTCCTCCTTTAACAACCAATTTGTTTAACAACCTGATTGCTGGAACAGAACCTGGTCATTAAGTGAGGAGTACCTATATACCATTTAAAACTATTTTAAAAGTATTAAAAACACTCACATGTGCCACTGTACCATAATCAGTACAAACATTCTGAATCCCAATCAGTAGTAAGTGTAATACATGGTGACCCAGGCCCATCTTGCACTGCCCCTGCCTAGCAATAGAGAGTCTAATAACTACTTCAGTTAAAGCGGAGGTCCACCCTAAAGTGGACCTCCGCTCATCGGAACCCTCCCCCCCCCTCCGGCGCCACAATTGGCACCTTTCAGGGGGGAGGGGGGTGCAGATACCTGTACAGTACAGGTATCTGTACCCACTTCCGGGATAGCTCTCTGCGGAAAGGGGCGTATATTACGCCCCTTTCCGCAAGTGCCCGCCCCTTTCCCGCAAGTGCCCCGCTGCCTGCTGGGAAAACACACAGATCCCAGAGGCAGCGGGGACCGTCCTTATTGCGCAGCGCGGCTCGCGCATGCGCAGTAGGGAACCGGGAAATGAAGCCGAAAGGCTCCATTTCCTGATTCCCATACCCAAGATGGCGGCGGCAGCACCCGAGATACGATCTACAGATCGGCTTCGGGTGCCGACATCGCGGGCGCGCTGGACAGGTAAGTGTCACTATTTTAAAAGTCAGCAGCTGCAGTATTTGTAGCTGCTGGCTTTAAAAAAAAAACGCGGAGTCCCGGTGGACTCCCGCTTTAAACAATTCAGAACACAAACAGTTGCTTATCCCCATACGCAGCATATCTTTCAGTGAAGTTTAGGATAGCTATGGTAATACAGGCAAATGGCTGGAAGGATCCAAGGACAAAGGGCCACCCCACTGGAACTGGGCTACTCTGGTACTGATTGGAAAGGAACTACCTATGGAAGTTGCATGCTATCAGACTCCTGTCTGTCCATCCAGAAGCATGTTCTGACAGTTCCAATCACTTGCCCAGCTTCCTCATCAGCTGTGGTCTCTCTGGGCCCATGAGGGCAGCTGTGGTCTCTCTTAGCCAATGAGGGCAGTAAACTGGGAAACTTGTTTTCCCTAGTTGTGTCCAGGAACAAATGGAGTTGTAAGAAAGTGAGTTTAAAAAAGCCTGTGTGTGGAGGATGAGTAAATGGACCTTAGATTTAAATTTCAAAATAGTTTTTCAACAAAGTTTTTGCATGTGAAATTGGAGATACTTGGCATAGATTTTAGTCTTTTCATGTTTTTAGCAGCCTCAGAGTCACTAGACTGATGCATACATAGAAGTAGTGAGAGAATAAGGAAGCAATACTTTAGATATTAAATCCACAAGTGAGGGTGACTTCCCAGCATGTAGGATTGAACTTCAGAGTTCAATCCTATTTATATTGGCAAAGTCAACAGAAAGTCTGGATTGAACATCAGTAAGCCCTTGTACACACGGTCGGACATTCTGACAACCAAATCCGTTGGATTTTGTCCGACGGATTTTGTCCGATGGATTTTGTCCAAAACTGTTGCATACACACGGTCGGACAAAGTTGTCGGAAAATCCAATTGTACATAACGTGATGACGTTATTTCGTTACGACGGGACTACGTTCCGGCTAGTAGCCAATAACTAGGAATTTGATCTGAGCATGCGTGGCACTTTGTCCGTCGGAGTAGGCTACACATGATTGGAGTATGTCCGATCGGAGCATGTTGTCAGAAAATTTTATAGACAAGTTGGAAAACTTGGTCCGTCGGATATTCCGAGGGAAACAGTGCCATGGAGACCACACACAGTCGGATTATCCGACAATACAGTCCGATCGGACACATTCTGTCGGAATCTCCGACCATGTGTACAAGGGCTAATAGGTGAAACAAAATTGCTGACATTGAGTGGTGTATCTAAACCCCAAAACAAACATTTAATATAACGCAGCTTGCTAATTTTTATATGTAGTGGATGCATTTGTTTTATTTTTTCAGGCTATTTTTAACTTTATTTTTGCCTAATAATTCCACTAATAATGCACTTTCTCTCACTCCGTATTCACAGGCACTTTTCCATTGTCTATGAAGGCAAGTTTGGTTGTCACACATGCTGGACTACTTAAAATATGTCTGCCTTTTTTTGCCCCCATTACATGATTGAATAATGGGACTAGTAATTTACAAAAGAAAGCTAAGATGTTTTTTTTTGCTGTCTTTTCAGCTCACAGGAAGTGACAAGGTCACCGCATTTCTGGCACAATCTGCAGGTATTTCTGTACTTGCTGAAAATGTTCAGCCTTGTCATTGACAATGAATACAGCCATCACATACAGTATAAGGAGTGGTAAGCTCCAATATATTTCATTTTTGGGTTTAGATTCATTGGAAAGTGAACCTGTTACCCTGCATTTTTAAAGTACAGATTAATTTTGAGTAAGCGTGTATTCAGTTCAAATTCGAGGTCTGGTGCATTACATCATATTTTTTTAGTGAATTAACAGATGGAATTGGGGTTAACTTTTAATCATTAATCAGTTTGATAACATCTGGGTTTATAGAGTTGTTAATTTCCATACAGAACTATAATTTTTTATCTAATATGATTGTAACCTTAGGTTGATTATGTTAAGTCTAAGTGTGTTATCAAATTAGGACAGTTTGTGTCCTAATCACCAAAGACAAGCTTTCTTCTGACTCTTTATCTTGTTTTGTAGGAATAGATCAGAATCAAGAACTCTCAGAACTGGGGACACTTTGCAGAAGAGCCTATGAAGAAATTTATGATACAGGAAGTTCACTGCAGTGTCAAATAACTTTCTTCTTTACACAGATCGCAGGAAGAAACTGTGTTATAACACTTGGTAAAAAAAATAAAAAATACAGCTTCATGCTACAGAAATGTATGGTGAAATAGAGCATTGTTCCAAATGCCCTTATAAACCCACTGATATGCCACAATAGAGCATTGTTACTGTTTAGAATTATGTTTTAAAATGACAGCATATATTATTGCAGGAAAATTGGTGGTACAATTTTTTTTTTTTTGCAGATGGGCAATTTTGATTTGAACTCTAGATACCGCAAAGATCATATTATCATCCATCTTCATTTGAAAGTTGCTAGTCCCATCCTGCTGACGTGGGCACCTGGTGGTAAGCTAGATTTTCCAGAAAGTTCCGGTGTTCCTATGAGAACCAAGTGGACCATTCGCTGGCAGCAACTCAACAGTGTAGCTGTTTGTGGTCCGAATTGTTTTACTGAAATAGCGATTCTCACTAAAGAGGGCAAAAAAACCTCAGGGGCCATTAACACTTGTGTATCTCAACACACGTTGGCTCTGTTCGCATGTACATGTTGCCATGTGTTGCATTGCTTAAGAAGGGTCCTGTATATTTTTTGTGCTGTGCAGCACATTGTATGGCCCATACAAGTCAATTGGGATGCATACCAATGTGCATTAGATACACTAGCATGCAGTGTTTTGGCATTGATAGTGAGAGTCTCTGCTTCTGGAAAATGGGTTTAAAAGGGACACAGGGTTTGCATGTGTAGGACTGCGGAGAATTTATTTTATGAGGAGAAAACTGCTCTAGCAGCATTCTCTGGATTTTGCTATTTTTGGATGGGGCTCCATAGTTTTGAGATTCCAAAGAGTCTTGGGCAGGATGTAATCTCTAGCCCTGTGTCTAGGTGTTGTGGATAACCAGCAGAGTGTGCCCAGGTGCGCACAGCCTTTATAATGATAGACTGGTGAGAGCAGGGGGAGGTGGGAGTTGGAGCTGTTTGAAGAAAGACCCCTGTCACGAGAGCTGGGAGTACCTGGTGGAGACTGCAGCCCCGGTGAGGGGGATTCTGGGCCCAAGGCCTGAGAAGGTCTGGCCAATGCCAGGAGTCTGAGAGACCAAGAGAGAGAGTCTGGGAGACTGAGAAAGCTGCAGAGGCCAATTAGTCCAGGGGGGCTGGAGAGAATCCAGAGTCTTTGGTGGGTGCAAGCTGGAGATACTGATAAAACCCCGTCAAGAGGCCATGTGGGCCTGAACAGCAAGGTGCTGTCACCTAGGCTGAGAGAGAGCCTGAATAGCAAGTGGTAAAGGCAGACCAAAACAAGCAGAGGTACTGCTGACCAAAGAGCCAGGTGGCTTGGTATTTTTAATTTATGTTTGCTGACTGTAGTTGAAACCCCTGTTTGGGAATCTTGGTTGGCCTTTCTTCCCTTTAATAAAAGTGGGCTACCAGGCTCCTAACTATAACGCCTGTGTGACGTGGGCTCACTGTACAAATACGCATCTAGCACTGAGCTGAGCACCACCATATCACACTGTGCATATTAATTTGGCCCACCCTCTGTGAACCTATGCCATGTGCTAAGCAACACTTTGAATGGCAATATCCAGAGCAAGCATGTCTCCCACCTGCTCTTCTACGGATCATAAGAATTGAGGTGTTGAGTAGGTCCCAGTTCTTTGGTCTGCCACAACACATGGAGGAGAACCGCATGGGATGGAATTAGAAGCATATTTTACTGTGATTGGTCATGTAAACGTATTTAGACCTTGTTTTATCTTGTGACATTACCCTTTACATGATGTTGCTCTGATATACTCACTACATATGTTAGCATTGTATGAATGAAGCAGAACTCCAGGACAAACCAATTTGATGTTTGTGATATAGTGGGGACAGATTGAAACCTCTGCAGGTTATGTTTGCTTGGTGTGTCCACAGAAGTAACATTTTCCCTCTCTCTTTGTCCGGGGTCACCATTGTCACCAAGAGAGAAATTGATAAGGAAAAGCAAATTTGTTCATTTCTAAATTCAACAACATACATCATACAGCAAGCAACTTTTTTTTACACTTTCTAGTCTATCCAAGATAAAAACAAAGAATAGTTGCCTTGGGTCATATTTTAAATTGCCAGCTTACTCTAAGTACACGCATTAGTGTATTATATTTCCTGTTTATGACAAGCAAAAGCTCTGTGTTCTCATACATTTTATGTGCTGCTAGCTCACTGGTGCAAGGCCACTGCTGCAAGGCCAACTAACAAACATAGGGGCTGATTTACGCCGGGAACAGTGCGTGAATCCCCCCTTTACTATTTTGGAGCATGGGAGAATGCAATCTGTGCGCCACTATGGACATGGTGCACGGGAACTTCAATTCAATATTAACAGAAGATGGAGGTGCCAATATTATGGAGTGATGTGAGGAAGCAGCTGCTCACATTAAACAAATATGTCCAAAATAGAATGAGAAAGTAACTTTTTCAGAGAAAGCCTGCTGTGCCTGCAAGTATGTTTAGAACTGTGTGAGATCAATGTAAGCACAACAGGGCCAGCTAGGCCAACCCCCTCCTGAACCATACAAGGCCACATGCACTCAACATAGCTGGCTGCCTTTGGGGCATGTTGGGCTCAGCCCAATACCAACCACAAATCACCTTGTACCCACTAGTTTAAAGGGGCTTTCCACATTCCGTAAACCCCACTGTCTGCTCCCTGAATATGTTAACAAGGTGGTTGATTTTTGGGATGCCCGAGCCCCTCCTGCCCCCAAGCATCCACCCCCCTTTCATGGGCTGGCTTGCTGTGTGTTTGGCTAGAGGTTTGTTAGTGTGTGGGAGGGGCACAATCTTTTTTTAGTTTGGGGTGGGGTTTGTCACGTGGGGGGTTCTCATTTTAAGCCTTAACATACCCAACTGGCCTTGTATGTATTGGGGGGGGGGGGGGGGGTGGCAGGCTATTTTTTGTTTTGGATTAAAATCTTGCAGCTGCAATGTAGATTTGTAAGTTTTCTCTAAAGCCGTACATCTTTGAAGCAGCATTTTGAATACATGCACCACTTTACAGGCAGAGTAAGCCCCCCAAGTTAATAGCTTTTAAGCAATTTTGCATTTTTAAAGGCACTTTTCCTTAATTTGTTTTTGGGGTTGTCCAAATTGTTGACATTGATATATGTCCCATAGGGCCCTTTCACACTGGGGCAGTGCGACGTCGGCGGTAAAGCAGCACTTTACCGTCGTTTTAGCGGTGGTCGCCAGCGGGGGGAAAAAGGGTTATAGCCGCGCTGCCCCATTGATTTCAATGGGTAGGAGCGGTTTAGGAGCAGTGAATACACCACTCCTTTCACCGCTCCAAAGATGCGGCTAGCAGGACTTTTTTCACCATCCTGCTAGCGCACCGCTCCAGTGTGAAAGCCCTCTGGCTTTCACACTGGAGTGAAAGGGGCTGTTTTTTTCAGGCGCTATTTTTAGCGCTGTAGCCCCTGAAAACCACCCCAGTGTGAAAGGGGCCTTTGGGACCTGGGCCCCTATACCCATTTTAAGCCCAATAATTAGAAGATAAGCCAGTCAGGTGGGCACTAGCAAAATTAACAAATCAGTTCCCATAGACTGCAATGTTATTTGTTGTATAACTTTTGCCCATGTAGGGCTCTTTGTTTGCCCCCCTGGACCAGGTTTTTTTGTCCCATCTGTAATTTTGCAGCATGCTGGATGATGTGCTTAATTTTGGACAGGGGGTGGCTTAATTTGTGCTAGCTGCATTTGGGTTGGTCTGGGCATGCTCAAAAAAAATCATATTATCACATTTTGTCCTGTGCCTTTTGGTGTGTGAAATGCATTTGGGTTTGTCTGGGCATGCTCAGGGACTTAGATTTTTTTCCGCTTTTTGTGTGTGAACAGCACTTGGATGTTTCTGGGCATGCGCAGAGAGTGTGTTTTTTGGGTTAGAAATTTAAGGACATCCTTAACAGGTCTACCCACTTTGAAGTTCTGTCTCTACATTGGATGAACTTGCTTTTTGTGTGTTTCACGGACTGTGCATGTATTTTCAATTGCCTCATTAGCACGCAAACCTGTTATATAAAGCTTGCAGATAGCATTCTTTACCTTACCCTGAAAAGAGGCAAGATTGTGTGTGGGATCAGCAAGAGAGTTCATTTGGGTGTACTTATAGGGTTTGTAACATGTATTCTCTCTTTGTATTTTGTTTGTTATGTCTTTGTAAAACAGATGTGTTTTAGAACAAGTTTTTTTTTACTTTGGTTTATTGGATTTTTTTAGGTGGGGGGATATTTTTGTTCTGCATTATTTTGCGAAACCTTCCTCAAGATGTTGTGACTGATTAATGTGTAAATCCTTAATAGATGTCCGTTTGTGGGTGCAGTCCTTTTAACTCCTGTTAATTTCCTCTGCAAAATGGTCAGACCTCAAAACCATATTCTGTTAGTGTCTCAAATTTACATACATGTGCTTTTTGCTTTCTTTGCTCTTTTCCAAGTCCTATTTTGTTGACCAATAAAATTTGTAGCAAATTTTTATGCTTTATGTGTTTTTTTAATTTTCATGCAACACATTTCCCAGCTGCAGCTTAACTAGGCTGATTGACATGGCAAAACAAAAAAGGTGTGATTTTGTCTAAAAGCTACTTTTCTGGTGCCATCATGGTAGCATATGCATGGATTGTGCATATTCTGCCATGGATAGGCACCAGGAAAGGAAAATTACAGAGAGGTAAGTATTCAATTTTCCATTATAGAGCAGTGGTTCTCAGCCTCAGTCCTCGAGTACCCCCGACAGGACATGTTTTGGGAATTTATCTTAGCTAAAATAGCTGTCCAAAATACCAAGCCATTGACTGTGATTTAAAGCACCTGTGCAAGATGAAGGAAAACCTGCAAACATGGCCTATTCTAATTGTGGGCATTTTAGGGAAACCAATTGAGTGTTAGAACCCCTGCTTGTGTTTTCTAGGTTGGCCTTTGTGTCCCTTTTCTGAAAATTGGCTTCACTTCCTGTTACAGCTAAACAGGAAGTTAGGGTAAAACCCTACCAATGTCTTTCCTTGGGGACACACAGGTCAATCTAACTAGTGTTGCCAACCGCCCGTAGATTTACGGGCAGCTTGCAAAAACAGGGCATTTTTCTCCCGCCTGTAAATGTCAAATGTGCCAGTGCAATGTGCCAGTAAAAAAAAATGGTGGTGATGGCGGGTCAGAACTGCGCATGCGGAGTTTGTGGAAATCAGTGAGAAGATCCGATCCATGAGTGCTGCCTCTGCCCGCCGGCGCCGCGTGGATGATGTCAGCCGCACTGCCTGCCAGACTTAAAAAAAAAGCAGGAGCTGAGGGCGGATGGACAGAGGAGCCTCGTGTTTGAGTCAGTGGACAGAGCAGCAGGCATCTAAGGACAGTGCGGCGGAGTCAGACTGCTGACATGAGCCTGTAACCTGCCCAGCCAGTACACTACAGAGAAAGTATGCCCTGGTCGGTGTCGGAAGGTGAGTGGCTATGCACTGCAGATTGCACATAGAGGTCCGGCGTCGGAGAGACTCAGGAGGACTCAGACATTCTGATCCTAAAGATTTTTCTTTTTCCTAGCCTCCCACAGCACGCTCATATGTCAGGGCTGGGAGTGTGCTGGCTAGGAAGGATGCTGGCTTATATATTATTACTCACTCTCTCTGGCAGAATCCTACCCCACTGCTGGCTCTGTACACCCACCTACCTTGCTTGCTGCAACCCCCTTGTCTCTCTCTCCCTCTCTCTCTCTCTCCCCTTCTATTCCTCTTGATGTTTTTTTTCAGATCAGTAACTTGATTAATAGGTAAGGTTGCAGTGCCCACCACCACACTTTTTTTCCTGAATAAAAGATGGGGGGGGGGGGGGGGAACAACACTACCATTAGGCAAACTGCACTCTAGCACTTTGTTGTGTACACGCCAAATTATTAGGTATTTTGGGGTTTATTAAAGGCAAATCTACTCTGCCATACAAGTGTACTTGCTGAGAATCTGAGGAGAAGCACTGGTAATTTTATCATCCAGTCATGTAGAAGCAAAGATGCTTTTCTTTTATTTTCCTTGCATGTCTCCCTCGGATCTACAGCAACTGCCCTTCCAAGTGCACTTGTAGTGCAAAGTCAATTTGCTTTTAGTAAATAAACCAGGTCCAAGATACCTAATAATTTGGGGTGTACAGAGTAAAATGCTAGAGTGCAATTTACCTAATGGGGAAGTTATTTAGATTGACCTGTGTGTCCCCAAGGAAAGACTTTGGGAGCGTTTTACCCTCATTTTCTGTTTGGCTATGTGACAGGAAGTGAATAAATTTGAAGGAGAAAGTGGAAAAATTTGGGTGGTGTCTTCACCCCAGTAGTGGTGCAGACATCCTCAAAAACTGACAAGACTTTTAATCCCTCTGCAGTCTATACCCAAGCAAAAATAAGAAAGGATTTCATTTAGTTTAACTTTGCAAAGACACATTCCTAAGTTCAACTGTGATGCATATCAATGGCCCATTTAGACCTTGTTTAATAGAAAACACCAGTTGCCTTTCACTAGAAACATTTGCTAGTCCAGTCCTGGAAATCTGCATCTGCTTTGCTATTAATTTCCCTAAAAATGAGATTCCTGCAGCTAGATGCATGACCGCTGTGTATGTGAGGTGTGCAAGTATGTACCCCTGGCACATATCTGGTTCCAGGAAGTAGTGGCCAGCACACAGGAATGACATCATGCCCCTACAGGAAGTTGCTTGTACTGCTGCCAATTTCTTCCCACCACCATGCCCCGCTCACTGTTCTCTGTGGAAGTGATGATCCTTATTTGCAAATTAAGAGGTTTTTTTTCTTTAAAACATGGGGTGGTGTTTGTGTGGGTTCCTAACACACATTCATACATATTAGGGCCAATTTAGACAGGATCCAATTTACCTACCAGCATGTATTTAGAGTGTAGGAGGAAACATGCAAACTCCAGGCAGATAGGATTCGAACCAGCACCCCTTTCTGCTGCTAGATGAAAGTGCTAACCACTACACCACTGTTCTGCCCAAATATATATCTATAGATGTAGGTTCTTGTGTTCACCAGCAGAGAAACGTTGGGTAGTTGCCACACTCCCAATTCTGGAGGCATAATAATGGTCTAGCACAGGAGTTTTCAAACTATGGCCCTCCAGTTGTTCTGGAACTACAAATCCCATCATGCCTAGTCATGTCTGTGAATTTCAGAATTTTACAATGCCTCATGGGATGTGTAGCAATATCTGGAGAGCCGTAGTTTGAAGATTCCTGATCACTCTAGCATGTCTTGAAAAAAGGTGGTTTCTCATGTGCCTTCTATAATGCCCAAGAAATATCATTAGGAAAATACAAATGGGTCATGGCACATCTACATTCCAAATTGGGCACTTAAGATTGTCATGCACTATGCAATCTGATTGGCCAATCTCTGTACAACTCGATATTTCGGCAAAATAGGTAATAGGAAGACGCACTTGAACAATTAATTCAAATTATAGGAAATCAAACAGGCTCTTGCACTAAATCAATTTTTTTTAAGATCTAACTTATTGCAGTGTATGATCACCTTTAACCACTTGACCACTGGGCACTTAAACACCCTTAATAACCAGACCAATTTTCAGCTTTCGGTGCTCTCACATTTTGAATGACAATTACTCAGTCATGCAACACTGGACCTATATGAAATTTCTGTCCTTTTTTTCACACAAATTGAGCTTTCTTTTGGTGGTATTTAATCACCGCTCGGTTTTTTATTTTTTGTGCTATAAAAGAAAAAATACAGAAAATTCTGTAAAAAAATGAATTTTTCTTTGTTTCTGTTATAAAATTTAGCAGATTAGTAATTTTTTCTTCATAAATTTTGGCCAAAATTTATACTACTACATATCTTTGGTAAAAATAAGTACAAATTGGTGGATATTATTTGGTCTTTGTGAAAGTTATAGAGTCCATAAGCTATGGTGCCAATATCTGAAAATTGATCACACCTGAAGTACTGACGACCTATTTCAATTCTTGAGACCCTAACATGCCAGAAAAGTACAAATACCACCCAAATGACCCCTTTTTGGAAAGAAGACATTCCAAGGTATTTAGTAAGAGGTATGATGAGTTTTTTGAAGTTGTCATTTTTTCCCACAATTCTTTGCAAAATCAAGATTTTTTGAACTTTTTTTTTTTTTTTTCACAAAATTGTCATATTATCAGTTTATTTCTCACACACAGCATATGCATACCACAAATTACACCCCAAAACACATTCTGCTATTACTCCCGAGTTCGGCGATACCACATGTGTGAGACTTTTACACAGTGTGGCCACATACAGAGGCCCAACATGCAGGGAGCACCATCAGGTGTTCTGGAGCACCCAGGACAATTCTGACATTTCTCTCCTACATGTAAAAATCATAATTTATTTGCTAGAAAATTACATAGAACCCCAAAACATTATATATGTTTTTTTAGCAAACACCCTGGAGAATACAATGGTGGTCGTTGCAACTTTTTATCTCGCACGGTATTTGCGCAGCAATTTTTCGAATGCTTTTTAAAAAAAAAAAAACAATTTTGTGCTTAAAAAAAAAAAACACAGTAAAGTTAGCCCAATTTTTGCATAATGTGAAAGATGAAGTTACGCTGAGTAAATAGATACCTAACATGTCACTCTTCAAAATTGCACACGCTCGTGGAATGGCGCCAAACGTCGCTACTTAAAAATCCCTATAGGCGACGATTAAATATTTTTTTTACTGGTTATATGTTTTGAGTTACAGAGGAGGTCTAGGGCTAGAATTATTGCTCTCGCTCTAATGTTCGCAGCGATACCTCACATGTGTGGTTTGAACACCGTTTTCATATGTGGGCGGGACTTACGTATGCATTCGCTTCTGCATGCGAGCACATGGGGACAGGGGCGCTTTAAAAAAAAAAATGTTATTGTTCATTTTACTTTATGTATTTTAGTTTGACATTTTTTTCCCCAAAAATAAATTTTTAGATCACTTTTATTCCTATTACAAGGAATGTAAACATCCCTTGTAATAGGAATATGGCATGACAGGTCCTCTTTACAGTGAGATATGGGGTCAATAAGACCCCGCATCTCACCTCTAAGCTGGGAAGCCTGAAAAAAAAAAAAAAGATTCTGAATTTGATCGTATTGGCGAGTTGGTAGAAGCACCGGAGGGCGGCGGGAGGGGGGGTGTCTATGGCTGGGTATTGCAGGGTATCACCGACTATGGCTGGGTATGGCTGGGTACCTCAGAGTATGGCTGGGTATCTCAGAGTATGGCGTTGCAGAGTATTGCGTTGCAGAGCATTGCAGGATATTGGCGGGTGTTGCAGAGCATTGCAGAGTGTTGCAGGGTATTGGCGGGTGTTGCAGAGTGTTGCAGGGTATTGGTGGGTGTTGCAGAGCATTGCAGAGTGTTGCAGGGTATTGGCGGGTGTTGCAGAGAATTGCAGAGTGTTGCAGGGTATTGGCGGGTGTTGCAGAGCATTGCAGAGTGTTGCAGGGTATTGGCGGGTGTTGCAGGGTATTGCAGAGTGTTGCAGGGTATTGCAGAGTGTTGCAGAGCATTGCAGAGTGTTGCAGGGTATTGCAGAGTATTGCAGAGTGTTGCAGGGTATTGCAGAGTATTGCAGAGTATTGCAGAGTGTTGCAGGGTATTGCAGGGTATTGCAGAGTATTGCAGAGTGTTGCAGGGTATTGCAGAGTATTGCAGAGTATTGCAGAGTAATGCAGAGTATTGCAGAGTATTGCAGAGTATTGCAGAGTATTGCAGAGTAATGCAGGGTATTGCAGAGTAATGCAGAGTAATGGCAGGGTATTGCAGAGTTTTGGCAGGGAATTGAGGGGTTAATTTTCGGTGAGCAGCGATGTGGGCACTGCAGATGCAGCCCACATCGCTGCTGACACCGATCTCTTCCCCCTCCGCTGTTCCGATCGGTACAGAGAGGGGGAGGGAGGAACCGGCGTCATAACATGACGCCGGTTTGTTTACAAGTGATCACTCCGTCATTTGACGGAGCGATCACGTGGTAAATGGCCGCTATGAGCGGCTGTTTACCGTGATCCGTGATGCGCCGGGTCCTGTGGACCCGGCGGTCACGGATGCTCTCGAGTGCGCGCGAGAGCGGAATTCTGGGAGGACGTCATTTGATGGCCTCCCAGAGTTAAGAAACAGCCCTGTAGCCGTCATTCGGCTATAGGGCGGTTATTAAGTGGTTAAAGATCAAAATCTTAAAATATTAATTTGTTGGGTTTATAAACACTCCTCTGTTCTTTGTAATGTATTGAAAGATTTGGGTAAAAACACAAAAAAAAACACATTTCAAAGATATATTAGAAGTAATAGTTATTAGATTAGCATCAAAGGGGTTAATTAACTGAGAACACCTACTAATTGCCTAACAAGACACATCCAATGCGTGCGCTATTATCAATGAGAAAACCACAGTTACCCTAGCACCAGTTGCAGTTTACATATTTATTATAGTTTTATAGTGCGCCAGTTTGCACATTCGGTTAATGACTTATCCAGCACACCAATTAAGGTATGAACTGGCGCAACGCATTCTTCTTAGTAAATCAGCCCCATAGTCATTGAACTGCACTAAAATAACAGGTATTTGTGCAAACAATTTCCATGGTATGAAAAAGAATGCTTATATTTTGAGGCATGTATAGACAGTACTAGCAATAGTGGATACATACATTTGAGGTTGCTATTATTCATTTTATTGTTCCAGAAACATGAACATTAAATTCTTGTTAATGTACAATGCCAAGGCTTGTGCAGATGTTTTCACATGATTGTATAGTAGAAGTGAATTGTCACAGAATTTGAACTAATAACATTCCTTACTCCCTTAGGAATTCAGCTACATAGTCTTTGGTATCCCCAGCACATAGCATTAAAAAAATACAACATTTTTCAAACATGATTGCATTGCATATGCAGTACAAAAGGCAAGCTACAAAAAAATATATATATAAACATTACAACAGTTATGTACATTATAGCTGCTAGGTAAGCTTTCTTGCTGAAGACGTAAAGTATTGTACAAATCCGCCTCTTGCCCCACTCCTGCTTCCGCTGATTGCTGCCCATTGTGCCCTTTCCATATTATGGATCAGGGAATGTTGGAAGAAGAAGTGGATTGACCTTTTTATCAGCAACAGGGTAAGATTGTTTAACTTTATATCCTTCACTGCATAGTTGAGAAGTGTCTCACATCCAGTGGATAGTCCCGGGATTTTGGACACTCTCCTGTAGTTTCCGCAATCTATTCAAGGTGTCAGTCTTATTTATTTTCAGATGTTGTCATCTTTGTCATTTCTAAAAAAATAAAATAAAATAAAAGTAGGTATGCATATTATAAGGAATCAGACGCTATCTTTGAGGTCCTCAGAATTTCACTGCATACCTACTACTTAGTTATTATTCACAGTAGTTGATGATTTCTACAATTCATCATATTTACAGTATTTCTGTGGCACCTTTTAACACAATTTTGAAAATTTGTACTTGGGCAGATGCTGTGTATCATTATTTAGGACTACCTGTGACAAACTCCATACTGTGTGGAAAGATTTGAAATGCGAAACACAGTGCTAACCAAATTTTTCCAAAATATGCTATTTCCTGTCATAAGCCTTCTAGTTAGTTATCCACATGTGTGTCAAGAAGAGCTAGTGCATGGCCATGCCTCAAAATATGTGCATGCACATACTGCAGCTTGAAGTCCATAGTTCATAGAATCAAGCATCTGATCATGCGATTGTGCAAGTGCTAATGTGCATTGGCATGAATTAGCGTGAATGCCCAGCACTTGCTTTTGCCACCCAAAGCCCCTTTTAAAGCATTGTTCAAAGTTGCCGAGTGGTCATCAACTCCTGTGACCCATGACCTGACCTGCATGCATTCTGTTACTGTGTGTTTGACTGGGCCTACTGCCTGGCTGTATCTAGATCTCTTATCCGTGATCTTGTTGTGTGTTTGATGATTTGGTACCTGTGCTGCCCATCTGATATCAACCTCAAAATAAAAGGGGGTTGGTAGGGCACGCTGTGACGTCACCACATTGTACAAGAGGAGGACGGGCTCCCGATTTGCCGGCCGTCTTGTTATACATGCGATCTCAGAAAAAATTATATATAAAGTTGCGCTAAAAATACATGAAAATAAAAGTGAGAAATCTAATACAAATCACTAAGATTACAAATCAAAAAACATCCTGTGTAAAGTTCAATCGAGAAAAAAGGAGTCTTTGTAATCAGGGACTCTCTGTTTCCAGGAGAAACCAATGAATAGGGAAATCGATCCTTTTTACGAATTCAGTGTAATCTTCTTACAAATCCAAAGCTGAAAAAGGTTTGACTCTTACCGCAATGGGTGGACTCCAAGTCAACGGAGTCGTTAGCGCGAGCAGACAGCCCTCTGCAGGGTTCTTTTGCGTGTAATCCATTCCGGTGTGCTACTAGACGCATGGATAGATGCGGATCATTCGGAAGTAACCAGCCTAGATCGAAACGATTCCGGAAACCATCGTACGTCCCACTTCTCCTCTCGATCACCGTAGAAAGTGGCTATCCGATCTCCCTGTATGTCTGGAGTTTATCTATAGCTCCCCAGCGAATCGTCCGATGTCAAGGTTTTTCAATACACAAACCTGTAGTAAAACACAAGGTACTCGGGCCTCCCGGCCACGAGCGGAGGGAAGGGGAAAACAAAGAAGGACTCCGATCGTGAACGTACCGTTAAGCAGTCGTCAATTTTATTTAAAAAAAATTCTAACATACAGCAGACCAAAGGTATGACCGAATAGGTCCGATTCTAAGAAATTTTTAATATACAGTAGACCAAAGGTATGACCGAATCGGTCCGATTCTAACAAAATAAAAAGTATATGCATAAAAAACCGGTTAAAATAAGAACAAATATACACCCGTGCTAGGGAATATTCTAAGCGTGGTGGTATCAGCACAAACAGCCCGACATGTTTCGTAAAAACTTACATCCTCCTGGGGTACATACGATCTAGATTTGTTTTTATGTAAGTGTATTTTCGTTATCATTAAACAAGTATTGAAGATTTTACACTATGGGAAGCTTCTCTCTCTTTGTATTCTGAGCATATTGATTGGGTGTAAATAAAAATGTGGAGCATCATAAAGATCTACAACACATGGAGCGTTTGTCCCTGATTTGCAAGGAATCTGGTGTAGGCGAGGGGTTGTGATTGGCTTGATACCATAACGCTCCTTACGCTCTACCACCTGGTAAGCGCATCTTTTTGTCGGTAGCTGGGCACAGTAGCGATAAGAAAGTGTGGAATCACTGTGGTGTGATCGGTTTTTCCTTCAACACAAAGATCCTCTCGCTATGGACTTTTACTTATTTAATGAGTCAGGGACTCTATAGTGCTGGTTGTTATTTAGTTTTTTTATTGGCGCAGCTCTTTTTCTTTTTATTTCCATTGATATCAACCTCAGCCTGGCTTCTAAACCTGCTCCTACCTTTGGATTGGGTACCTCTGCTGCCTGAATATTATTTACCTTACTATGTAAGATGGAACTTTTCAGGCATTCTGCTTATACACTAACACATGTAAATCTATAAAATGTAATTTGTTAGAAACATGGTAAAATACCATAGTCAAAAATCAAAACCATATATCAGGCCTTGATAATGATCAAATCATGTTGGGTACAATTTCCTTCAATGCGTTTTGAATAGACTAATCTACTCAGAGTACCATACAGTCTGAAAAATTTTCTATTTTAACTTTTGGATGGATGGTGCTCTGACAGGGCTGGACTGGGACAGAAATTTGGCCCTGGACTTCATCCAGACCGGCCCACTTACATTTTGAGTGTCCCATCAGCACCCCCTTACATCAGAGTGTCCCATCACCAGCCCCCTTACAACAGAGTGTCCCATCAGCACCCCCTTACAACAGAGTGTCCCATTACCAGCCCCCTTAAATCAGAGTGTCCCATCAGCACCCCCTTAAATCAGAGTGTCCCATCAGCATCCCCTTAAATCAGAGTGTCCCATGAGCAGCCCCCTTACATCCGAGTGTCCCATCAGCACCCCCTTACATCAGAGTGTCCCATCAGCACCCCCTTACATCAGAGTGTCCCATCAGCACCCCCTTACATCAGAGTGTCCCATCGGCAGCCTCTTACATCAGAGTGTCCCATCAGCAGCCCCCTTACATCAGAGTGTCCTATCACCAGCCCCCTTACATCAGAGTGGCCCACTGAGCCATCGGCCCACCGGGAAACTCCCGGTAGTCCCGATGGCCAGTACATGCCTGTGCTCTGAGTAATTTTTTTCCCTGTTGAATGTCCCAACCACTCACAGGGTTCTTCAGGCTGTTATTTGAAGTGTGGGTCAGTGATCATTTCAAGGAAATCTCCTACTATCCCAAGTAATACCCATATGGAAGAAGTGGTGCCCTGGGTTCTGCTGAGGGAGGCACTCCTTGGAGTTTTCCTGGGGAGTTTGGCAGGTGGCTTTTCAGCACAGCAATGATGTTGGCAATATGTTTACCATGATGGTTTGAGTCACTTACAGATTCCTGTTCTCCTGAGAACAAATATAGTCTATTCGTAAGGCATTGGGAGTACCCAACATGCTCTGATCAATATTATGGCCTGATATATTGTTTATATTTGTATATGTTATTTTAACATGTTTCTATAAAATTACATTGTATAGATTTACATGTGTCTGTATAAGTAGAATGCCTGAAAAGTCCCATCTAAACATAGTAAGGTATATCTAAACATTTAGGGAAGTTGACATTTACTACTGAGGTGTGACAAATATTATAACCACTGTGCTACCAATGTGAAAAAAAAAAAAAAACAACAATTTGTGAAAGAAACTTAATTGTTTGCTGCCAGCATAAGCATGTGTTCCTGCACCAAGTGATCAAATAGTAGTATACAGAATGCAGAGCAAGCCTCAACTCTATAAGTAAAATCCTAACAAGTGCAAAATATTTAGGTATGTCACCTAATGAGTAGTAAATTAATTCACCTACTCATTACAGGACATACAGTGCCTTGAAAAAGTATTCATACCTCTTGAAATTTTCCACATTTTGTCATGTTACAACCAAAAACGTAAATGTATTTTTTAGGTATTTTATGTGATAAACCAACACAAAGTGGCACATATTTGTGAAGTGGAAGAAAAATGATAAATGGTTTTCACATTTTAAAAAAAAAAAAATATCCGAAAAGTGTGGCATGCATTTGTATTCAGCCCTCTGTACTCTGATACCCCTATTTAAAATCTAGTGGAACTAATTGCCTTTAGAAGTCACCTGATTCGTAAATAGAGTGCACCTTTGTGTAATTTAATCTCATTATAAATACAGCTGTTGTGTGAAGCCTTAAGAGGTTTGTTAGAGAACCTTAGTGAACAAACAGCATTATAAAGGCCAAGGAACAAACCAGACAGGTCAGGGATAAAGTTGTGGAGAAGTTTAAAGGAGGGTTAGGTTCTAAAAATTATCCCAAGCTTTGAACATCTCAAGGAGCGCTGTTCAATCTATCATCCAAAAAATGGAAAGAGTGTGGCGAAACTGCAAACCTACCAAGACATGGCCATCCACCTAAACTGACAGGCTGGGCAAGGAGAGCATTAATCAGAGAAGTAGCCAAGAGGCCCATTGTAACTTTGAATGAGCTGCAGAGATCCACAGCTCAGGTGGGCGAATCTGTCCACAGGACAACTATTAGTGGCACACTCCACAAATTTGGCCTTTATGGAAGAGCTGCAAGAAAGAAAGGCATTGTTAAAAGAAAGCCAAAATAAGTCTTGTTTGCTGTTTGGGGGAAGCCAAGTGGGGGCACAGCAAACAACGTGGAAGAAGGTGCTCTGGTGAGATGAGACCAAAATTGAAATTTTTGGCCTAAAAGCAAAATACTATGTGTGTCGGAAACCCTCCACTGCACATTTCCCTGAACACACCATTCCCACCCTGAAACATGGTGGTGGCAGCATCATGTTGTGGGGATGCTTTTCTTCAGCAAGGACAGGAAAACTGGTCAGAGTTGATGGAAAGATAGATGGATCCAAACACAGGGCAATCTTATAAGAAAACCTGTTAGAGTCAGCAAATGACTTGAGACTGAGGCGGAGGTTCCCCTTCCAGCAGGACAATGACACTACACATACAGCCAGAGCTACAATGGAATGGTTTAGAACAAAGCATATTTATGTGTTAGAATGGTCCAGTCAAAGCCCAGACCTAAATTCAATTGAGAATCTGTGGCAAGACTTGAAAATTGCTGTTCATAGACACTCTCTATCCAGTCTGACAGACCTCAGATGCTAGACTACATCTACACCATATCCCCATACCGATTAGTTTGTTTTTATCTTATTTCCTGTAAGTGCATTACTTACCATGCTAATAAATTGTACTTAACATGCTACACTCAGGTGGGGCTTCCTGTGTCTCCCCTCAACCAGTCTAATAGAGCTTGAGCTATTTTGCAAAGAAGAATGGGCAAAAAAGTCACTCTCTAGATGTGCAAAGCTGGTAGAGACATAACAAAAAAGACTTGCAGCTGTAATTGCAGCAAAATGTGGTTCTATAAAGTATTGACTCACACTTTTCAGATATTTATTTGGAAAACATGTTGAAAACCATTTATCATTTCCATCCATTTCACAATTATGTGCCACTTTATGTTGGTCTATCACATAAAAGCCTAATAAAATACATTTACATTTATACATTTACATTTTTAGTTGTGACATAACAAAATGTGGAAAATTTCATGGAAAATTAATACTTTTTCAAGGCACTGTACCCACACGTTTACGTTTGTACTTTATTTACTAGTATTTTGCACTTGTTGGGGTTTTACTTATAGAGTGGAGGGTTGCACTGCATTCTTTATATCACCATTGTTTCTGCAACCTGCTTATTGTTGACTCCTGACTTCGTCTTGACTTGGCTTGTTTTCTGCTCTTGCTGGCTGCAATGCTACACCCATGTGCCGACATCCTGCATAAGATCGGGTCTGTGCATCTTAGCAGTATGCCGTCTATCTTCTGTGTCTGGACCCACCACAGGCACCTGTGACACTCCTCATTCTAGTACACACTGTTTACAACACCAGAGGATATTTATCGGGAGGTGTAAAGAAAGTCCTCTCAACTAGGTACCAGAAAACATGCAAGTCTGGGTTTTGAACTGAAACTGAACTTTGGTTCAAGTCTAATTCATTTTTCATAAGATCAGTAATAAAGGTATCTTCGTAAAAATGTGATTACCCAAATGTATGGGAAAATTAAAAACAGGCTTATATTACAAGGCCCAGGAGGCTAATAAAACATATTAGATCTCCAAAGCAAAATCCATAGCAAATTTGGTCACTAGCGATTGTAATTTAATTTCTCTAAATAATGTGTTGGTTGTCAGATTGCTAAAGCTTGTCAGATGGAAAAAAATATATAGATTGTTTAGGAAAATCTGTGTCTGCTAAGCATAAAAAAATCAGCTTATCAACACACCCCTTGGACCCTTTGATTGTGTGTCATTAGATCTGCAACACTCTCTCCCTGGAACACAAAATGTGGTCACATTTGGCTACTGCAGCTTCTATTCACCATTTAAAACTATGATGTAATGCTAAGATTAATTTATGAGCGCTAGTGACTCTGATATATCAGGTTGGACTTTCTCTACAAGTGAATTGGACTCTGCATGGAACCAAGTACCAGGCAAACTTTACTTAAGTATATATCACCTTTTACTGTTGCTTATTGTCTGCTTTGTATTGTAAAATGGTCTGTAAGAATCGTTAAGCTGAATCGGAATGCTCAAATGAGAATTAAAATAACTTTACTTCTATAACTTTAATACTATATTGTAAACTCTGTTACTTTCCTGTCTGGACGTGGCACACGGAGTAGCACATTTTCCTTAAAGGTCAGAACTGAAACAGCATATATGGTGAAGAGTGCTTGTTTCCATTAAAATGCATGGTGGCAGCTACCCTGTGTATGTGTGTAAAAGGTTAACTGCTGTGTTAACCTGCTCCAGCATCAATTAACCCCATCTGCTGGTGCTTGGATTGCTGACAGAGCAGGAGCTGGAGGATAAGTCAAGAGGACCCTGCATTTCAAGTGACCCAGCCATCTGAAAATAGTTTAGTTTAAAAACAACAAATTCAGGCAGAGGGCATTCAGGGGAAGGAGGGGGAGCAGAGTGTGGTGGAATTGGCCCCCTAAAAAAAGAGTCAAGTCAGCTCTAAAGACACCATCTTATAGGGATCTTCCCCACCCCACACCTTTAAAATAATTGATTCATGAGCCATAAACTCTTGTCCATCTTTGAATCTGAAAAGAATCTGTTTACATTTAACATTTGAAGCAGTCACCAGAAATGATATATTTAGAAAAGACTATCTTGTCATTCTGCTACCTATTCTGTGTACTCTAATTCCGTAGGAGCACTCCCACTGCATGTGATAGTCTTTTTCCGTGGGTAATTTTTGTTGTTGTTCCTTATGCTGCGTAGTTTCCTAGTACTGAATTGGCAAACAAGTGGGCTGAAAGCAGTTTCAGTTTGTCTCGAGAGCTCACTTGCTCTTTTTATCTAGAGACATTACAGTAAAACACAAAGAAAGTTTCCTCACTGCTTCAAAAAGGAAAAGGAAATGATATCTCCACAGATGCGGTTTGCTGTCATCCTTTTCTCTGATCCGCTGGTCCTATATGCGGAGAAGTCTACGGAGAGATTATCATAAAACTGTGACCACACAAATACAATGAACGCATACATATTCAGAAATAGGACGGTCTTAACAGACCAATAGACAGAATATCGCATTACATAGGAAAACTTTACTTTTGTTGCAACCTCTGGCACCTAAACAACTAAAGCAGGCCAGATAAATTGGTTAACAACAGGAAGTAGCACTGCACTGCACTCTGCTGTACTATAGTGTGACAATGTACTGTATGTTTTATACAAGTGGCATTATTTATCTTTTTTTGTGTCTTTCCTATTCTTATTAAATCCAGTAACATAGTTACATTGGGCCTATTTATCAATGTATACTGTAACAGCATAAGCCATAGCCAGCAATCAGATTCTTCCTTCCAGTGGTTGGATATGATTTGTGCAAACACAGTTTTTATTTAGCATACATTGATAAATAGGGCCAATTAATGCATTTGAAAAAAAAGCAAAACGTCTTTAACCCATTCTTGTAAAGTCTAATATTGATGATCTAGATCAGGGGTCTTCAAACTTTCTAAACAAAGGGCCAGTTTACTGTCATTCAAATTTTAGGCGGGCCGGACAAGGCCCTGTCTTTGGTATTAGGAGGAGGAATAGTGCCCCATCGTTGGTGTCAGTGGGAGAAACAGTGCACAATTGCTGGTGTCAGTGGAAGGAATTACGTCCCATTGTTGGTGTCAGTGGGAGGAATAAGTCCTCAAGGGCCGGATAAAGGACAGCAAAGGGCTGCATCCGGCCCCTGGGCCGCAGTTTGGAGAACACTGATCTAGATAGAAGAGTGCAAAACAAAATACCATTGCCATAATATCCTAACAGTTGAGTAGTATTGTAGAAATGCAAAAGTAATCCTAAATGTATGCATTAAAACTCTAATTTCATCCATAATCTTAGTGTAGGACAGCGTAGAGAAATGTTACAATCTCTGTCAAGTTTTTGTTGCTCTGCTTCCATTGAGAAGATTTGCATCACTACCTGTCCTGATGACACTTCATAATACACAGATTGTCTATATTTAGGAATTTCCCCAATGGGGACACTGACATCCAATAAAAAACCTGACGCAGGTTCTAAACATTTTAAACTCTGTTTAAATCTAAGTTAAATAGTTGGCTTCTAACGCCATATAAAATGTTTATTTCGTTTTCATAATACGGGGAAAAGTTAAGTGGTTGTAAAGGCAGAATGTGTTCTATGGTTAAGGTAAAACTCTTCTGCATGCAGCCCCCCCCTCGCAGCCCCCCCAAATGCATACCTGAGCCTATTCTCGATTTAGCGATGTGCACGAGAGCAAAGGCTCTCTCAGATCTATTCCCTCTTCACTGGCTCAGATACAGCATTGCCATTGCCTCCCGTTGCTTTAATTCACAACCAATAATGAAGGGACGGGGCTGAGCCCCATTCTGTGTGTCTTATGGACATACAAAGCATGGCTCGGGAGAAAGCACGCATGACTGCCCCATAGCAAGCAGCTTACTATGGAGGCACTCGTAGGGGGGGGGGGGGGGGAGCCAGGAGGGCCAGTGGGAAACCAGAGAAGAGGAGAATCAGGGCTGCTCTGTGCAATACCATTTCACAGAGCAGGTAAATACAACATGTTTTTAATTAAACAAAAATAACCATTAATTTCATTTTAAAGTTAATCCCCAGAACTACAGGTGTTATAAGTTCAAGAGGCATGTATATTCTCATAAACAATTTTGGTGCGCTTTGGGCATTTCTTCCAGACCTATGGAATAATCCAGCGTGAAACTTCACCTTTGTGTAGGAGCTTCCTGCAATAAAGACCGGTCACTGCTGCTCGTTCTCCTTGTGCAGAGTGACTGGTCTTGTATCTACTAATAATTCTGGATGAACCCTCCACACACTGCTATATAGCCTTTCTAGCAAACCTTCTTAGTTCACATATGTTGCAATACATGTTTAAGCTGGCCAACTGCATCAAACAAATCCCTCTATGGCCAGTCCCTACTCTGCTCTGCAAACTGCAAAAACTGCAGTGGATATAGTGCCAAGATAGGCATAAGTTGTAGGAGAGCTACAAGGTTCTGACCATTGACCTGAAATGCAATAGAGGTAACATATGCCTGTGCTCAAATCCCAACAGTCTTGTATCCACCCCCCCCCCCCCCTAAAAGTTTTCTGCTGGAATCCTGTAGTGGGTGGGGCTCCGGGGTCCCTTCCATAGTGTTAATCTCTGAACAGGCTATGTGCAGCAATATAAGATAATATTTGGGCTTTCAAAGGCATTTGCGGCACGCAAAGTTGATTTACTATATATATATGTTTTGTGGCTGTTGAGGAATATATTTAAATTAACATTTTTGTGCCTGAAGTTTACCTTCCACATTTATGTCATGTTTTTATTTCCATAACACCAATAGGTAGATTTGCTATTACTTTCTCTTCTTGTGACACCTATACATGAAATTGGGGTGCATGAGTCACTGGGACAGGAAGGTATGCTTCAACACGCTATTAAAGTGGTTGTAAACCCTCCCTCACAACTTTGTCCTATGTAAATCAGCATAAAATATCCCAATTAACACTGCTTGTAAATATCTCCTTACTTGCTTAGTATTGTTGTAATCCTTTTTGTTCTTTAGAATGAAGTCACTGAGCATGCCCATCTTATCTACGGAACTCCCAGTAGGCTGCAGAATCATTCAGAGCTTCCTTCTACACACCATGGGACATGACATGCAGTGTAAACTTGGCCATTACTGCAGTCTTATCAGCTGAAGCTGATAAGTCTGACAAAGGCAAACATTAGACACCGGCACAAGTAAATACTATGAACAAGTCAGCTATGAACAGGGAAGCAGGGTTGCCATAGAAACAGTGGATTGAGAAGGAGGCTTGGTTAACAGTACAGGAAGTGCTCAATGTAAGGACAGAAATACTCTCCACTGTGGACTCAGAAAACAATACTTAAGATAGCGCTGCCTAACCCCTGGAAACAAGTTTTTTAAAGTTTCTTTAAACAGTAAGTAATATGTGATTTGGGCTGGATTACAGTGGCTATAGTCTGATAATTACTTATTATAATGGACTAAATGAAAAGAAGCATCAGAGTGGGAGAGTTTACCTCCTCTTTAAAATGTGTTGTTGCCTGTGACCTTGTTGTAGAGATTCCCCATTACTTTCTGCCCTGATATGAATAAAAGTATAACTAAAGGATAGAGTTGATTAGAAAGCTTGTCGGTTTTTATTGCTGTCTGTGCCCCAGTTAAGGAGATTCATCCTCTCCTATTTGCCCTGTTTACCATTATCATTGAAAGTAAAAGTAAGAGAAAATTCCCAGAAAAGTAATAGAGGGGAAATGTTCCAATGGGGACACTAGTTATTGCGTCCCCAAGGAATCCCCTAATTTGCAGAGATTTCCTCTCACTTCCTGTCCCATAGCCAAACAGGAAGTGAGGGGAAATCCCTGCAAATTACTTTTCTGGGAGCAACCCAAATTTGGGAATGTTTCCGACACAGATGGCGGAAACAAAATCTGACAGGGGTTATAACCCTACCTTATACCGGCCATACAGAGTTCGAATTTCGAAAGAATTTTCTTTCCAAAATCGTATCTAAGAATTTTTGTGTGAATTTCGCACCATTAGTGGGCTGCAGCAACAGCCGGTTTTCGTGTGCAAATCAAATTTGAGGATTCGGATATGTTGGAAATTTTTTGAAAAACAAACGATTTTCTAATCAATGATGGGAGAATCGTGCGAGAAATGTAATAAGAAAAGAAAATTTACGGAGAGAAATTTACGGAGAGAAAAGAAAATTATTTTCTGTAGCAATACGAGGCGAAATTGAAGACTTGGTCGGCCGAATTTCGAAAATCAATGGTGGCATCATCGGATCACACAAAAAAAAGAATTTTTCAATTTTGAAAAGAAAATTTGTTCGAAATTCAACCGTGTATGGCCTGATTTACTCTATCCAAAATAAAAATAAAGTTTTACCTATATTTCTACTTTGAGGGAATAGGTTCTTATCAGGGACACAAACCTCAATAAAACATGACAGAGGCTCTAAGCCATTCCCACTTTATCCAAAATAAAATAAAACCTTTTGGCTGGAACTGAGCTTATGCATCACATTACATTTACTGTTGATCTTTCAATCTTGAATACATTTCTGAAATTGGTGAGAAGTGTGGCTTTGTTGAATTTTAACTCTTGCCCACTCTATTCAAAACTATATCAAATGTTTTGACTTCACTTAGGTTTTAGCTAGTTCACAGCAGGCGCAGTTCCGTGCGCTTTTTTTCTGCACAAAATGCATGCATAGTGTTTTGCATGTATTCTAATGGCTCTAGTTCACACCATGCAGTCAGTTTCCGGTCAATTTCTGCACCAAAAACTGACTGGAAACTGACTGCATGGTGTGAACTAGAGCCATTGGAATACATGAAAAACACTGTGCATGTATTTTTAGTGCAGAAAAAAGAGCATGGAACTGCACGGAACTGCATCTGGTGTGAACTGGAATTCTACAAACCAGCTATGTACACATTTTAATACATGTATGTTTAGTTTTATCAGCCTAAGCATGTGTCATTTTGTATACCCATGCTTATGATCTGCACACCTAATGTACAGTGCATTACTAAAAATACATCAATCTACCACATGGACCATTTGCTTAAGTACATCAGCCCACATGTTTGGGTCCATGCCTCCACCTTTCCTAAAAATATTAGCAGTTTTTTTCTATTTGGGATGGGGGGGGCTTTTCAGTTATTTTTTTCTGGCACTCCCTAACCCACCACCATTCTGGCCTAGGCCCCTTAAGAAACCTATCACATATCCCAGGAAGCTACAGGAGCCCATTTACAGAATGTCTTACGGGTGATGCTCCCGCATCTTCAGTGGTTGAGTTGCCTAATCCTGGAAGAGACAGCTGGCTAAAGAGGCCCAAGTCTCAGCACAGACAGCTGAACAACAAGTCATTTCAGGACAAAACTGGGTCCGCTGGACAGGTACATGTAGGGTAGCGAGTGTTAAGTTAAAGTGGAACTACACTGCATAATATTTTTTATTAAAAATTCTATGAATACATCAACAGTAACAATTTGTCGATCCTAACAGTGCGGGATACAACATGAAAGAGTTCCCATATACAGTAAAAACAAGAAAACTTTTATCAGCAGCACATGTCAAACAGAAAGTCATAATACAGGTTAATTGTGACGACCACAAAAACACTAATAACAATGTACATAATTTAATACATTTTTAATATTTAAAGCAAATTCACCCATTTTGCTGAGAAATCACTTTTAAAAACACTCTCCAGCATACAGCCATCTAGAGTACATGATTGAGGAAGCATTTCATTAATGGAATCCATCTGCACTTAGCTTAGGCATGCAGGCAGAAGGGTGAAAAAAAAAAAGCAGTCCCTCCCAGCACTCAGAGGTCCTCCACAGAGAGATATGGCTAGATACGGGGGCACATCCATACAGCCCACCCCAGATAAGGGAATCCAAAGTGAAACTACAAGGAAACAAACTGGGAAGTTGCAAACACCTAGTGCATAACCCAAAAGTTTATTCAAAAACAATACAACCAATGGAATGCATGCTCACAAAAGTACAGTGTAAAAAGGCATGTAAGCCAAAAGATGCCAAATGGTGCAAGGTTTAAATGCTCCATCAAGCTCTCGTATACTAGCAAGCTGACGCGGTTCAGGGGCTCACCCCCTCCCTCAGAGCTGTGCTAACCAGCATTACAATTTACCAATGCATAAATACAGGCATGCACACCAAAAAATCTCCCCCTGGTGGCTTGTGTTCCAGGGATTGCTGGCAGCCATCCAATGTGCTGCTTTTTTGGGGGCACATGAATGTGCATCATTTAAGAGTAGGTCCAGTTACATTATATTATATTATATTACATGCCATTCCCTTCTGGGGCTCATAGTATGCATTCACCACCACAGTTTAATCCTTTTTTTTGACTGTGGTTCCAACGTTTCAGTATGCTTGTATACGGGAGGTTGTTGGAGCATTTGAACCTTGCACCATTTCACATCTTCCGGCTTACATAGCCATTTACACTGTATTTTTGTGAGTATGCATTCCATTGCTTTTATTGTCTTTTAATGCACTAGGTGTTGGCGGCTTCCCCATTTGTTTTCTTTGTAGGAGGAAACCCCACCTCCCTTAGTCTCCTCCTGAAGACTCCTGAGATGTATGACATCATTTGCTGTGGCCTGATTAAAAATTTATAAATTTATAGCATCTACAAAATAGGGGATAATTTTTTGACATTTTTATTAATAATTATTTTTTATTAGTAACGATCTGCATTTTTTTATTGTGACTGTGACCTTATGGCGGACACATCGGACACTTTTGGCACTATTTTGGGACCATTCACATTTAAACAGCGATCAGTGCGGTTAAAATTCACGAATTACTGTGTAAATGTGACTGGCAGTGAAGGGGTTAACCACTAGGGGGCGCTGCAGGGGTTAAGTGTGTCCTAGGGAGTGATTCTAACTGTGGGGGGAGATGGGCTACGTTTGACATGACACTGATCACCGCTCCCGATCACAGGGAGCGGTGATCAGTGTCAGTGTCACTAGGCAGAATGGGGAAATGATTGTTTACATCAGAATTTCCCTGTTCTTCCTCTCCGTAAGACGATCACGTTTATCCACGCAGATATCGAGTCCGCGGGAAACTCACGGAGCTTGCGGCAGGGTCGCAACCACACGGAGGCAAATTTAAAGGGATGTACCTGTACGCCCATTTGCCTGTCTGTGCCATTCTGCCGACGTAAATGTTTGTGCGGCAGTCGGCAAGCGGTTAACACTTTCTTGGACTTTATGTGCTGTCCATTTATAATCCAGTATTCATTCCAGTATTCAGCATTCGTTCCGATGTGAAAGGGGGCTGAAGCTGAGCTCATCCCATGTGAAATCTACCAGTCAATGATGAGCACGTTTTTAGAACCATCCACCTGTAAAGGGATCCTGAAATACCATGATCGAGAACTACAGTATATACATAGAGAGCTCAGAGTTCCTGAAAGATATGGAAAATGGTTACAAGTAAGGAGAATGATATTTGAATTGGCAGGGTCCTTAAAGCGGGATTCCACTCTTTTTTTATTTTTTTCTTACCTGTCTCACTGGTGGGCGAGTGCTACCTTCGATTGGCATCCACGTCCGGCGTTTATTTGACCCCCGGCGCGACGAATCTTTTCCTCAGGATGACTTATAAAAACCTGCTCTGGCGTTTTCCATTTTAACTGTGGGCGTCTGAAGCCCACAGGCATTTACTTCCTGGTATATGATGACGTCTGGCTCCCAGCATGCTCCGCTCCATCTTGCACATGCTCAGTGAGAGCAGTGACAAGGAAGGAAAAACTTTCATTGTCCCCCATGGATTCTTGGGAAATTTCCCAGGGACCATTGCGAGGACGATAGCCACGCCTACTCCCACGGGAGGACAACCCGGAAGTCAGCTGAAACATCAGAAATAAAAGGTAAGTAAATAATATTTTTTTTTTCAGGGTTCGTTTAGGTAAGTATGCTATCTGTTGATTTTAATAACATGAACTTTCATTTTTAGGTACCAAACCACTTTAATGATAGCACCTAATGCCGCCTACACACGATCAAACAATCAGGTGGAAAAGTCCAGCAAACTCAAGTCCGCCGGACAATCCCCCCCGTGTGTAGCCTCCGGCAGACTTTTTTGACCCGAAAGTACGGCGGACTTAGAAAGTTGTTTTGCACTCCAATCTTCCCGCCGGACTCGCATTTCGGCGGACAATCCGGCCATGTGTATGCCAGTCTGCCGTACTTTTGAAATGAACAGACTTTTCCCGCCCAGAGAAAAGTCTGCTCATTTCGAGCGGGTCTCCAGGTAGGCGGGGCCCGCGAAGGAGACGTCGCTGGCCCCGCCACCTGGTATGGACTTAAAGGGGAACCCCAACGCTGAAAAGATCGGCGTGGGGGTTCCCCCCAGGTCCACATCAGACCCTTGTCCGAGCACGCTACCCGGCTGGCCAGGAAAGGGGGGGACGAGCGAGCGCCCCCCCTCCTGAGCCGTACCAGGCCGCTTGCCCTCAACATGGGGGGTGCCTTGGGGAAGGGGGGGCCACGCGGCTCCCCCACCCCAAAGCACCATGTCCCCATGTTGATGAGGACAAGGGCCTCTTATCGACAACCCTGGCCATTGGTTGTCAGGGTCTGCGGGCCGGGGGCTTATCGGAATCCGGGAGCCCCCTTTAATAAGGGGGCCCCCGGATACAGAAGAACAGAAGGCGGCGATGACGACAGCGGCGACAGAAGACCGGGCCACCGCCTGTAAAAGAGCTAGAAGAAGGCGCGGTGGCCAGGCAGAAGAACACGAAGAGGGGGACAAGACCCCCGAAGTCGGAAGAAGAGGCGGGCGGCGAGGAAGAAAGCTGGGCTCCTCCGCTAGCAAAAGAGCTAGCAGAAGATAGTGGAGGAGTCCGGCGAGAAGACCCCTGAAGACGGAAGACCCCCGGAGCTGTGCAATAAACTATTTTTACCCAGTGTTTTTTTGTACTTTTTTTCCCAGGTGAATGGGTAGGGGTACATTCACATAGGGTGGGGGGCTGGTATCCGGGGGCCCCCTTATTAAAGGGGGCTCCCGGATTCCGATAAGCCCCCCGCCCGCAGACCCCGACAACCAATGGCCAGGGTTGTCGGGAAGAGGCCCTTGTCCTCATCAACATGGGGACAAGGTGCTTTGGGGTGGGGGGGGAGCAGCCCCCCCTTCCCCAAGGCACCCCCCATGTTGAGGGCACGCGGCCTGGTGCGGCTCAGGAGGGGGGGGGCGCTCGTTCGTCCCCCCTTTCCTGGCCGGCTGAGTAGCGTGCTCGGACAAGGGTCTGATGTGGACCTGGGGGGAACCTCTCACCGTTTTTTTTCGGCGTTGGGGTTCCCCTTTAAGTCCATACCGGGTGGCGGGGCCAGCGACGTCTCCTTTGTGGGCCCCGCCTACCTGGAGACGCGCTCGAAATGAGCGGACTTTCCTCCGCGTGTGTGGGCGAGTCCGTTCATTTCAAAAGTACGGCGGATAGTACGGCGGACTTAGTACGCCGTATTAGTCCACTGAAAAAGTGCCGTGTGTGGGCAAGTAGCCCGTTCGGAAAGTCGGACGGACAGTCCGGCGGGAAGTCCGCCAGACTAAGTCCGCCGGATAGTCGGCTACGTGTGTACGCGGCAAAAGAGACAGGAAAATAAATGAACACACGTTCTTCTAACCAACCCCTTTTGCCTAAACCCATCAATAAATTCCCTTGTTCACACTCATTTTTCTGAAGATGTTTCTGGACACCTCTTTGCTCTGTGGGTCTTTATTATATACTCTCTACTCCCTTTATAAGACTGCTCAGTATACATTACATTGTTTAAGCATTACATATTACTATGTTTTTTTGGGATAAATTGCTGTCAATTTTTATTGAGGCCCTTTAACTGAACCTAAAGATTTTTTGGGCTATTAAAAGAACATTTTTGTGGCTTATAAACTTTATACTCAAAATGTGTCCATAGTGCGGGAAACGTAGTATACTGTATGTCACAAAGAAAAGGGAGTTTTGTATTTTTCTTTTCCGAATCCCCTTGAGTGTCTTGTTTATGTCTTTAAGAATGCAGGAAATGGGGGGATGGGATTTCTATACATTATATGGCACTTGTCAGAGAAATTTCCTTAAGGCAGAAAATTAAGTTAAATTTTTTTTAAAATAGTCAGAAAAGGTCCCTCTTTTGCCTTTATGTCCCTATAGCTTTAATGAAGGACCAGAAGCTGAGTATGCATTTTTCTTTCCACCCACTTTTTACACGTAGTATATGTAGCACGACCCCCTAGGAGGCTGCTTAAATTTACCGCTAATCTGCACTGCCATGACCTGGTGGACATTCCAACCCACCTGACACTCTGGGTTCAGACATCTTTGCACCACCTCAAAGCAATCAAACAACTCTGTGCAATTATGTTATAATAATGTTTACTGGAACAATTCAAAGAGGATATTGTCACAAACAGGAGGCAATAGATTGAGTTTTGAGTAACAGCACTAACTCAGCAGAGGAATTCCTCCGAATAACATAAGTCAAGATATTTGCAGATAAACAGTATACTATATACACATATATACAGTGGAGCACTGCTTGCACCTGAAAGGATAAGTAGGAAATAAGTAGTTATACTGTCAACTTCTAAGGGGGAACCCCTGTCAGCCTATAAACCTTTAATCCTAATGAGAGGTTTGACTTAGCAATGGTAAGCGGGCCCTTATAGTAGTAGTGACAGCAATGTCCCCATTGCAGATCTCATGATCTTTACCAGCAGTCGGAGCTCATTAACTATATCCAATAGGGTGTAGTTGCAAGCAATAGGATTTTTTGAAATGGTATAAGCTAAAACTGTCTATGCACAGTGTTCAAGATAGGTTCAGTAAAGTATTCCCAAGGTAAAGATGTCTGTGCACAGTGTCCCAGTGAAACCATAGGAAAAGATTTACAAAGGTGGGCGATTGCCCTCTCACCAACGACCAGGCTAATCCGGTGCCTTCCAGACAGCAGCTCCTGTAGCAACACCCGTGCAGTGGATCCTCTGTATTGATCTCACGATGCGAAGGTCAAAACGCAGGTTGTCGGGTGGTGGAGGTGGTGCTGGATGGATGCCTGACGAACAGCAAGCAGTGCTAGGCCCTTCTCATCCGGGTTGGAATGTCGTATATCGCATGGTAGGCCGCGACCTCTCTCTCTCCATGCACAGAGAGGTCTGTCTCTCATCAGGCCCAGGAGGAAGAGAGCGTAGGGCGGGTCGCTGGCTTCTTTTATAGCTTCTCCCAGCAATCTTCCTGGTGGTAGAAAAGATCCCTGGGATATGTAGTCCAGGTGTATAGTCATGTGGAGCAATTACCAGTCTGAGGAACTACTCACCCCACAATCCTTTAGTTTGGCTCACAAATATAATGTCAGTTGGTAACACTGGGTACTAGAGGGACATACGATGCATAGGAATACAGGAGGATCACTGTACTTTGCAATTGTAGTCCACACTGCTACATCTATATCTTAACCTGATATATCTCTTTGTATTTATGAATGATCTCTGAGAGGATTGTGAAAATATCATAATGGCAGTATAATTATTGATTCTTTATTTCTTCTATTCAGGGCTTTTTTTCTCAGAGAATAGGTGCTGCTACTCTCCTCTTCCAAGTCACCTGTTGTCTCTGCCCCCTACCCAGCTCCGAGCACCGTCCCTTGGTTCCTCCTACTCACCTCCTAGTGCTGCCCCTTTTATGAAATACAAAACCAAGCAAACTATGTGCCATGTAATTTGTATGGAATTTGTTAATGATAACAAGAAAAGCAGTAAAATAGATCCCCTTCATTTAGCAACAATAGACCCTGGAAACAAAATACCCTAGTAGCAACAATAAATTCGTCCAAGCAACAAAAGATCTCCAGTAGCCAGCAACTATAGACATCTACCTCAACAGTAGATCCCCCTTAGCAAAAAATGACCCCCGCGGCAACAGCAGATCTCCAACCAGCAACAATAGACTCTCCAGTAGCAAGCAAAAATAGATCTCCCACCAGCAACAATAGACCTCCCCAGCAACATTATATCCCCCCCACAACAATAGATCCCTATATTCCCCAATAGTCATCATCAATAGACCCTCTAGCACCCCTTGTCATTATATTAATTCAGTTTTGCAGGTGCCCTCAAAAAAAGCCCTGCTTCTATTTTTCAGTCAGCACATTATGCAATTCTTGGACAGACGTGTCCGTTTAAACTTGCTGACATCCAATCAGATTCTATCTGCTAAAAAAACTGTGAATCGAATGGCAGTCAGTTATAAACGGACAGACGGTCTGTTTGAATCCAACTGCCCATAGATGAGCGGGGGTTGTGTCTGTGTCCACCCTGCATAAGCGGAGAGGACACGGCAAGCCATGCGCGTGTTCAGAGGGGATCAACTGACACATTCCTGGCTGAGCAGGCGAACTCCAACGGAGCCTGCCCTGTGTTGAAGGGGTCTAAGATGTAGCTCTGATCTTTTGTAAAGTGACTTTGCCTAAGCTGAGATGCCTAGTACTTAGGGCCTATCAGCTTCTTGATTATCCAGGCAGCCTGAGTCTTCCCCCGTCAACTTTGGCTGCCCACTCCCTCACTCACCAGACATTTCAATCTTTCCTCAACTTCAGTCCTTGGAATAATACAGTGGGCTTCACCTTACCAGATCAATACCTTAGTCTCAGTGACTGCTCGACTCAAGTCACACACAGACTGGCAAAGGAGTGTGTGATGCAAAACCCAAAAGCTGTATCTATGTGACACAGGGAAGTGCTAGAAGCCAAATCAGCAAGTATCTTTCCCGAACCTTGTCCCAGGAGCCTTTCAATAACCAGCAGAACCTTTGGTTCTCAACCCTTCTTTAGCCTCCTGAATATGAAAGAGTCAAACCAGTTGCTAGTACTTAACAATGAAAACTTTTACTGTGAACAAGGTTTTCAAAATCCTTCATCAA